>NC_133900.1:56773123-57095437 GCF_964199755.1 Larus michahellis | reverse complement strand
ACTCCTGTCCTCGGAGACCACACTTTCAGAGCTGTGTTGGTGCTTTTTTTTTTATTACTTTTTGAGAGTCCAGACATGCTGCTGTGTGATTAGGGCAGAAAAAAAAGGCAGCTAAATATTGTTCTCCTTACAAGTTTGTTTGAACTCTGATGAGCTTTGGTGCTGTTTAGTCCCAGGGCAGACTCTGCAGTTTCCAGATCTAGTAGGAAATACTGGAGGCAAGAAAATCCTCCCTCCTTTGCAGAGCCTGGCAGGGGAGGACATACTTTACTGCTGAGCTTCCCAATCCATCTAGCAGTGTAACCTCTTCCAAATATGATCAGACATCAATTGCTTTTCGAGACACATACAGCTTTCTCCTGCCCTGTCAGCCTCTTTAGTGTGTTTCCCTACAGGGGGGTTTATTTGATTACATTATCATATAGCACCATAACTCCCTACTGATCTCTCTGATAGCGATCAGCAGGAGCCAGTAGGCTCCGACTACAAGGACAGATTCTCTGCTCTCATGTATAAGCAGGTATCTGTCCTCAAAAGAACATGCACTGCCCAGAAAGATAGGATGCTTTGGTCTGTTTTGGTCTAGACTTTTGAAGAAAAAATTCCTTTTCCTTTGATAGAGGGTATTTTTTGATGTGTAGGTTAAGAAATGAGGAGTTCACATCTTACCTAAAGCAAGCTTCTCCACCAAACCTGTTGTATAGGGATGAAAACGTACAATGCATATGTCTCTGAAAAAAAAATAAACCTAAAAAAAAATCACTTTAAGATAAGCTTAATATAGATTTACCACCCAATTAAAGCTTGTATTGTTGTTCTGGGATCTTATCTACATTTTTGTGAAGTTATTTTTTTAAGAATAGACAGAAAAGACTGATAACCCTCCGAGTTTGCTTCTGTAAACAAGAGCTTATCTTAAGTAAAATGTCCAGGAGCAGCAGGCGGAGGGGGATCCAACTGGCTCTTTTGTGGGTTCACATTCTTGCTGTGCAGGAAGGGGCGCAGCTTGGAGTCCCCTGGCTGTCGCGTTGTGTTTTAAACTTGCAGTTAAGTGGGTTATGAAATACCATTCTTTGGGAAGAAAGTTGCTTTCGATTGTTTGCTTTTCTCTGCTTGTCTCTTTTCCCCCTGCTCCCTCCAGGCAGCCGCTCTCGGCTTCAGTGAGACACACTTTAAGGAAGGTCCCATGTCCCTTAGGAAAACTGTTGCATGAAGACCAAAGGCGTCGGACCCCTGGTTGAGGAGCAGGCAGGCGCATCCCTGCAGGGACCCCCCTTCCCTCAAACTGTTTATGAAATTGTAAACCAGGCTGGAAGAGGGAGACGGTTTGGAGGCAGAGGGGAGGGGGAGCTCATTCCTCCTCCCTTTCTGTCTCAAAGCCTTTTGCTTTCCAAGCTCAAATGCTCGCTGAAATCTGACGCCTGGACTGCATATACTGTGAGACGTGGGCATGCCCTTGCAGTGCACTGATTTCCTCAGCAGCTTGGAGAGACAGAGCCGTGCTGAGGCTCCCAGAAGAGGAGCCGCTCCAGCAGGCAGCCAGTGCCACATCACTGTGGTGCCTGCACAAGGGGCTCCAGCATGGTCCTGAGGCTCCTGCTCCTCCTCGGTGGGCTGATTAGGGCCGCCGAGCCGGCGCCCCGCTGTGAAACCGGCCAGGAGACCCTAGGTAAGGCGAACCACCCCAAAAGCCCCCCTTCTTCTGTCTTTCCTTCTCCTGGAGATAAACAGAGAAAAGGGCTCCGGCTTCAAGGTGAGGGAGGCAGGAACTGTCACTCCCCCCTAGGAGGGGATCGGCTTTTTGGAAATCTGCAGACTGCCAGTGATGAAACTGGGGATGTGGATGGGGAAGGCAGGCAGTGGTGGGGCTCTGCAACAGAAAAACAAGTCTGGGATGTTAGGGCATCTAATGTTTCCCCATCGCTGCCTTTTAAGGCCACGTGTGGATGTGTCTTTCTGTCAGTGTATGGAGTTCCTAGTCAATAGGATCCCCCTTGCTGTTGTGGGGAATACAGAGGATTCACCCCATCTCTGGCCTTGCCTTCTAGGAACGTGGTAATCAGATCACAAGAAGATGAACTTTCGACCTTCTGCATGCTTTTCTACTTAAGAAAAAAATCTTCTCCTTACATTTAGCTTTAGGTCACTTATTTCAAGTCCAAAGTATGAGAAGATTTATTAGGATCTGACAGCTGTAGGGTGTGTTTAACTTGCTATAAGCAATATGGAATTTGTATGAGTTGATTGGCTGGAAAAGCAGATTTACACATTAGAATAAAGGTTAGATAGGAACATGCTGCTAAATGGATTAAAAGCTTTCGGTTCAGTAATCAGTTGACTAATAAAAAATATTAACAGTCTCTCTTAAAAATGTTTGATGTTTTTAATCAAGTGGGTTTAACTCAGATTTTATTTATTTGGGAACAGCAGAGAGGTGAATTCCAGTGAAGTGACAAGGTCTACTCCAGGAAAACTATTTTCAGAGGGTTCAAACTCAAAATGATTCAGAAAAATATTTATTTTATGGGAATACAGGAAGGCATAAGTTAACCTGAAACTGACCTTAATGTTACCCTGGGAAGTTCGGCTATATTTCAGTGCTTAAATATAAGCTGTAGACTGTCGCTGGCATTCAACTGCTACACAAGGCAGTCCATGTGCCGTGTACTGCATATAATTTGAGAGCGCTGTTCCCAGGAACATCAAAGTGAGGGCTACCGCAGCCTGAAGGGATTTTATTTTTGGATAAAGCTGCACAAAGAGAAGTGTTGTAGACTATTTACAGCCAATTACAGGAAAAGGCTGTGTGGTTTGCAGCATGGCCTTTCTCTGTGAGGTACAATTCTGCTCTAGTTCCAGCTGATCAAAGTTTTACCATGGGATATTAATCCTGGCGACCACAAACACAGGGATCATCGAGGGGTAACTCTGCTGTGGCAGACTGTTTTGTGTGTGTCAGCAACTCTGCTGTCTTTAGGGGAGGGCTTGAGTAAAGTCAGGCGATGGAAATACACCTTGCACGTGGTGGGATTACACTGCTGAACGTGGCCCCAGAGGGATGGCTACGGGTAGGGAAAGTGAGCTGCCAACATCACTATGCGGCATGCAACGGTAGAAAGGGGCATGCTTCACGCTGGAGGGATGTTGGATCAGGAAATAAACTATCAGCTTAGCAGCCTGGACACTGAGCGACCTGCCGGATTTCTCATGGGGAGATAAGGTCATGTCAGGCCACAGGAAAAGAAAGGGGACTGCGATGCTGAACACATTCATGAGGAGACCTTGCAGGGGTCTCCTCTCAGCATCCAGGGCAGTAGGTTATGCCTTTAGCTGTAGCAGTGGGAGTTTCTCCCCTGTTTTGGGATCCCTTGTGCAAATCTCTGTGGATCTCAGTGGACAGACCTGCAGTGCCCTACAGGAGGAGGGCCAGAGAGAAAGGCAGCAGGACCCAGTGCCCCCGTCTAATTCACAGCATGGCTGGAGCTGGTTTCTGCAGACTGCCTGGCCTTCCTGGTGATATTTGCTCTGCTGTGACTCATTTTGTTTTTTTTAATAAGAAACCGAAATGAAACATGGTTAACAATACCAAGATCCTTACGAAATGCTTTGTGCTCTTCTGTTTAGAAAAATAAGGAAGTGATTACTGTCATCCAGCCCCACAATATGAGACAGGCATCACACACTGTGTTGGGAGCTTTTTGAGCAGCAGCTGGGAACCATGGCACTGAGAAAGGGCAGATCCCTTCTCCTCAGCTGTGTCCTGTATCCTTAGGGAGCCAGTAAGCCACTGTCTCTCCCAGTGGTAAGATCCTACACTGCCCCATTGCGAGGCAGCACTTCCAGACCCTGATGAGTTTTACTGGCCTCTTAGCCCCTAGTTTGGGTGAGAAAAGCACAGCTTAGCATGTTTGCCCTGAAAGGTGGCTAGCCTTTGGTGGAGGGAGCTAATAGTCCAGGTTCCCGTTTTATCTGAGTTGTGCACGTCTCCTGCTGACTGATACATTCCACCGGTAATTAGTTAAATGTAGCACTTTACCGTCACTGACAACAAAGTAGAAGTAGGCTGAAGTCACGTGCCTCAAAATACTAAAAGCAGGTGACTTTCCTTGCAGCTGGGGCCAGCTCTACCATTGAGATGCTACCAGGGGTCAGGCTAAGGATGCGAAATAACAGCGATAAGACCTTCCCTGATCACTCACGTTCAGAGAGCGCTTTGTTGGGGACTTCTCGGGCAGAAGTACTCTCAAGGGCGTGTGCGAAGCCCCAGGGCTTACGGGGTGAGCGGGGAGGCAACAGCCGGGCGCTGGCGACTGCCCGGGTACCGCTCCCGGCGGGGCCGCCCGCTCAGCGCCGCCGTCTGTGGTGCCACCGTGTGGGCTCCTCGGCTTGTACAGACGGCTTCTGGGGACACACCGGAGCTGGGCCGAGTTTAAACGCAAAAGGGATGCCTAAGGCTTTTGCCACCCCCCCCGCTCCCTGTCTGAGCATTTGGAAGATGTTTCGGGTACCCGGGGTCGCCGGTCAGATGTCACCGCTGAGGACGGAGCTGTCTGATCTGAACAGGAGGTGGGAGAGCAGCCGGAGCGCTGCTCTCAGGGTAGCCCTGGCTGGCACTCTTGTCACCTGTGGGCTTCCAAGCACTTTGGTGTTTCCCATCGTCCTGGCTGGCTCTGCTCCTGGGCCAGACATTGCCCCGTCCTGAGTGTCTCTAAGTCTAACCTCTGGGCATGGCAGGGGGAGTAATAAGGAAAAGACCTGGGGAGGGGAAAACCACCAAGGTGGGAGGCAGGAGACAGGTACTGCATTTCTTCTGGGACCCAGAACAGCTTCTGTGTCACTAGCTCCTCTCTAAGCTATGCCATCGAGTAAGACTGATTGTCTTCTGGAAAGTCAGACTGATTAAAAAACTGGCTTCACCTTTCCCCTCTCCTTCTCTGGCGTTCCTATCTCCAGAGTGTGCCGTGGTTCATTGCTAAGTGACAAAAGGAAAAGCCATTGCCTTCCAGGAGCTTCACATTGGCCCCAGCTTCATGGGACCATTGCTTCACTTGCTGTGGACATTTCTAATGCTTGTTTCCTGGTGAAACCCCTGTCCGTGCACGTGCACATGCGCACAGGCAGAGCCTCTCCAGCTACTGCTGTTCTCATGTGTGTGACTGCACTGGGTGACCTGGATGTGGCCTGGGCTCTGCTCCTCTGCCCCAGGGCCAGTGGTGCCGGCTGGGTCCCTTGCTCTGCCGTGGCCGTCACGGGCGGGCGCAGACAGGGATCATGGCCACAGCACTGTGCCATCACGTGTGGGAAAGCCCAAGCTGTGAGAATCTCGCCTGCTGCACCCGAGATGGCTGTGTCCAAGTCTTGTCAAAACAAAAAAATGCAGAACTAGTGTCTACATCATGCACACTCACAAGATGAGAAATTCCAGTTCTCATAAGCCTGGTTTTCATCACAGAGTCATGTGAGCTGCTCTGGATTCCCACTACTGCCGCTAGTATTTCTACACAATTATTATTTCAGCAACATTGATTTTCAGCTACATTTAACATGGGAAACAGGATCAGAAACAACCACTTATGTGGGGAAAGTAAGTTTATATTGAAAATATAATACATAGGTATATCGTTTTTACTGCTGAAATAGTTTATGCATGATTTTAATCTGAAGGCACAATTTCCTTCAGAATTCTTCCTTGTTCAGACATTTTTAATGTGAGGCTGTGTAAATACATAGAAGTCACAACTTGAATAAAAACCCCATTGCCCTAAGGCACAGCTAGGCTTTTAGCAAGATTTAGTAACACTAATGGTTGATCCCCCTTAACATTTCTAGACATTGACTTTCCCTTCACACAGTCAATGAGTGGTTGTTTAGGGGTGCTGGCTGGCTGACAGCTACCATCCTCCCCTTTGGGCTGCCCAGGCCACAAAAGAGCCAACCCCTCCTTAAGCCTGGACCAAATGTTGGGTAAATGTCACAGGTGCCGTTGTCTGAGGAGGGACTAAGCATGGAGGTACCATGCAGAAGTCACCTATCTTGTTGTGAACACGGTGTTTGAGGCTGGTGGGCCACATCCTGGTCTCTTTGCTGGGCTTTTAGGACCCAGGGCTTTTATGACTGCTGAATCTTGTTTGAACAGAGTCACCCTCTCAGTTGAACGCAGCTGTCATAGGTCAATGGAGTTTAAGGACTTGGAGTTGCTCTGCCCATTGCAGAAATAAAACTGAAATTTCAATCCCTTTGTTTATCCTGTTGTAATTCCATTGATTTAATTGGCACTATTTCAGTTTTACAGGGTTATAACAGGACAACCCTATCTATGAGACAATGTGAGATTAAGACACGGATTTAAAATTCCACTGTTATTAAGATTTTAGTCAAGGCTGTTGAATTAACTGCCAATCTTTTGTAACATAAAAATACCACATTTGGCTAAAACTCAACTACCTACAGAAGAACCAGATGTGATGTTAATTATAATAGTTCTCACACATCTAAACTAATGAAAAGACAGACTTATGTTAGGGGGCTGCATAGACTGTGTTTAAAGAGGACGGAATGATGTTTTGGCAAATGTTTTGGAAAGGCCGTAGCACCAAAGATAAAAACCTCAATTTTTCAGACATGATCCTTTGTCCCGTGGCATTCAACAGAGTTGAACTTACTCAAAGGTAAGCTTCTGACTCAGTGGTAAGCTGCTGGCCAAAGCACTTAGAGTGTACTGCGTCCTTAGACAGTGGGAACTGAACTACAGAGAGTATGAGGTCACAAAGTCAAACTATGGAGGCATCACAGCTCCAAAGTACCACCCTAACAAGTGCTTCACCCTTCTCCAGTCTCCCTGACAAATATTTAATCCTTTACATGACAATTGTAGAGGTTTCCTGATCTATTCCACTTTCTTACCCCATCTGTTGTTTTAATGCCAGCATTTCTCAGATCTGAGCTGATTTCTCCTTCCTCTGTTGGCCAGAGAGATGGTCTCTATAGGTCTCTATATCATCTTGATGAATAGCGAATGCACGTTCAGCAGCAGCCCAGCCACATGTGCAGCCCAACAAGACTTCAGCCAATTTGGCAACTCCTGGGCCATTTTGCTGTCACTGTTGTTGTGGTTTCCTTGTGTTTTGTTTTCCTAACTGGTAGTTTTTCCCCCCCAGCCGGAAAAAACATTTCAGATGAGGCCAAAAAGGGGCACCTAGAGTTTTTTGCATTGGGATTATGCTTCAGTTCAGTATTTTCAGCTGGGAGGACTCCCTGGAGTGGGACTTACTGGCCAGAGACACAGCTGGGATGGCACCGGGGATCCTGTCACTAGAGGCACTGAGACAGGTGGTGGGGACAGACGGGCAGACAACAATACGTTTCCTCAGTTCTTTTAGGCTCCTACAACTGCATCTGGACAACTAGAAACAAGGGAGAATTGTTGGCCACCACTGAGGTTGGCTTTGAGCCGTTGCTGAGCGACAGGTCTCCCTGTGCATTGGCACAGATTTTGACCTGTGGTCTGCGTGAACTCCCATCACCCATGGGGGAGCTTCAGCATCTTCTTGCTTCCCCAGACCGGTCCTGTGAGAGAAACAGTCCTGGAAGAGCCAACTACAGTGTCATTGCTGTGGGAACACCTTCAGTAATTCAATAAAAACGTGTGTTTAAGTGAATGCCAGGCAGCGAGTGGGTTAGAAAGAAGGGTAATTAATAACGAATACTGGCTCGCATCTTCCTGCTGCAGTCTTGCTCCGCAAAGTGAAGGCAGATTAAGCATTAATCTCTTTCAGGCAATTTCAGGCTTCTTCCTGTGAGGGAGCAGGGCTAAAACAGGGCTCATCTCACTGCCGGCACATCGGGCTCCTCCATACTGCTTCTGCACCTTTGCCAACACATCCCTCCCCTGGGGTGGTGACAGCAATTGCTGGAGTCGAAGATTAGTAACAGGAATTCAGTCCTCTACTCACAAAGGCTTTGATGTATCCAGGAAAAGGAGTTAACCACGTGGGCTGCTTTTTGCAAACACTCCTCTCTCCTCCAGTTTTCCTGGAATTCCTTCTCTGTGGCTGGGGATCTCCTCCACTTCTGTCCCTGCATGTATGCCTTAGATATGTGAACTGCCTTCTCTCCCGGGCTTTCTGCTCAACCACGTTCCCCATAGCCAAGCTACTCAACTGCCGCATTACTCTGCCACTAGTCCCCTTACTGCTCCACGCCACTTGCACCCTCCTCCTGGCGATTCTGACCCATTATAGTGTTCTATAATGGATCTTGTCCTGCTCTTGTCCTCACGCCATAGCCAGGAGCTGGCTCTAGAGGCAGGCTGTCCTTTGCCATTTGCAGGTGCTGCTGCAACATTTTGCAAAACCGTACAGCCCGGCAGCATTTGCATATTACCGCTGATATTAAGTTTTGTCTCTTTAGCATTACAAGGCAGATTATCGTTGCAAAGACTGACTCGATGAACTGTGTAGAACTGCAAGGAGAGTAATACCAATATGATCAGAAACTGAAAAGCTTGGTTTGGAAAAGCAGAGGTTTTGACTATAAACAGACTAAAATGAATACATATGTCTTCCAGTTTAAAACAGTATTGTAAGAAACCCAGAAGGCTGGTAGGGGGTGTGCTGGTCTGTGCAAGATAAATTATCTAATCTTGTTCGATCTGTCAGTCATAACAATGCAATTGTGTAAGCCTCACTGAATGATTTAGATACTTTGAATGTAAGACTGGCCCTTGGGCTTATTCCATATCCTCAAGTGCACCAGTCTCCTGTTGGCTTTGCTCTTGAAAAGGCAACTGGCCAAGCCATGGCACTGGAAGGAGCTGTTGAGCTCTATTGTCTGGGTTAGGGTTAATCACAGCAGCTTGCTTCTTTCAGTGCTGAATCATCAAGGGGAAAAAATGTAAGCTTGGCAGTAAAATATGTATGTGCTGCATTGTAGATTTTCAAGCTTGCCTTTGCAAATTAAAACCAGAAGCGTATATTATAGCGAGGGCTCAGAAAGCTTGAAGTGGCTTTTCTCCTCTTCAATAAGTTATTTTATCCATAATCTTAAATAGAAGCTGTGCTACTGAAAGGACTTTTGTAGCTCTGGTGGAATAGCTAGAGTACAAAAATAAACATAAAAAATTGAAAAGGCTGTTCTGGGTCAGGAGGAAAAAGGTCTCTCTGTACCAACCTGTCTGGGGATGGGACTGTAAGAGGAGGCGGCACTGTCTTCCTCTGGGCCCAGGGAAGCCTCTGCTCAAAAAATGGAAGAGGTTTAGGCTCTTTCAAGCACAGAAGAAGCCGCGACTGAAGCCTGCCAAGTTAATCTGGAGACCCGAGAAACTCTGTTTATCGTTGCCTGTCACTCCTCTGATGAAAAAAAGAAAGGGAGTGGCTGGACTCTTCTAGCTGGCATTGCCGGAGCTTTGACAAAGCGAGCTGTAACGGGTGTGGGGCGCAGATTTACCGGTCATTTGTGTGCGCAGAGACCCAGGCCCGCGGGTGCAGGGCTCCAGGAGCAGAGCAGGCAGCTCGGTAGCTGGCCTCCGAGAGCTTCCTGCCGCCTGCTCTCCAGGCAGGCAGGCTCTGGCCCAGTTACGTGCATCCACAGTTATTTATATAAGTACACGCACTGGAGAATTATCTTTGGCCCTTGCAGAGCCGCACCCTCCAAAACATATGCAAGCATTGGCATTAGGAAACAGGAAAACTCCAAACACCACATCAGAACACATACACATTTAAGACTTGCTGTAAAGCAAGGTCTGGTAGAAACCAGACCTTTTCTCTCTTGTTTTTCTGTATGTATTAACTCCTGATAACATGAAAGCTCAAGCTGCTTCACTCCTGGGTGTTTACACGACAGAGCTGTGGCTGGCGTATGGCTCATGTGGCAGCTTGGAGGGGGCTGTGGTGGGGAGAGGCGCTGCAGTTTGGGCAGAGCTGGCCTCTGAGACGGCAGAAGCTGCAGCGATGTCTCTGTCAGAGAGAAAACAGGGAGAAAACAGCACAGTGTGCTGCAAAAATGTGAGGCTTACGTTTAGGACCCAGGAGGAAGGAATCTGTTTTGCTGCTAGTCAATGAGTGAGCCTTGGTAGCTCTGAGTTTGTGAAGGACATCCTGGGCCAAAAGTAGTGGAAAAGCTTTATCCCGTGTTGAAGAATCACCCCTGCTTATCACGTACGGAGATGAACACCTCTGGTTGCCATGGGAAAGGTTTATATGGATTTGAGTTCCTCATGTAAAAAATAAATGTATACTCTTCAGTCGGCATTTTTGTTAATGAGTAATAGCCATCTTGCTTAAATTTTGCTTGGTTTCCTCTCCCTATTGGTCTTGCTTGGTTTCCTCTCCCTGTAAGAATGGTAAAAATAACAGAATGCAGAAGCTAGCTAGCAGACAGTCCGAAACCAGAGCTGTCTTTACCTCTCCTGTGCTAACATCTACTCCTGCTCACAAAACGATAAAAATCCTCTTGTGAACCTAGCTACAGCATGTGACTTAGCGAAATGTCGCATGTCTCTTCCATCAGCTATCCATTGCTTCTCGACACCTCTCCTCCTGGCCAGCTGGGCAGCAAGAGGCGTCTGCTGAAGGCAGCAGGACTGCTGCTGCTCGCAGAAGCAGCAGCACCATGCCCAGGCCCCGCCTGCTGCATTTTCCCTTTGGTTTCCTCTGCTCGTTCCAGCCTGTTGCCAGAATACCTTTTGGCTCCAGCTGAATAAGCAGAATACTGAGACACCATTGAGAATAGGCTTGTGCCACGTATCAAGCGGACGGATGGCTATAGCACTCCTGCAGAGTGAGAGCTGTCTGTGGAAGGTTGTGTGTGTCTCAGTTTCGTTATTTGATCAGTGCGTGTCAGAGAGACAAACAAAAAGGACGTTTGTAGCTTGGTCACAGAGCCAGCAGAGGCGAAATGCCTCTTACCTTTGAGGAAACACGGGCAGCTGCAGAAGGACCATTCGTACTCCCCAAATGAACCCAATGAAGAATTTCTCTCAGCACATGTAACCTCCTAGTGTAAAATAATAGCTACACTACAGTCATTTTATGCTGAGGAGAAATAAAGTGTCAAAGAGTTCTTTACTGCCCTTCAAGGTAATGAAGGGCATTCATTGCTAATGACCCTGGGTGACGACCAGCGATAGTGTCAATCTGCTCGTTGGGACGTAGCTGGACTCAAGCCAGTCCCATCCACACCGAGTTTTCCCCTCTGTATGGAACATTTGGCTGGCTCCAGAATTGTGTACAAGGCCTCAGAAGTTGTTGTGGGTATGATGGCATTAGGATATAAGACTATCCAGATTCCGGGAGGTAGCGACATCCAATTTTATCAGCAGGATTAATTGCTGGAGCTCTTACTAACAAGAGATCACTCCTTTCTCTTTCCCAGATAGCATTATACAAAATGCTATTCTTTGATTATTCCCAGATGTAAAACTACATGCAGTATCTGGCTCAGATGAGGCTTTTTTAGAAATGCCTTAACCTTAATAACTAACTCGCTGAGGGGATTGTGCCTGACTAAGGGAAACACTGAAATCCTATAATGGAAGGCACTGCTGATGAACCAGGTATTGTTTATTGCTATTAGCATAATGTACCGAGCCAGGAAAGGAGTCTTTATGGAAATCATTTTTTCCAGTTTGCTGCTTACCAGAATTTGCTGGTGGAGATGGGCTATTTCTGCTAGTTCTGATCCCTCATTTATTTTATGAGGTAATGTGGATCAATGACAATTCATAATATAGAACCAGACTCATTTCCAGTTAAATGTCTCCCTCCAAGATAAAATTCCAGGGTTAATTTTGTTGTCATTATAATGATTTTCCTTTGCCTAAAGCATGATCAACTCATTAGCAACACATATGCAGACGATTACATTTAAACAAATATGCCGGGAGTAGAAGTTTAAACTTTCCTTAGCAGGAAAAAAAGAAAAGGTAATGAATTTGGTCTTACGAAGACAAATGCTTAATTCACTGAGCAAGGTGCTAGATGCCTGTCACCCCAGTGAGAATTAAAAGAAACAGCAACATAGCTGGATCCCCAATACATCACAAGGAAAGCAGACCTGTTGGTGTTTAAAAAGCTTGCACGTAGTGGCTTAGCTTCTACGAGGCACTGGTGAAAACAGCTCCATACCTCAGTAGCAATATTTTTCTTTCGTTGCCAGTATCAGAGAGGGGCAATATAGAATCATTGGCTACAGGAGCAATTTTGGGTCATCAAACCACATTCCTTCAAAATCAAGACAGCTTCGTTTATTTGACTTAGTAAATAGAAAGCTAAGGGGATCTGATTGCTCTCTGCAAGTGCATGATGAAGGCATGCACCAGGGAGCGCAGAAAGCTATTTAAGCTAAAGGACAATGCTGGCACAACACCACATGGGTATAAACTGGCCACGAATACTTTTAGGCAGGAAATTAAAAGGCAATTTCTAGCCATTAGAGGAGCGAGCTTTTGGAAAAGCTTTCCCATGAGAGTAGTTGGTGAGGGAAATAATTAGTTTTAAGATGTTATTAAAAGGATTATAAAATGCAGTTGCTAGAGTTGGGATGAGGTAGGATGGGGAAGAAATATGTCCCCTCATATCCACCAAAGGCTTAATTGCTTTAGAAAAAAGACATGCACAGCATTATGTGGGACAAATAGATTTGTTAGGAGAAGATCCATAAGGCATCTTGGTATGTATAGAAGGACTCATATGGACTTTTAGATTAAACCAGATTACTGAAGACCTACATTTTCATTAGTGAAATTTCCTAGGCACCTAACTTACAGTTTTTAAGCATGCCTAGAAATATTGTCAAGCTGTCAGGGCTGGTCAGCTCAACGTCTTTTTCAAACATAGGCCTGTTTTCTTATACGAGCACACTTCACATACATTGTCAAGTCAATTTTAAAGAGGATCAAAGACCAGCTGATTGGTGTGTTTGTCTGTCCATGCCCTGCACCTGATCACTGCAGTCTGTTCTGTCTTCTTCTTAAACTCCACCTCCAGCACTTTGCCTGGCTGAGGGTCTCTCTTTTTTGTGTGTGTGGATGGGGGTGTAGTGGGCTCCATATGCCAGCACCTGGTGTGAGACCATGGGTCAGAGGGGTTTGTGTTTCTGGGGGGTAGCAGCTGCAGGGACCAGAGCGCACGTGCCTTGTGAGTGTATGTCAGTGTGTGCAGTCGCTAGCAAACACCAAACTGGACTAGCAGTGGACAGGACAAAAGATTTGGGAGCTGGGTATTTAAGCGGCTGTGATCTTGTGCTGGATACTGAAGAGACTGGAGGGCCTCAGAGTTTTGCTACTGGAGCAACCAGGAGGTCCAAGCCAGCTATTGGGAAGACCGCTGTGTCTGGGGCTTGGCTACCATTGAGACCTTAAGTCTGGGCCAACTACCACAGAGACCAGCATGTGTGTCAGCGCATGAGGTAACTGGGAGATCAGTGGATCCAAGGGACAGATACTGGGTAAACTGAGCCTAGCTACTGGTGTTCCAGTGTATCTAAGCCGAGCTACTGGAAGGGTCCACCTGTACTTCTTTTCCATCAGTGGTCTTTCATCCCGATTAGCCAGAAAGGGGAATGGGATGACGCTTTTGGTGCTGGTTGTGTTTGCCTGTACTGTGGTTTTTCTTTGTGTATGTATGTAATACGTGCCTGTTGGGAATACATGCTTGTCCCTGGTATGGCTGGACCTCAGGACATAGAGTTGCAGCAGCCTTGGTGGGGCTACCCGATTGGACAATTCCTAACATGAGGGAGGTACCACAGATACTCTTTATTTTAAAGATTTCTCTTTATTTTCAGGTCAATGCCAAACTGTACAGAAAGGTATGATGTGACTTTGCTTGCTGTCCTTGGAGAATCTCGAAACCATAAGTATTTCTTCATTATTTCCTGACAAGTTTTCTAATGTTCGTGCTATCTCCTGGAGAGATGATCTCTTTCATACAAAGTAGGATTTTGCTGCTGTGACAATGGTATTTGTAACCAGTCAGAGACATTAGCAAGAGAAGGAGGCTTAAACAGAGGCCCATTAATGCAATAGCCAGTAATTTTATGATGAGACGTCTCTCTATTACTTCCTTTTCACCTCTGAGTGGATGGAAGGTATTACCAACATCTTTCCTTCCTAAAACCTCTTAATCTGATTTCTTAAAGTGTATCAAGTTTATGAGAACACACGTGTAAGCACATTTATGGGACTGCTTGCCTGTGAGCCAAGTCCCAGAATAACTTTTCAACTCTTGGGGCGATTTCAGTCAAACTTCACAGAGAGGCTGCATTTCAGAGGTATTAAAGTCTTACAAATTATGCGTGGCCAAGCAAAGGAGATATCTTACTGATACCTTCCCCACTAAAGAAAAAATCTGTGTGATCTCACACCTTATCAGTGAATCCACACTAAAAGACAAGGACAGGGGTGAGAGTGATATCACAAATATACTTTATTCAGGAATCTGAGTTTTTCCCACGTTAGACATGAGCAAATTCCCACCTCAACAGGGGATTTTTCTCTCTTATGGATTCTCTGGTATTTAATAAGCTCAAACTGTATTCTTAATTTAAATCGGATGAGATTTAATTGAGTATGAGACAGCCTTTCTTTTGGAAACCAGGCTTTATTAATTTTGCTGGTTTCCAAGCTATTTGCTAAATCAATTCCCATGTGGGCCAGGTACTCCAGTGTTTGCTGGCCAGGGATTTGCCCTTTCATTGCTGTTCAGGTATTGAATTAACAAAATCAATCTTATTTTAGGAGCAGTGCTTATCAATCAGATAAACCCTGATACCCCTTCAAATTGTCAGATACCGCTTGAGTTTTGAATGACATCTACTTGCAGTCAATCTCCAGACCAAGCATGCTTTCCGTCATCTTTCTATAAGTGGTTTTAGACATCAAATTCGTATAAATGTCTTTCAAACTGTCTCCAATCTATCTGTGAACAAAAGTTCATTGAATGTGTTATTTGTTATGTTGTCTTTGAACGATTCAGGGTGTCAGTGAAGCAAGTTATTTTTCATATGTTCATCTCCTTTTCGTAGCAAAATGCGTAGACATCGCCTTAAGTTCTTGTACTGATGTTGCCTATACTCAAACGATGTATCCTAATTTTCTGGATCAGAAGTCTCGAGAGGTGATTGAGTACAGCTCCGAGTACATTCTCATCAGCGTGCTGCACAACTTGCTCCAGGGAGAATGCAATCCGGACCTGAGGCTCCTGGGCTGCTCGGTGCTGGCCCCGCAGTGCGAAAAGGACAAAGTTATAAAGCCCTGCAGGCATGTCTGTGAAAACCTGAAAAAAAATTGCCTCCCTGCCTTTGATGCAATAGACATGGCTTGGCCCTACTTCTTAGACTGCGACCGCTTTTTCGCTGGGGAGGAAGAGGGATGTTTTGACCCGCTGGCAAAGCTGCGAGGTAAGGAAGGAAGCTCTGCTGACACATCTTACTCGTCTAGATGGGAAGGTCTCATCTCGCTCAGCTTGACGTGTCTATGGCACAAAACCTCTCCGCTTGTCATCTCAGCTTGTCATCTTCATAGACACCTGTAAGGTGTGATTCATTTTGTTCCACCTATTTTAAACACTTAATTAAACCGTGCACAAGAGGCATCTCTTTCTCTCCCCTATATACAAAGAGCATGAAGACAGGCGGCTCAGAGCTAGATGTTTGGACTGCTAATGTGCGTTTAGATAAGTCCTGCCCTGTGTGATAGCTGTCTGTATATTTGAAATATTTTATTTAAAAACTGAAACTTTAATGCACTCATAAATTCAGGATTGCTTGACAAGCTTAACAGCTCATTAAAATAATCTCATTAGTGATTGTCACGGATTTTTTTGGATGAAGAAGATCCAGATAGCTGAAGACAGCTGAATCTCATAAAAAAGTAGTTTGATCCACCAGATTCAAAGGCGAAAATCTGTACATTTTGTGAATAAAATGTGCTAAGCATGCCAAAGGCCAAATTATAACTGGAGGTTGCACAAAATATTTGTCAGTGTGCATATGCATTAGGATGGTTTTGCAGACAAAATATGCCATAATAACTAGTGTAGGATATACTACATAGATTTGAGATTTTGATTGTGGCTGTATTTTCTATAATTTTATTTTACTGAATAAGATATTTTGTGGAAAAGTACAGGCATTCATACAGTCCTCTGAGCACCGTGGTTTAAACACTGTGCTGTAATTTTTCTTTGCAGGAGAAGTAGACATTGAGGAAGATTTGCCTTCAGACTTGCCAGCAACTTTTATTCAGTTCAAACACCATTCATATTCCCAAATGGTGAGCACGTTGAAGAAGACTGCCTCTAAATGCTCCCATATTGCAACAACGTACAGCATAGGTCGCAGCTTTGAAGGGAAGGATCTTTTTGTGATTGAGTTTTCAACCAAGCCTGGACACCATGAACTGCGTGAGTGATATCAGTGTTGATCAGGTTCCTTGAGGGAATTCTGGATTGTCCAAATGAAAACAGGTCCTTTTAACAGGTTAAACTGTAAAAAGCATTGATTCAAAAACATTTGTCCTCCTTTTCGTTCCTGAATTACAGCAATAGCCGAGGATTCACTGTAGCAATTTCCTAATATTATGACCTCAGTTTATGACCATAGTTGACATTTCTTGTTCCTAGATGTATGACCATGTACTTGGCTGCAGTGATATGGCTATTATTTATTTGTGGCCAGCGTACGAAGAAGTTGGAATAGTTTTCTGTTACTGACCTGCCCTCTCCATCATCTACCACTTCCTTAGTCTCCTTTTATTTACCACTGTACCATTAAACCCTACGCGCTTCCTACAAGTAATGCCTGTCCCTAGTCTAAACATCGTTCTTCACATCCTAAAATACATACAACTTGTGGGAAGGCCTCGGATGCAGAAGGACATTGCCATTGAAAAAGGGCAATGCAGCACAGAAAACAATCCTCCTGAACAGAGGTTCAGGTCAGTACAGTATCTATCATTGTAACGGGTGAATGATACCAGGAATTTGTGTTATCATAGCACCTGAATACCTTCAGGATATGAGTCCTCTCAACTTTTCTGCAAAGGGGAGCTAGTGCTGGTCTCTATTTTGTAGATCCATCACTGAGACAGCAAGGGCCAGATTTTTAAATGTTCTAAATTCTTCAAAATGCAGATAATTTTCTTGGGGAGTATTAGGTATCATTTTCCAGTTACCAGCTCCCAGCTCAAACATAATACCTGACTAGATCTGGTGGACTTCTATGGCTGTTGCTGCATACCAAGAGCCTCAGGTTGCCACTCATCCGACTAGCTCCAGCATCAAAGCAGCCTCAGCAGTGTAGCAGAACTGAACTACATCTGACTTAATACTTTATTGGGATTATCATCTCAGGTCAAGCTACTGTGTCTTCTGTGGGTTATGCTACAGAGGAGGCAGAGAAGACTGGTGTGAACTTTATTTACTCTCAGCCATGCTGCCTTCATGGTGTAGAGATATTTTGAGATGCCTTTAAACTTGATCAAGATCCTGGTAGGCATCTTTAATAGAGCAAAGACCTACTTTACTATTTCCTGGCCTATCATCCTTTCTCTCTTGTGTAAAGAAAAGGAGTTGCAGGTGCCTTTTTAAGCTGATACTCCATTTGCCAGGAAAACACAAAGCCTGTGAATCAGGCTTTTAAATTATAACTGTGATATGCCATGATAAAAGATGGTAGTTTAACAGGTTACTTAGCATTTCCTGCTAAAACTGTTGCTTCATGCTGCGCAGGACAGCATAAAGGAGAGTGGAAATAGCTCTAGAGCTGGAGATTTTGCCAGCCTGAGCCAGCTGGCATAGTAGCGCTGTAGCAGCCCTCCTCCAGTGCATAGTGCTCGAGGCTGGCCAGGATCAAAGATGAAGATGAAGGGATAGACAGGAAAGGGTGTTTCCAACGTGCATCTATTTTCTACTTTCCATTAGTCTCTAAGGAAGGATGGAAGTTGAGAGAATAACCGCAGGGAATCATGAGGTTGTATGTTTCTAATAGTCTTATTCCAAGGCTATTTATCCTAAAAGCCACTTTTTATGCACGACCTGATTTCTGTTCCAAATACAAGGGTAATATATTACACATCTGCAGGCTGTTTCTAGGATCTGTGACAATAGATGGCATTGAAGCCACCCAAGGTAAGTAAGAGTGCCAGGGGTGTATTTTGTTCCTTCCCCACCATGGCTTGACATTTCTGTTTGCAGCATTCTTTGTTGACAATTAATGATGAGTCCAGCAAAAGCTTAGAGCAATGATTGCCTCTTATGGTTTGGGAGCCTGAAAGTATGGACTCCCTTTACTTCACACTATTTAAATTGCTGCTGGACTGACTTGTAATGGAGGGAAATTCACCTGGAACTGGTGTGCTATTTACAGGATTGTGTGCATTAAATGAGTGTAAATAAAACTTTCTGACTCATCAGTAAGCTATTTGGGTTACTATGCTTTTGGAAGCCCTCTAGGTATAATCAAATTAAAGCATCATTACTTCATATTTCACAGTCAAGCCAGAATTTAAGTACATTGGCAATATGCATGGAAACGAAGTTGTGGGGAAAGAACTGCTCATATACCTCGCACAATATCTGTGTTCGGAGTATCTCCTCGGGAACCCTCGCGTCCAGGCCTTGATTAATAACACCAGAATTCATCTCCTACCTTCACTCAACCCTGATGGGTATGAACTGGCAGCAGAAGAGGTAAAAGACTTTTTATAAGGGAAAGTTCAAGGCTTCATGTTTCTAAAATTCCCCATGGGAAAGCACAAACTGGGAGGGGAGTGTTACATATGGGAGGGAGTGTTAATAACCGGCAGCCAGAATCCCAGGCTGGTTTGGTGGTAGATTGCTTTCCAAGGATGATGTAAACAGAGCTAAGAGGAAACCAGAGCCGTGTTTGTCATTTTTGCTGCCTGCATGCGATGACGCGGGAATGACTGTGTTACTTTTTCACACATTTAGCACTCTCTGCAATCAGTTCTAGAACAAAATGCCCACTGACTCACTGTAATGACTGTCAAATTATTTTATAAGGAAATGTGGTTTAATACTGTGTAATAGAGGTTCTTCCTCTTTTAGAAGGGCAGGTATAATAAAATGTGAATATTTTCTGTATTGTCATGCTTTCATAATGGGTGGCAATTTTCAGAGATCAGCTGGTGCCTGAGGGGACCTGTGAAAGCAAAACTTCTGTTATATGTTACCTGATATTCTTCTTTTCACCTCACTTTTATCGCTAGCGCCATTAGCGTGAAAATTAAACCTTTCCTCTTCTGCGTCGCTCGTGTGGTGAGCTCAGTCTGTGGTATGAGTCTGGGGTTATTGCATTCTGCCTCCTCCCGTCTTGGAGCGGCAGCTGTACTTTCTTTTTCTCCTTCTCTAACCCACTCTGCATGCTGCTCTGTGCCGAGTAAGAAGCTGCTGTGTTCCTCTCATGAGTCACATCACTGGTGAGTGAAATGCTTCCTGCATGCTAGTGAGTGCGTTAGTGTTTATGGGCATAAAAAATTATTAATAAGTGTGGTTTTTTTAACAGTATAGACCTTTTCAGTTTACTTCTTTTAAAACTTGCCCTTGATTAAAATGGCATTTCAAACAATTTCTACAAAGTGATATTTTCATACAGGGAATTATTCTGAGGTTGGCTTCTATGTTACAAATTAGGGAGCTGGTTACAATGGATGGGTCATTGGACGACAGACAGCTCAGAACTTGGACCTGAACAGAAATTTCCCTGATTTGACGTCTGAGGCTTACAGAAGAGCTGGGATTCGTGGGGCCCGCCTTGACCACATCCCCATTCCACAATCCTACTGGTGGGGTAAGGTATGAATTACAGATTTTATAAATTACATACACTAAAGAGCAACTCAGGAATTAAGAAACTGAGATTGTTTGGTTTGAGGTCATTTTCTGATAATTAGATTTTGTAAGTAGAACTAAACTGGACAGGCTCAGAATTGGCATGAAAAATCATGTTATAGGTCTAGCCAAAGAAGCAGGTGTCACAAATCATTGGGAAAATGTGTGGATAATGTGGATTTTGCTATTTTAGATTAAGAATAATGACTGTTAGAAGTGGGTCACAAGTGTGTAATGATTCACCATTAGTTATTTAAACTGTGGTAACACATTAAAGGCTTTATGGATTTGGCTGTCATTGCACTAAGCTCTGCACATATTTGATGCAATAGTGGATTCTGCCTTGGAAAACATACAAAGGCTTCATGTGAAGTTGTGTGACATCAGCTTCCACAAAATGATGTTTATAAAAGACTGTAACCAGCTGGAGAGTGGAAACAGCCGGTCAAGCGGCAGTGGTGCCGGAAGGGAGAGGGGAGCAAGATGGAGGCAGCAAGTGCAGGGCTTTGCACTCATCGTCACTAAGCTTCATGTTATGTGATGTCCAGGAATGCAAAGCTCAGTCCTACCTGTGTCACTGGCAGCCCAATAGCCCCCAGCACTAGCAACTCACAATGGAACTTAGGTCCCCTTGAAAGAAAAAACACAGGAAGCCAAATCAGTGGTTCAGATATTGGGAGCTCTGCTTTTCTTCCGCGTTTAGAATCATAGAATGTGTTGGGTTGGAAGGGACATTTAAAGGTCATCTAGTCCAACCCCCCTGCAGTAAGCAGGGACATCTTTAACTAGATCAGGTTGCTCAGAGTCTCATCAAGCCTGGCCTTGAATGTCTTCAGGGATGGGGCCTCCACCACCTCTCTGGGCAACCTGTTCCAGTGTTTCACCACTCTCATTGTAAAGAACTTCTTCCTAATGTCTAATCTAAACCTACCCTGCTCTAGTTGAAAACCATTGCCCCTCGTCCTATCGCTACATGCCCTTGCAAATAGCCCCTCCCCAGCTTTCTTGTAGGCCCCCTTCAGGTCATTTTGTTCTAATTCAGTTCTCATCGCTAGCACAAAGCCTCAGACAGATGGGGAACCGGGCTGTTTCAGCAGCTGGTGTATTAACAGAAGATTTGAGAGACCGTACTTCAGTTTCCTACTCTGCTGCAGGTGATCTCATATGAGGCCAGGTCGAAATCCCCAAGGCATCTCTGATGCTGGCCCAGTGTTTTGGTACCCCTTTTCACAGTAGTGAAATTTGGATAAAAGCACTTCCTATGGAGACGCGAGGCTGTGAGAAGCTCAGTAACACACACTGTATTACACCATTGATTTTCACCATAACTAAGCTCAAGAAGTTTATTCTATTGCATGCATGTAATCATACAGATCCCAGCTCGCGTCACTGGATTTCTACATAAATATAAGGTCACAAACTTAATAGTTTCCAACTATTGACTGAATAATGACAGATAACAATGAGCTGGTAAATGCAAGTAGAGTATAGAGCCTCAGATGGGAAAGAAGGGTTGAGAGCATGTGGAGCAGAGCCTGAGATCAAAGGAAAACAGCTAAAAAAAAGGGGATATAGGGAGAAAAGTCTAGAGAGCTAATGGTTTTGATTCACCCCACTTGTGTATAGTAGTTTTCATAGCTGTACCTCCAAGAACCATGTGTAGACATCAAACTGAAAGTTTTCTTCCACAAACGAACAGTGTATGAACGAATATGAAGAATCTCGGGAGCAGGATTAGGCCCAGCTTTGCAGATACCTCGTGTGAAACCACGTTGTTTGAGAGGGGACCTGAGCGCTGCAGGTGTGAGCTCCGAGCTGGCTGCACTACAGAGTCTTACCTGGTCTCCCAGTGGGTTTGCTTTCCCACTTAGGACGGAGGCTTGGAGCCATCCCTGTTCTCCTTTTAGGTAACCCTCTTCCTCATCCTCTAAAGCCAGGACTTGGGCTGAGGATGCCTGTGTTTCACAGCAATTCTCTGAAGATGGCTCACTTCAGTTCAGTATCTGTCATCCTGTTCCCATAGGGCAAACCAAGATTATTCGGTTAGTCAGGAACCTGCCAGCTTTTGTAACATAATGTTTACTCAGAAGAACACGTTAAATCAAAAAAATATAATAAAACAACATTCATTACAAATATATATATATATATGTTTCTGCCTTACTGGAAGTCACTGGGCTATTTCAGACCCTCTTGCAGAGCCCATTGCTCTTGGTCACAGCTTCTCGCTGGGTTCCTGATTTGAAAGCAAGTGTTGTCTTGCTCCCAACCTTGTTGAGGTTGGCCATTCCATGCAATTGCAGGTCTGATACTTGCCAGGCTTTTTGACCCACATCAATGTATGTGCTTTCCTGGGGGAGATGCTTACAGGGCGATGTTCCCTGTCTTAGGAACATGAACTTGCAGACACTTTTCTCAGTTCTTGCCAAGGTTGTGTTGCTCAGCCACCAAGGACTACCACCAGCCTGTCCACAAAGATATGGCTGATGAGTCAAATTGAGTCAAATCACTTACCAGAATCCTTTCTTTGCATGACCCTTTGCAGAATCAGTACTGAGGGTGCCAGTCTCCTGGGAGCTCTTTCATGGGCTGTATTGTCCCATGGGCTGTATTGTCCCCTGGGCTATATGCAGACAGGCTACAAGAGTGCCTGGCACACCTAAAAGAAGTCATTGAAAATGCCTTTGGTTTTCTGTGGAGGTATTCAGGAAAGCTGCTTTTGCCCTTTCAGGTCGGACATAGTGGCTGCACAGCAGAGTTTAAGGTATGAAGGAAAGGATGGAGATCTCCCTTCAGCTGTGTGCTCACTCTGTCTCTGCATCCAGAAGTGCAGGGTTGAAGGACCAAGCACCACTGAGGAAGGACAAACATGGCTTTGACCCCTCTTTGTGCTAGTGCCCAACACAAGCTGTGACCTTGTCTCACACTGTGCAGCCCAGAGGCCCTATAAATCTCTGGATTTTCTGGCTCTAACCTCCCCGCATGCTCCCTGAGTCCTGCTTCTGCCCTGGTCTTTGGATGATTGGTGGTAGGCAGCCACTTGCAGAAGTCATTTTTACAAACATGTATTTAGCTTTCTTAGATGCTGTGTAACATCATAGCAGTTTATAGAGGGCTGGATGGAGACAGCCTAACATTATTTGCACAGTTACCCCCACTGCTGTGCCCAGCTCTGCCCCAGCTGCAGCATGCTGGTCACCCTGGGGTGTCTGTCACCACAGACAAGGGACCAGGAAGCCTTGGCACACAACCACCCTCTGTCTGAGCTCTGCCTCAGTGGGTGCAGACACACGGTTATAAATGCATCCCTCCTTCTGCAAACTTTTCTTGTTTTTGAAGAAGAAATTGAAATAAGGTGGTGGTGGTCCAATGATTCATTCCTCAGAGCACCTCAGGGAACCTCTAGATGCTCTCCTGACCCCAAAGTGGCTCCTGACCTAAACAACATCCAGAGCATCTCCAAATCCATGTGCTTTGCAGAAAAAATGAGGGAACTAATTTGCCTGTGACCTGGATGGCACCACAAAATCTTGACGACTGCAGTTTCACATGGTTCAGAAACCTGGCAGTAAGCGGTCTTGCAGCCTCGCATCCCTCTCCTCCACTGGTGGTATCACAGGACAGCCAAATCAGCTCTCCCATAATAAGCTTCAGTTTTGTCAGGCCGGTGAACCCGTGGCTCGTACAGTAGTCGGCCTTGTCCATGTGAAAGCATTAGATTGAATGTTTCAACACCAGCCCCTCAGCTTTCATTTACTTAATAGTGTTTATTACCTGCCCTATTAAAGTAATTATCTGAGTATTGCAGGGCATTGTATAAAGATCAGAAAATGGAAAGTGAGCTCCCGGCTGATCCCATAAACTCAGGAGAGCTCCTGCCTCCCCGTAACCCTTGCTGTACAGCGCGTTTTGTTCCCAGCTATTATGAATTATTGCAATAAGTGGTCTGAGGGCTCAGACTGAGAGACTTCAGGCTTCATCTGAAATGAAGTCAGTTAAATTGGCTTGGTTCAAACAGAATTTGGAAGTCTGTGCCAGCAGAGGCTGGCATAGTCTTTAGGAAAATGAGTCTGGTTGCTTCTAAAAGGAAAAAAAGAAATCTTTGAAAGCCATGGAGACAGTGACTAATTGCAGTATAATTGACAGAAATGAGATTCAAGTTTTAAAAGGGTAGTGGCCGTTCCCTGTACTCATGCAGAAATAATTTAGCTGTTTTCTAATTGTGCCCCAAATTGTTCTTGTGAGATAGATGTTTTAAAATTTATTTCCTGTGACTGAAAAGTAAGAGCTCTGGTGAAAAAAAAAAAAAAATCAAAACCCACATTAAAGGAAAAGTCTATGAATAGTCAAAGGCCAGAGTGATTCAGATAGCATCTGATATCATCCGGTGGAGCTGAACCAGGATGTGCACATTTCAAAGCCTTAATCACTGTATGTGATGTCACTGAAATGCTATTAGGATAAAAATAGTGACATTGAAACTCCTGATTTTCCACAACATTCGCTTCAATAAGACGTTGGCTCTGTGACACAGCAGTGTCTCATGGCTTATGCAGGTATCTAGTGAGCAAGTTGGTTAATCAGGGAGACTGAATTTAGGAGTTCTCTAAGTAAAACTGTGCATTTCATCCTTGACCACTGAATTACAGAAGCAACTTAAATATCTTCTTACCGAGGCCCGAGACTGCTGTTTGAAAGCAGGGCTGATTCTGATGTCTCTCTGGCTGGGCAGCGGGAGCTGGGGCAGCTGCAGGCCAGGCAGGGAGCTGCTGAGATTTTTGGGGCAGCATCCTCCTGGGAAGTGCTGGTGCTGCGGGGCTTGGAGGGCACAGGCTTGGTGCCAGCTCCTCAGCCACCCCGTGAGCCCCCAAGCAGGGATCCATGGTGCAGGCAATGCCGCTCGCAGCCTCTTACAAGCCACCTGGGGTCTTCTGCTCTTCAGAAGGGCTTAAAGGATGAACAAAGTACTTTCAGCGTTCAGGTGACAGTGGCTGGTTTAGTCCCAAATTCCCGTGGGATAATTCTCATTATCAGACAATCCCAGGGCACTGTACAAAGACCAGAAAAGCAAATACTTTGACCGCTGCCAGTAGTGTTCTTTGGACACTGCCAGATTCCTTGTCATGAAGCCTGGTGAGCTGTTTTCTTCTCCCACCTCTGTGTTGTGTGAGTGGGTGTGTGAGACTGCAAAAAGTGCAGAGCATTTTTCCTTTCCTTTTGGAGTGTCCTTTATTTGCATTTAAAAAAAATAAAATGTTTTTCAGGTCATGCCTTTCCTGGAAACTCTGTGTCTGATCTTCCCAATCATGCAAAAAAACCTTGGTTAGGTTTCTGGCATGCAAAGTGCATTCTGGGTGCTCCTGAGTTGACCAGACTTCACCCGTTCCATCTCATCTTGCATTTAAGTTTCCTCTTTATAATACAGAGGTTGAAAGGGTTGCGACATAGAGATTCAGAGGCTACCACTAGGTTAATAGATAAAATGGACCTGGCGTGGCACAATCTGACTTGTGTCCATATGCTAACCACAGACTTCTGATTTAATAATTCACCTTACAGCAGTGGGAACCCTCAGGTTCCTATTTCTTCCCAAGTACAAGGTACAGTCTTTTCAAATAGCATATCTGCAGTGGCTGGAGGCACTAGCTCAGCTCAATGACTACGGAATGGCATTTTAAGGAAAGCTGAAAACTAGGATGACTCAGCTAATAACTATGGCATCTGAAGGGAGGTAGCCTCCTGCCTAGGTCAGGAATGGGCAGGGTGATCTCTTCTTAAATCATGCCAGGTAAAACTGTATTTAGACATGGCTTTTTCCTGAGACCCTTTGCTTTCTACCTCATTGCTGGAAGCTGTAATACATCCATGGTGCACCTCTGCCTTACAGTGGTTTTCTCTGCTCCCCACCTAAGTTTGTGCTACCGACTGCATCCCCAAAGCTGTGATTTACCAATAGCAGATCCAAATAAGACAGGAATTACTGTTATTGCAACCCTAATGTATAGGTCTGTAGGTTGGTTGGTTGGTTTATTCCTTTGTTTGTTTTGTGTTTTTTTCCTGCACATTGCTAACTTGATTCACTGTTCCTAGTCATTAGCCACTCTGGGATCCTGGCTGGCTGATTTTCTGACGCCTGATGGAATTAAAGAAAAGGGCAATATGGAGTGTTAGCAGCCCTGTATAGAAGTCCATCAAAAGAGATCTTGCTTATTTTTTTAAAACCTGCATATCTGCCCTTGTGCAAAGCAGAGTCTGGCTTAGCAGCCTCTGCCCTCACCCAATTTTCCCCTTCACAAGCTGCAAAGGAAAGAACCTCACCTCCTCCAAGGTCACCGGCGTGAGCCTGGGCGTGTGTCTGGGCTTGCAGAGACCGGCCACCAGATGACACTGTTATCCCTAAGAATTAACTAACAGCAGGAACAGGTCCGTGAAGTTACTCCTCAGAAAAAGGGGATGAAGGAGCCTCCAGCATGCCGGGGGGAGCATCTTTGGGAGTCCGGTGCCCACTCCCTTGGCAGCTGTCACTGAGCATGGGCTGTCAGAAAGACGAGTTTTGTGACTTGTCTGCTGCAGTTCACTGCAGGTAAGCTGCGGATATTGCTGTGCTTTCTGTACATTAGTTTTCATTTATTTGCAGACGAACCTGGACCAAAGGATAGCAAATAGGACAATGCATTTCCAGCAAGTGCTGAGAGTTACAAATTGGTCCCCGTGTTCCAGTTTATTCATCCAAATTCAATCCTGCTAATTCAGAAATGCAATTACATAAGAAGTTTGGTTTGCAAGTAGTGGTACAATGCCACGATTTTTCAAGCCAAAAATGCTGCCATCATCACTTTGAACCGCTGAAAATATCACTGTAACAAAAAGTTATTTTTCTGTCAAAGTTTATCTTTCTTTTCTCAGTTTTCCACAGTGAACAGTGTGCCTCGTCTGTTCCCTGGAGCAAATTGATGCTCTTCCCCCATTAACCTGTGGGATGGAAGAGCCCAAGAGCCTCATGTTTCTCCTGTCTGACACACTCCCTTCTCTGCTGGGCTTCGTCCTGCTCAGGACCAAATCTCTTCAGAGCTACATGGCTATTCACAGCTCTTTTTTGTTGTTGTTTTTCTCCTGGATTTCAGGTGGCCCCTGAGACAAAAGCAGTCATGAAGTGGTTGAGGTCAATCCCGTTCGTGCTCTCTGCCAGCCTCCATGGGGGTGAGCTGGTTGTGACCTATCCTTACGACTATTCGAGGCATCCTATGGAAGAAAAAATGTTCTCCCCTACACCTGATGAGAAGGTAATACTGGTTTTGCAGGGTGAGCATATCAGTATAGTTTCCAGGTGTGGAACTATGAAGGCTTTCTTTTAACAAGTATCAAACTTTGGTTTATTTAGCTTGTGTGCATGTATATATATGCATGTATATATATGCATGTGTAAATGAAATATATAATAAATCATGTTTATATATAATGCATGTATACATACATATAATACGATTTATACACTTATTTAATGTGCTTTAAAATACAGGATCATTTACACACTGTCAGCTTGATCTGTAAAGATTTACCCATGTTTTGTTAGGCCAAACATGCTTTCACAAGGCATAGGTTAGGAAAAGCCAGGCTTTTACTATTTAAAGGGTGAAGGCTATGGTATTTTAATGATTGATTTCCCGAAAAAAAGCCTGACCTGAGCATTATTTTCTCTTGAAATCTGTAGGAAAACAAAAGGCTGGCTGCCATATGGTGGCAGCCTTGTAACATTTATTCCAGGTCAGATGAACAGGAATGGTTTTCCCTCTCTGTCCCTGGAAAGTTCCCCATCTGGGACTCACTGTAAATCTTCTGTGAAATTTTTTGCCATCTTTCCTATTTCCCTTTGGTTTCCTCAATCTAGTATTCATTGCCGACATGCCCACTAGGAGAACAGCTATTTTTTCAGCCTTTCAGCGTATGTTAAAAATGTCCCTGGTCTCTTAAGAAAAAGCGGTTCTTTATATAACGAACAGCTTGAAAATAGTCAGAAGTTGATCTTTGACTTGAAGCATCCGTTATCTTTGAGAATATATCTCTGCGCTGACTTCTTCTAAAGTGACAGTTCTCAACAGCACCTGTCAAATATTTAAATATTTATAACTATTAAAAATTTTCTATATCAATCCATTTTTTCTGAGCTGTACCATACCTACTGACTACACGTGTGCGATGATGATTTGGCATTAAAATAGATCAGGCACTGCACAGTAAAAAGCCCACGTAAGAAATGTCTGGTGGGTAGTAATGAAACCTACAGAAGCTCTTGGTGAGGATTAGAGGAAATCATAAATCTGTGCACTTATATCTTATCGCCTGGGCCAGGGCTAGCCTGATTTACATGTAGGTGGTGGAGGAATAGTGGAGAATATGGCCAAGTGTGCCTTATCAAGCAGTTCACCTGTGGGCTGGAAGGACAGCAGTCCCTCCATCATCTCCACTCGGGGACAGCACGTGAGTTTTGAGTGAAATGATGCAGTCACACGTACAAAGTACTCCATCCCGATGCAGTTCACAGCTGGGCAAGCCCTACTGGCATCCCTGATTTGCGACAGTGTTCGACAGAGGACCTCACACCAGTCGCTTCTGCATAGTCAACGGCTGCAAAGCCTGGGAAGATAGCTACAGACTTGGAAATTTCAAACATACAAGGGAGGGCTAGGGATGTCCTCAATTAATATCAATTTTTCAAATGAATCAGCACAGCAACCTTAACAACACTACCAGTATCACTTTAAATTTTGCCCAGAAAGTTATAAAACCTGTACCTGTGAAGTGACCTGCATTTAAGTAATGTCATCTGCAGCTGCTGCTGCTGGGGAATCTGCATCCTGAAATATAGCAGCTTGTTTTAGCTGCCATACATTAGCCATAACCCTTGTTCTGACCTGTCAAGTTTGCCATGGAAGGGGAAACAAGGCAAGTTTGCACCCTTGGCGCAAGCCCAGGGTGAAATGCTGCAGTGCAGATGATGGCCAGAGATTAAAAAGTCAAATTCTGTGAAGTATATTCAAACCAGGTTGCCCTGACCAGGTTGCCTGGGTGCTACCACCTCCCTGTGTCCCTCATGTTTTTTGTGTGGTAGCCCAAGGATCCTCCTGGCACCTGCTCTGAGACACAGCAGATTTCAAACCTCTTTATCCTGCATCACAGCCTGGGCTGGTACCTGCTGAGACTATGTCCTTACACTCACATTCTTGCATCTGTTTCAGCCCACCTAATCCAGAACTTTTCCATTTTTTTGGCTTTTGGGGTGATGGATGTTTTTTGCAGGCTCCTGTTGCTTTGTGTTGCACAAGAAGTAGCACTGATGCCTGTGCTCACTGGAGCAGAAAGGTGCACACCAAGTCAAATTCACTCCCTTGGGTGAATGGAAACACTCCCTTCCCTCCCGAAAAACCCAACCTGTGACAGTCAGTGGGGTACAAGTGCTGGCCAAGGTAACAGCACTGACCTCGTTTCACCAAATGAAGCATGACACTTCCGAAGTCACAAGGGTTCCTCTGTGTTTTTTCCCTTTTTGTTCCACCTGCATTACACTTAAATGTCTAAGTTTTTTTTGAGGTCCATGACTAGTCACACATTATCTGCTATGTGATAAAAAATGTATTGCTATCCGAGCACATTTTAATGTTTTTTATTAAAAAGGTTTAACTTTTTTTTTTTAAATCAAATTCACTTGATTTTGGATTTCTCACATTCTCTTCTCACTACCACCCATATTCATTCACGTGCACTAGTGGCCAGGCAAAAGCCTTATGCTTCTTGATGAGAAACAAGAGAAGAAAGTCTTGGTCACGGGAAATAAAACATCTGCAGATGTCTTTGGGCAAGGCGAGGAACATAGTCAGAAGTCACATAGGCACCTTGTAAATTATTAGCAAATATCTTTCATAGAAGGTTCAGAACTGGGACCCAAATTTCTGTAGAAATTAAAGACTATTGACAGTGCATTTCTTTCCAGCAGAACTTTGAAGGAGACTTAACTGTCCGTGCTGAGCAATACTTAGACATATAGAAACTCAAGGGAGATGCAAAAGCATTTTATATTAAGTCAGGATTTTCAGTACCTGCTTATCGGAAGTATTTTGGTAATTTGTCTTTACACTTAGATAACACTCTCTTTCCACCTTTACATGGTCAGCTACCTGATCCCGTAATTGGCTCAGCTTTGTGATTATTAGAAACATTTGTAAATATTAGATCAAAGTTGTGTGCTTGGTCATTTTGGTCTTTATCCTTGGTGACAACATCAAGGATGAAGTTTTAGGATCACTTCTAAAAACGGGATTTTAGCCACGCAACTTCTTGCACGTGTTGTCTTAAGTAATATGCAACGAAACTCAAGAGTAGGATCAAGTAGCATCTGATAATTGCTGACATTTCAAGGTTGAAATCTGAAACTATAGCTGTTCTAGATAAGGATCAAATAAACAAAAGGGAGAGGGGGTATTTCTGTACAAAGTTGGAATAAACATTGGAGAAAAATGGCAGCAACCCGATTCAAAGAAGTGGTTTCTGCAGATCACTGCTTTTTCTTCTGTCTTCACTACATCTACCTGTCACTTTTCCTTTCTGAGTGGTGACTCTTCTGCTCTTCATCAGTATCAACACTCTTAGGAAATCAGTGGTGACATCCACCATCACCACATCCTATCCTTCACTTTTTAGGAATGGTTTCTGCCCCATAAAGAAGCAACTGTCATTGAGATCAAATTGGCAGGTTGTCCTGTGTGAGTGATAAGTGCAAAGCAAATCGACACTGTCTATTTTAAACTGCAGCAGCCAATGCAAAGATCTGGTTGGGCTGAGGCTGCTGTGGGTATTTTTGAAAGGGTAAAAATAGCATAAGCTAAAACACAATGGGGAGAGCTAATTTCAGCTTTCAAACCTGGGACTTGAAGTACAACCAAACAAGCCCTCTGCTTCTGCCCCAGATGATAGGTTGAAGCCAAGTATCACAAAATCCACTGATATTTAATGTTATCTCTGGCTAAATATATTGGATTGCAGAGAAGGGCCTTGGAGAAGAAGACAAGTGAAAACTTCCTGGCAGAATATCCTTGCACGGAGGTGCATCCTCCATCAGCCTCGAGGATTCAAGAGGGGTCATTGTCTGGGCTCACAACACCGCTAGCTACTAGCAGCAATGACAGTGTTTACAGTTTGTAAAAGCAAATGTATTTCAAACTCTTTCATTACAGATGTTTAAAATGCTGGCTAAAGCCTATGCAGATGCACATCCAGTCATCTCGGACCGATCTGAACTTCGATGCGGTGGAAATTTTGTAAAACGCGGAGGTATTATAAATGGTGCTGAGTGGTACAGCTTCACTGGAGGTAAAACCACTTTACCATCATATCAAGTGAGGTAAAACCTCTATATGACCTTTATGAGACACAAGGGTTTGAAAGAAACATTTTTATTCGTTTCAGTTTGCGTTAGGTCAGACCCCTGCAAAAAGTAACTTGTGAGGGATTTAAGTAACAAAATGCATGTTGGTAAAATTTATATTCGGATGCCATGGGACACATTCAGCCCTGATATGACCTGAGAAAAGTTAACAAGTTGTACAAGGGTCAAATTTGTTATTGCACATAAAATCCTTCTAGTTTTAAAATCTGAAATGTAGAAATAAATGCTTAATGCTATGCTCTCATTCCTTAGTGCATGAGTTTGAATCCATCCCGCAGACTATGCAAGTGCAGTTCAAACAAACTCTTTTTCAGGGAAAACTACAACAGAGACAAACATCCCATTCATTTGTGCTTAGGTTGCTAATTTGATTTCCCCGATCATAGTATTTAGTTTTCTTCAGGATTCCTGAAATACTGGCGTGGATGAAATATCAGTGTTCATAAAATTTTCATCAGTGCTTTAGTTGTGTGATCAAACAGGACTCAGCTGGATCCCCAAATAATTATGTTGAAACTAGGCATCTAGAAAGCTCTGGGGCATGAGTGAGAATTAGGTTTGAGTATCTTTGGCTCACATTCTTCTGAAAATTATATCCAATGTCTTTTGTACAGAAACAGTTTTGAACATACTAATGGCAAAAGGTCATCTCTTTGCTGGTGACCCTTGGCAATCACCTCTGATACAGCCGATTATCCAATTACCATGATTAACCAATCCTTATCTCTCTATCGCTGCTTCTTGGTCAGGTGAACAATAATTTTAAATGATGCTTTTTTGCCTGAAAGAAGTGTCATTGTCATTAGTTAATTCGTAGTTGAAACGAGTTGTAGAATTCTGAATTTGTTGAATACTTTTTATGTATTGGCCGTGCACACTCTTTACAATATGTTAATCCATACCCACAGGGACTGCATTCAGCTGACTGCAACAGCAAAGCTCCAGTTAAGGTTTAAATGGCTTGTTCATGATCTCTTCTTTTTAAACCTATAGGTATGGCAGATTTTAATTATCTTCATACAAATTGCTTTGAAGTTACTGTGGAGGTAGGATGCGAAAAGTTTCCTTTGGAGGAAGAACTGTTTACAATCTGGCATGAAAACAGAGACGCCCTTCTGAATTACATGGAAATGGTACAGCTCTGCTTTTACAGATCTTTGTGTGCTTACAGTGTTTTTTCTTCATTCTTTGTCAATATTAATTTCTTTACTGTTTCCCCAGTTAGTTGTCGAGATGGCACCAAATCAACCATCAAACTCTACAAGGGGCCTCGATGCCTCAGTTTGTCCAGCAGGACACACACATAATATTTTGCCTGTATTGCAGGAAGGATGTAGATTGAGGACTGTAAAGGCCTTGAAAACAGTGAAAAAGGGAATTGTTTGTAAATAATTTGTGCAACATAATAAATCAACTGCCCAAAATTTAATGCTGGAGAAAAGCTGCATATTCAGAAAAAAATTGAATCATAGACTCATAGAATCATTTAGGTTGGAAAAGACTTTTGAGATCAGCCTTTCTCTTGAAGAATAGACCAACAAGCTCTGCTTTCCAGAGAGTTTCTTGGAACTTCTTCCTTTCCATATTCCATTTTTGTGGCACAAACCCTACAGCAGCAGAAGATTTAGATTCAGCTGAAATGGGGACGTTCTAAGTATCTTGCTAGAAATGCTGTTTCCTCACTTTTCAGCTTGATTTGATGGTCAAAGTAGTTAAAAAACATCTGAAGCCTGATCTTCTAAAGGAACAACTGTAGGTCTGTGAGCATTAAAACATGCCATTTAAAAGTCATTTTTAATAATAAGTTTAAGCTCAGAAAAACAAATACCTCCCTGACAATAAGTAAGTGAACACAGAAGCAGAAGTTGCTCATCTTTCACTCAGCCATTAGTAGATTAGCTTTCTGTCATGCCTTATTTTGATAGATTACGCAGTAATTTAAAATTGTTAGGAGTGTTTTTATGGCCTTTCTAAGCAACCTCTTGCTACTTGTGGTAAGTATTATCATTCAATAAAGTCTACAGTACAGACCACCAAACTCATTTCATTTTACAGCTGTCTGATGAAAATGAGTTTTAGTGAATCCAAATGGAGCTGGGTTAAATCCATATATATTGCAGTTGAAGTCTTCAAGATGTAAAGATTTTTATAGTGTGAGATACTGTAGAAGTCTATGTTGGAAAAGCTTTTTGAGTAAATGCAGGACAGTAAGCAAAACAACTTTGTAGATAAGGATGACTGAATTACTCCCGATAAGGATTAAGTCTGCCATAACCAATTCAAACTTTTCTTATTCTGATATATACCAGGCTGTTTGGTGTGTGTACAAATCTACTTGGCTTAACACGCAGAAGTAGAATTCATTTTCATAAACGCCAATCTCTTCTCCACATCAGAATTGGTATCAAAACACTCTCCCAAACTTATGTGGCACAGACTTGAGGCAAAACCAAAACCAGTATATTTAGTATAGCAAAACAAATCAACATGGTTAAAGACATTTCAATTTTGACATTTCTATCCCGTCATGTTGTAATTGCAAAATTATTACTGAAGTTGGATGAGGTCATACCGCTTTGAGTATGTCTACATTGTAAATTAAATTTGGGTCTGAGATGACTCTTCTGACCAGATTTACCCACTATCCATATGATAAATCCTCAAGTCCATGCTGAAAAGCAAATTGCAGTGCTTCATCATAATAGTTTTTAAGGGACAGTTTTCAAGTCCTTATACTGAGTCGTCCCTAAACCCTCCAGTGAATAGCTCCACTCAGTACGGAACAGCTATTTAACAGCAAGAACAGTGACAACCAGTCTCACCTTAAATAAAAAACTGCTGTCGCTAGACTAGACTTTTTTTTTCCAGATTTGTATTAAGAATTATTGTAAAGTTGGATATTTTCATGTTTATTTTTAGCATCTCTATATTCCAACAGAAAAGCAAATGTATTTTTTTCCATTGTTTTGATGCTTTGTACTTTATATCTATTCTTATTTTGTGACAAAGGATAGTGGGGAGGGGAAAATGAGAGGAAGAGAAAGAAGGGTGGGGGGAAGTGAAGTAAAGAACAGCTCAAGTTGATGATAGTTTAGAGGAAAAATCAAAATGGCATTACTTTTCATTTAAAATGGTCATATAGAATTTCCAATAAAAAATGTTTTCATTTCAGGATGTTGCAAAAAAAGAACCTTAAGAGGTTTAATGTTTAAATACTTGTATTTTTTCCTGTTTTCTTTTACTTTAAATGTAATGATCTGTTTGTGCACCTTCTTGTATGACAGAATTCACATCGCCCTTTAGTTTGTCACCAAGCACGTTCGCTTCTCATCAGCGCAAGCAGCTGGGTTCTGTGCTTGTGGAGAATGGAAAAGGGATATTACACACACCGCTATCATGACATTCTGACATGCAGTGAAGTGTAGGCAGAAGAGCGATGATGAGTCCCAAGTAGCTAAAGAATTCCCTCACCTATTCCTGTTCCCTGATATTAAATAAGAATATTAAAAATTTGATAATTATGTTTAATATCATATACCGATTAATGTGCATCAGTGTATTTGAGAATTATTAAGAAATAATGTGTTAAAGATTGTACATTAAATAATACTAATATAGAAGTATCTATCATTTTATTCATATGCTTCTGCTCTACTTTAAATTAGTAATAGTGTGTCTATCACAGAACAGTTGTTCAGTTGTGGTTCATTATCTCTAAGCAGCTTTGGACCCTTTTAGATGCAGTGAAAGAAAATGAAAACTATATATTTCAACTAATACTAAAGACCTGGTTTATTGATATAACCTGCATGAATTGATTCTACTGCCAGGATGGCAGTATATTTTTTGGTAGGTGGTACTGTCTGAAAGCTAATGATTGTGCTTGATTCTGATTTATTTCACACATCTTTTAGTGCTGTGCTTCGAATAGATTAAAGGGCCATTTATTTGTGCTAAATTAACTTCACTTTTAAGACCAGTGATGCCTTCCCATTGTGTATAGAGCATCAAATTGTATTGTAAAGCCTTAACTTTTCATTTCTTTTTAGTTCCGGATCTAGGGCAGACATTCAGAAACAGTCTTTAAATACTGTGGTCAGATCATAAGGTGCCGGTGATCTGTGCAGAGAAGGGACGCTCAATGCAGAGCCACATACTTAGCCCAAAAAAGCTCTTGTTCAGTTATCCTTTTCCCTCTGTGCTCTTGGAGCTCCCAAAACAGAGGATGTGATTTGAAGGGGCATCAGCGCCCAAGGGCGTCTATAATGGGTTGAACCTCTAGAAAGTTGTTTCCTCTTTACAGGGGTTTCCTTGTAGAAGATGAGGAGGTGGTACGGTAATACATGACTCCCATCTAACTTTGCTTTGCTTTGCCAGGTTCATCGGGGGATAAAAGGAATCGTGTCTGATAAGTTTGGCAACCCAATAAAAAATGCACGTATTTCAGTCAGGGGCATCCAGCATGACGTCACCACAGGTAATATTTTTAGTTTGAGCTTTTTCCTGGGGCAGGGTGAAAGCACTGAGAGCTTAACCTGCAAAAGTCTTGTCGTATTTGATAGAAATGGCACCTCAGTGGAGAACTGAAGGCTCAGCTGTGGGTTTGTTTCTAGAATAACAGGAGAGAAGACATGTCTGTTGAGTCTGTCATGTTTCTGGGATGATGCAGTCCTTGCTGCTAAAAAAACTTCCACCTGGAACTGTCTACTGTCCATCAAAGCCAATGTGTCTTTGATGAGATTCAGAAATCCGTCTTTGTGTTTCATGTTTTGGGGGAATATGGCAATAGCCTGGCTCAGGGGCTGTAACTCAGCACGTGGAGGCTTGGAGCCCTGGTAGAATAAGTTAGTTGAAATATTGTGAGTGTGAGATGTAGACATTAGAGTAGGATCCACACTGACTTTAACAGCTGGAATAACTGCAGTGACTGAAGGGTGGGCAACATTTTTTGTTCATTTAGAAAAGCATAAATATATGCAATTTTTGGACAATAGTTATATCAAATGCAAAAAAAACCCTGGAATGCTGAATTATGTTCACTTTATACCTGTCTCCAGCTGGTAAACATGCATCGAGGCATATGCAACTGTTAATTTTCACAGTCATAAAGTTCTGAGCTTTTAGGCTCTCACTGAGATCAATGCTCTCATTTTATTATTGATTTCAGTGAGAACAGGGTAGGCCAGAGGAGTGCAAAATAGAAGGCATGAATGGTAACATTTTGCTCTAATGATAGTTGTTGAATCAATTCAGAAAGCCAGAATGGTTTATAATGCAGTGGATGCTTTCCAGCTTCAAAAAAACTAACATTAGAGGGGATACAATAGTGGAGATGATGCAGATTCTTGAGGCTGGTGGGAGACTCTGGCATGAATTAGGGTCTTTTTCAAACTTCTTCCCAGACAATGGCTTTCCATTGGCAGTGGACCTTTAAAGAATTAAGAATTAAATAAAAAATGTGTTTACATTGAAGGAAAAAGGAGTATTTGTTCTTGAGTTAGGTGGGGTTAAGAATGTCATATGATTAAAATGTCTTTTAATTTCAGTGTTAAAAAAGACTGAGAAATTCCCAGAGAAAATAGCATTAATGCAATATTTACTGAGTTGAGAAACTTACCATTCAAAATAAAGGGAATATAAAATGAAAAATAAATATTCTGTTTTAAAACTCCCTGCTTTTGCCTGCAGGCTCTAACCTTCAGCTGGAGGAAATTTACACCCATTTTACACTAATGGCAATTTATACCAGCTGCAGCTCTGACTCCATAGTCTTACGTGCTATAATGTCTGCGAAGTAGTTCAATGTAATATAATAAAAGCAGGGATTTCTTAGCTCCTTAAACATGGAATATATATATGTGTGCATATCTATCTATCTATCTATCTATCTATCTATCTATCTATCTATCTATCTATCTATCTATCTATCTATCTATATCAGCCTGGATTCTGCTTTCACTTTCTTAAGTTTCACATAGTTTTAAATTCATTTGATTTCTTTGGAGTTATTCCTTGTACCCCCGGGAAAGCATCATGAAGAAAAGCTTCCCTTCCCTGGGATACAAGCACAGCAGTTACTGACATTTTGTAGGTGAATTTTACTCCATTAGCTCCTAAAGGTCAGATTTTGGAGGAGTCTCTTTTTGTCATTCAAGAGTTTGCATGTGAAGTTTTTTCAAAATCTGAATCAAAATCTGAGCTCCTTTCAAAACCTGCTCCCTAAGTGCTTGTGCTGTCTGTGCGTGCACGTGTATATGAGTACATTAACTATAAAGGATGCAAGAGTATATCTAAGCTCAGTTTTGTTGTGCCTTTACCTTTCCTAAGCTGCTGATGGAGACTACTGGCGACTCTTGCCTCCGGGGACATACATAATCAGCGCCCAAGCGGTGGGATACAGCCGGGTGATGAAGAGGGTCACCCTTCCTGCCAAGATGAAACAGGCTGGGCGAGTTGACTTTGTATTGCGACCGGTTGAGGCTTGGCCCAACAAGCTCCTCCGCCGGTCTATGGAAGACATGTACGACCCATATGACCCGCTGGAACTTTTTGACCCTCACGCCCAACACGGGCAGCCCGAGGCTCGAGGAGGGTCACCGCCGAGCAGGGAGAAGCCCTGGTGGTGGTCTTACTTCAGCTCTCTAGACCTGCACAAACCCCTGTGGCTGCTCAAGCAGCGCTGAAGGGTGTCATGGTGCTCTGCTCACCTGGCTCTGCTGCCCTTCCACCCGACTCCAGACGCCCTCGCTGCTCTTGGCGATATTTAAATCTGTTTCATTTGAAATGTTAATTCAGGCGCGCTTACTTCTTTTGTTTTCTCTTCACACACAACTGAGTATGTCCAAGTGGTTTTATATATTAAAAACAATGGTGCACACCCATTCAAAGGCCAGGTTTTATGTAGTTTTTTTCTTGCTAATGCTCTGTACTTCTGCCCATGTAGTTAATCATCACATTCATTATTTATTAGGTTCTAAGTACCTGCAGGAAAATATTCCTGATCCTTTAATGCATTTTTGTACATGTCTTAACACATTAATGACTATACACCGAAAAAAACTTTCATAAACATTCAGAAAACTATTTTCTTTCCCCTTTTTACATTATTTTAGCACATTAAGTTCAGTTCATTAAGTCTCCTAACACAGCTCACAAAGATTTTTTAAAATCCATTATGTGATACAAGCATTGACTTCAGACAGAAAAATAAAATCATTAGGAATTTGGAAATAAATCGGCATCTGAATAAGTTGGATGAGCTGCTCATAAGCATCACACAGCCTCACTCTTTTGAAATCTCTTGCACCGTGAGTAGGCCCATCAAATCAAGAAAAATGTTTGGAAAGTAAACTCTGTTGCAATGAGTCATAATATCCAATCTTTACAATTGCTGCTGGAAGCACACACATCCTATGACGTAGAAAAATACATGAGATAATTCCTGCAGAATTTAGGTTAAAATGTGACATATTACACTAAGGTTTTAACATCATGCACTCTTTTGAGTCCATGTGGTTGTTAACGGAATTTGTAGACATGAAAAAAATAATGAACTTTTTTCCAAGATAGTTGGGTAAAGCTAGGTGAAGGGCGGTCTTGCAAGATGCTGTCCTCTCTCAGACATCAGATGTAACGGTTTTTTTAGGGGTGGATCCAAAAAAGTGTCCTTAATTTTGATGAAGCGCATAGGCCCACACTTCCTTTTGGCTGGAACTGGTTAATGAACTCTATATACTCACAGTATTTCCTCACCTAGATGCTGCAGTGTGTGAATAGGGTGATTGTTTGGAGCTGATATACTTATTGCAGGAGCTGTGCTGGCTGTCTAGATTACCCCCTGATTTCTAAAAACCTTTTTGCTCATCTTAGGTAAAGAAGCTCACATTGCATGAATCCTATAGTCCATGTGCACGTATCTCATACTATAATTGCCTGACCCAAGAGATGAATGATCTTAATTCTGCAACCAGATGCTGCACATGCCTAAGTACCTTATTCCCAGTTGTAATCTGATTGAAGTTAGGAGTCTGTTATTCATGTGTTTGAACGTCTGCAGGACTGGAGACTCTGTAAAAATAAAAGAAAACAGTTTCATAAAATTAACAAAAAGTAATTATGTGGGAGTGAATGTACTGCATGCACATGGATAAGTGTTCCATGCCCAGGCTTGCCAAGTTAAAGAAACCCTGAATCCTAAATATGTCAGATAAGTAAGCAAGAGATGCAGCTCCAGGCTTTGTTTCCAGTAATAGGTATTACTGCTGCTTTCTGTGGTCATTTTTTTGAAGCCACCATCCTGTGAAAACAGTGGTAAAGCTAAAAAAATCAGAACAATATGCAAAATTGCTAGCTATTAGCTGCTTTTTTTATACACATAATGTCTTGCGCACTTTGAAAGATGCTTTCTGTAAGTATTTCCTAGATTCTCACAGGGCTATTTAGAGTTTTGTTAAGTAATCATAGTACACCTGAGCAAGTTGAAATGCAAAACAGAATGACCGTGCAGAAAATCCACTTCTTTCCTTGAGTCTTGAGTTGAAATAGGAGATGGCAGTCAAGGCCGGGGAAAGATGATTTTCTGGGAAGATTGTGAAAATGTGTTATGCTTGAGAGAGTTTGAAAAACTAGTACTCTATACTACTATACCAATAATTTGAAATGGGTATAATGGAGCAAGAGTGGCCTCCTTGTGTCTCTCTACCTCATCCACATGAAGAGGTGTCCAGAGGAGAGAACGTTAAGATCAGACTTTTGCTAGTTCACATGCAACAGCCTGTATAGATGGGATGTATTAACGTGTATTGAAGCCACTATGAGGCTTGGGAAAAGGTATGCCCCAGTCTTCTGGAACTACTTCCTTTTTTCATAAGATAAACTCTTCAGTTTTCAGTTTCTTGGAGGTGGAAAAGACTGCCAGAATTGCCTGGGTGGCTCTCAAAAATCCATTTGAGTTTAGATTAGATTTAGGATATCTTTATTGGTGCTTTGAGGAAGGAAGGAAGGAAGGAATTGGTCAAAACCCAACCAAAGCAATACAACCAAAATTAGTACCACCTTTCCATTCTTATTTCAAATTAATATAGACTCAGTTCTACATTTATCTGGGAGAGAAAGCATTGAATTTGTGTCCTTAACTGAGTTACATAAATCTTCTTCAATATTTCTTTCAATCAAGAAATGTGCGTTTAACATCAGAAAGTTTTGTTAAAAAAAAAACACACAAAACTAACCCACCCCACAACTATAATATGGTTTAAAGGATTTCAATGATGGTGAAATTTAAGCAATTGTATGTAGGTCTGTAATTAATGAGCAAAAATGAACATCGTGATGAGCTCTCTCATGCACCTTTCTGGAAGATGCTCATGTGGTGGGTCTAATGGAATATGAAGTTAGGAGCATATTAAATATTTTCTGAATAGAAAGAGGGACCGGAATGCTTTAGCAAAACATACCCTCCTACAGCTGAAGTACAAGTAACATAGGAAACAAGTGAAAACCAACCAAAGTTCCCTGTAAGTCTCCATTATGCCTAAACCATGCCTTACAAACTGGACTTGGCCATTTTCCAGCGCTACTTTGGAGCATGACAGGTTCAGCAGCCAGACGTCAGGAATTACAGTGTGTGTTCATGAGACTCCTTCTCCTTTTAAGTCAGAGTCTACATAATTTTTTTCAATTACCTTCCAACCACATATTGAACGGTATTGACGTATGTTTTTGTAACATCTTCCTTAATAATTAATTTCCTAGTCTCCATGTTCATTTCAGAGGGATTCTTCTCTACAATGGAGCCAAACTTTTTCCACGCAAAGCAATTCCATTAATAAACGTTCTGACCTGCCAACTCTCCAGACCTCATCGCTCTGCCAGCAATGAATCTTGCCAACAAGTCAAACCATGCAAATCTAACTAACATTACAAGCATAGAGAGCAAAGAGAAAGGTCTGCTTATGTACAATTTCATAGGTACAATTCATATGTAACGACATGTCATATGTACAATTTCTTCTATATTCACATCGCAGAAAAAAATCCAGAACACATACAAAAAATATCAGGAGATAAAGTACAAATTGTATGCATGCATTATAGCAGAGAAGCTTTGGATCTGTTTGTTCCATTCATAAAGAAATTTTAGATCAAAAATAACAATAATAAACAAAGGCAGAAAAGTTTGCAGCTGTTGACATCTTCGTCTCCTGTAACAAAGTGAGGTTCCAGTCTAGGGCCACCCACATATAGGAAGGCGCATCTTTATTTTCCTAAAGATAGAAAAGAAAAGTGTCTTAAGCTAATTGCCTGAAAACAAAACTTTAAGTGTCAAAATCCCTGACTAATAGAAGCTCTTCCTGCGATCATTTTTCATAGTGTTTATACAGTTCTCCTTTTCATGCCTCAGTTTAGCAGCTAAAGGGAAGCGCTCCAAAACAATATTACAGTCTGTTTTGAAGTCCTGCGAACCAGCTGTCGAGCAGAGTTTGCCAAGCCACTGCCATTTCTTTGTGTCCATCACTCTAGTATTGCACTGCAATTCAAAAACAAGCCAGAGATGTCTTTAGCTGTTACGAAAGCAGCCATCAAAATGAGGAAAGGCTGTATGTGTCTGTGACGATGCCTGCAGACAGACTGGAAGATCTCTGTGATGGGTGGGCATCCCCCCCCACAGCATTGAAGCACTGAAGATTCAGCCTTCGGGAGATGAGGAACAACAGAGAACGGAGCCATTCGGGTGGCTCGGATGGAAATGTGAGCCGAAGCTGATACACCTTTTTACAACGCCCCTGTCAGAGGTACTCTCACGCTGTCTTCGTTCACTGTGTACAATCTGTCTTTTAAAGCTACCACAGTGTAAAAGGAGTGGATGGCGAGGTTGCAGTGTACTTCCTCTGCTGTCTTTGTCTTCACGGTGTGTCAGAGGAGAGATCCTGTTTGACACTTGTCTTTTCTGACATGGTGTAGGCTAAAATCCTGCTGCCAAAGGGCTTCGCATCAGCTTCCTTGATGGGGCAGCTGGGCATGAGCAAGGAGGTGTGCTGCTTCCAGCCACCCATAGAATCATAGAATCATTTAGTTTGGAAAAGACCCTTGGGATCATTGAGTCCAACCATCGACCCCACTCTACAAAGTTCTCCCCTACACCATATCCCTTAACACCACATCTAAACGAGCCTTAAACACATCCAGGGATGGTGACTCCACCACCTCCCTGGGCAGCCTATTCCAGTGTCTGACCACTCTTTCTGTGAAGAATTTTTTCCCAATGTCCAGTCACTTGCAGGGGGACACCAGAAGAAGGGCTTCTCTGCAGGGGCTTTTTGGTGCCCATGTCATTTCCGGCCCCAGGTCTGCTTAAATGAGTGCGTGATGAATGGGGGATTTCCTCCCAGTTTGGCAGCTCCTACCTGGCTCCCAGAGGCCACCAGTGTCACACTGGTACATCAGCACTAGTGTCAGTGTTGCCATGGTGGTATAAAGGAAGAGGCCGAGCGTCTCTGCAGCACACCGTCAGTAAGCATTTCACTGTAACAGCAGGACTGACCCAGACTGCCTTTACGGGCAGAGCTTGGAAGCGTAACACTGCTTTCCCACCCTGTTCAGAGATATTAAATGCACATAAGGCCAGCTGTCGAGGTGTGGTCATAGCACTGAATAGGCAAATTATTTAAATATAGGAATTCTTGGCAGGTGCTTGCTACTGCAGTGTCTGTGTCTATGTGGAACTGGATTATGGAAAGGGCTGTAGCATTTTAAAAATATTTTTCTAAATTTACATATATATCTCTTTGAAATACAGCTGTAATTTCTGTATATAGGTCCTAACTTCAAAAGGAGGCAAGAACAACAACAAAAAAATCATTGTCATGGTTTCAGCTGGGATAGACTTGACTTTCCTATTAGCAGCTGGTGTAGTGCCGTGTTTTGGGTTTGGGATGAGAACGGTATTGACAGCACACAGGTGGTTTTGATTGTTGCTAAGCAGTCAAGGCCTTTTCTGCTCCTCACATCACCCTGACAGAGGGTAGGCCGGGAGTGCACAAAAAATTGGGAGGGGGCACAGCCAGGACAGCTGACACCAACTGACCAGGGGGCTATTCCATACCATATGAAGTCATGCTCCATATATAAAGCTGGGGGAAGAAGAAGGTAGTGGGAGATGTTTGGGGTTATGGAGGTTGTTTGTTTTTTTCTCCCAAGTAGCCATTACACGTGATGGAGCCCTGCTTTCCTGGAGATGGCTGCTGATGGGAAGCAGGGAATTAATTTCTTGTTTTGTTTTGCTTGCGTGTGTGGCTTTTGCTTTACTTATTAAACTGTCTTTATCTCAACCCATGAGTTTTCTCCCTTTTCTGATTCTCTCCCCTATGCCAACTAGGGGAGTGAGCGAGTGAGGGGTTGCGTGGTCCTAGTTGCCGGCTGGGGTTAAACCACAACAATTATCAGTATATGTCTGTAACTAATCTTTGTTATCAGGGATTATTTTAAATAATGGGAGAAGATACTTGGAAGTTAAATATTTCTCTAAGGCATTATATCTATAACAATAAAGTTAAAAGAATAGTGATTGTGGAAGCTGATATTGTTTTTAATTTCCTTCTTTCAAAATGTTATTTAAACATTTTTGTGCACTCAGTAATGTAATGCACATGCATACCTTTCAGTTTTCCCTCTCTGCCACAAGATACATATTCTTTATTTTCATGCAATTAGTACTGGCATTGCTCTATGCTGAATCTGATTAAGCATTTTTAGGATTATATTTTTTTGTTTAAAAAATAGTAATTCAATGAAATTTACAAGGAAGAGGGACTGGAACATTCCTTTCTGTCTAAGTCGGGATTCACACAGAAGCACAATTCTGAAATATCAGTATACTGCAGGATGGAAACTTAATTTTACACCTTGTACCCAGTTATGTTTTGAGGAAGATCTTTCTACTTTCTATTCTTTCCCTTTTAGGAACTGTGATTTAGTGTGTGAAAAACAGGCTTGTTCATCTTCTCTACCTCATTAGTAATTAGTATTTTGAATGAGCAGGTAAAAGTCTTAAATTACAGTATTAGATTTATTTTACTGTTTTAAGGAAAGGTTTTTTCCTGCCATAAGGCAAAACCGCTAATTTCTCACTAAAAAGTCACTGAGCAGCCTCAGACTATTGAATGTAAAACATGCAATGCAATATATGCTGGGTATCACCATTTGTCCTACAGCTACATGTATAAAAATACCAGCAGTGTTGCAATAATTAGAAATTAAACCTTGAAGAGTTTAAGGGATAAATTTACAAGAAACTTTAAGAACATAACTGTAACTTTTGGCATGGAAATTCAGTAAGTAAAGGCTGCCTAACTTTGAAGGCTTTGTGTTTGCTAAATTACAGCCAGCGATGTGCCGTAGCTATTTGAGCTTTGCTGCTGGACACACACAGCACTACTTGCTCTGTAGCAGGGCAAGCATCACGACCCTTTCACGCCCCATCACGTGAACATCCCAAATTAGTTTTGCTTATTGTGTCCTTCTGCTGCTGAGCCCAGGTAGATAAGGCAGGCTCTGTGCTGTATTACCCATGCAGGGCAGTGGCTGCCTCACACTCAGGGGTCTCCTTTACACCATTGACTTCAAAGAGGGGTAGTTCAGCTCCGCAGGAGAGTGTACCTGCACCTACTTCTCATCTGCAACTCTCTTCCCTAATTTTAATGCTATTCTTGATTGCTTGCAATAAAGCAATGCTGGTGGTGCCTCTGTGATAACATATTTAAGAAAGGGTTAAAAAAATGTGCAGCAGCTGTGAGAGGGATGAGTGAGAATATGAGAAAGAAACAGCCCTGCAGACACCAAGGTCTGTGAAAAAGGAGGGGGAGGAGGTGCTCCAGGCACTGGAACAGAGATCCCCCAGCAGCCCATGGTGAAGACCATGGTGACACAGGTTGACCCTCTGCAGACAATGGAGGGTCATGATGGAGCAGATATCCATCTGCAGCCCATGGAGGACCCCACATTGGAGCAGGTGGATGTGTCCTGAAGGAAGCTCTGACTCTGTGGAGAGCCTGCACAGGAGTAGCTCTTAGCAGGACCTGTGGCCCATGGAGAGTCCATGCAGGATCAGGTTTTCTGGCAGAACCTGATGGGTTCTGTGATGGGGCATGAAAAGTTCGTGGTGCTTGTCCTGCTGCAGAGCAAGTAGCACTGTGCGTGCCCAGCAGGAAAGCTCAAGTAGCTACGGCAGAACCTGGGGACCCACACTGGAGCAGTCTGTTCCTGATGGACTGTATCCCACGGGAGGGACCCCGCTCTGGAGCAAGGGAACAGTGTGAGGAGAAGAAACACCAGAGATTAAGTGTTATGGACTAATCACAACCTCCATTCCCTGTCTCCCTGCGCTGCTCAGGGGAAGGAGATAGAAGAGTCAGGAGTGAAGCTGAATCTAGGAGGAAGGAGGGTGGGGGGGAAGGTGTTCTTGGTTTGGTTTTTCTTTCTCACTACCTTACTCTTTTTTTAATTGGCAATAAATTAAATTAATCTCCCCAAGTCAAGTCTGTTTTGCCTGTGATGGTAATTGATGTCCTTATCTCAACCCACGAACTTTTTCATCTTACCTTTCTTTGCCCGTCTTGCTGAGGAGGAAGAGCGAGAGAGTGGCACGGTGGGCACTTGGCAACCAGCCCACCACATAGTGTCTGCACGTCCCAGTGAATTTTGCACTGAGTGACACGCCCTCTATATTGTGAGCAGGTATTTAACATGAGTTTTGAATTCCCCTAAGCAGCAGGGTGTTAAAAAAAAAGATGTTGTAGTGATGAGGATAAAGTTTTCTTGTGAATCTACATAAGCGGGCGTGAGGTGCCTCCTAACAACTTGCTGGTGGTCCTTCCAGCACACTGGCTGCTGAAACAGCTAAAGGATTTCTAAGGCTGTGCATGGAGGTTGGCTTCTTCAACCACATGGAAACCAATGTGATTTCTTGTAGCACGTATTTCCATTAACTTTTGCTTGGCTATCAGTGACTAGTAGGCTAGCTGAAAAAGCCCTCTGCTTATTCTTCATTCAGGTGCATCCATGGCTTACTGTAGCCTGCTCCCTCAGTTGCACAGTGGTATTAGTTTAGGTGCAATAGCAGTGATCCATTTTAAAATGAGCATTTCTATTAAAGCTACACATGTAACAGCTAATGCAGCTGATAGCAATAATACATGATTAACGATGAGTAGACTGGTGAAACCCATGTAAGTCAGATTAATAAAAAATGACTTCAGAATTCACTGCTTTATTCATCTTTAACAGGAATAAAGATAACATTTGTCATCAGAAAATAAAGTTTCATAGATAAAAATCACAGACAAGTATGCAGCAATAGATTGTAGAAAGCAACGTACCACTAACTAAAACAAAAATAAGATGGCATAGCTCTTACACTGACATTAAGTAGCATTGTATATCTGTAATAATATTTCAGCTAAATATATATTTTTACCACGTAACCCAGTATTCAAATGAACGTTATTAAGTCATACCTTGGATGTCTCAGTCAACCTTAATGTCAGTCACAAATGTAGTTATGAAATAGTCCATAAATCTACTAAAAAATCAAACTGCCAAGTAAAAACCTTTACACTATAGAAAGAGTAAACCTCTGGGAGATAGATCATGTACATGTACAAAGAAAGGAATACGGGCAACACATTTTTGTACATGAGTATAATTCAGGGAGAAGGTGACTTTTAAACCAAATAGCTTCTCTATTGGAGGACTGGACGGTATGGCTGCTACTCAGCCTTGGAGAATACTTTATCTCCTGTGCAGTCCAAAGAAAGTGATACCCAGTCTAAACACAAATGTGCTACAAACTTCAAGGAGAAATTAAGAAACTGTACTGCACAGGAGTTAGTATGAAGTATTAGTGGTAAGGATTATCAGACATGGATAAGGCTGGTTTTATCACCCCTTCTGATCAGCCAGCTCAGGCAAAAACCGGACAAATCCAAATTTTAACATCTCAGAACCCTTGCTCAGCTACTCCAATCTGTGTACCAAAAGTATGCAGGTTACTTTGCTTCTGATGTTAATAATGCTCACTCAAACATCTACTTGTTGGCGTGCCCAAAAGCATCAGCCTTAGCATACTCAGGGGTACGGCTCCTATTTCAGTATCTGCTAGGACTCACAAATTGGATTTTCCTCTGACTACCTCCCCTGAAAGGCTTGTTCCAGTCAGCAATCATGTTGCTTATCTGAAAAACTCCAGTGGCTGTGTCAACTTGCATTGAAAACCCCTCTAAAGAAGGCAGAGCCCTATCTTCAATGGCCCAACTTTTACAGTACAGCTGCTACATGTTCAGCTCTTTCCTCCATGAAAAGTTCTTTGGTCACATATTCCCCTCTAAATGGACCATTTTCTGATCACTAAGCCATTTTGGGTAAGCTACTTGATACTTCTTACACATTTTGTAAAAATATGTTTTCAATTTAAAAAGACAAAAGATAGAACGTTATATCATGGCTATGCTTTCTGTTTTCAGGGGTTTGCTCACTCTTATTCAAGTGAAGACTGAGAGGGGATCTCATCAATGGTTGTAAGTATCTAAAGGGTATGTGACAAGAGGATGGGGTCAGGCTCTTTTCAGTGATGTCTGGTGACAGGACAAGGGGCAACAGGCACAAGCTGGAACACAGGAAATTCCATCTCAACATGAGGAAAAACTTCTTTACTTTGAGGGTGCCAGAGCACTGGCACAGGCTGCCCAGAGAGGTTGTGGAGTCTCCTTCTCTGGAGACATTCAAAACCTGCCCGGATGCGTTCCTGTGCAACCTGCTCTAGGTGAACCTGCTTTGTCAGGGGGGGTGGACTAGATGATTTCTGAAGGTCCCTTCCAACCCCTACAATTCTCTGGTTCTGTGATTCTGTGAAGTGTGTTGAATACACTTACCTGACTGGACATGTGAAGAGGTGGAGTACCTGTGGAGGTCTTCATCACTAGACTTTAATGTCAATATGTGCAACCAAGATAATAGCTCTAATTTATAGCTAATGCAGGAAGTTAGGCACTTTCAAGTCATTATCTGTCTAAACTAGAGGTCTGCTTCGCGGCTGCTTTGAAATAGGATAGATTGTCCCCAAATTGCATGTGTTTCTCTCCATTAGCTATGAGATGACTACCTCAAATGCAAACGTCTTCATACCAACTCTAGTTGGATCCCAAGTGTGCAATAAGACAATTTGCAACATAGGGGCTATTTTTTGGTACAATTCTTGCATAGACAGAAGAAGGCGTGTAGGAGAACTTTACTAACAAAACTAAGAAATCTGTAGTCTTCAAATACCCTGGGGTTAGGTGATACTCGAGGATCTCATCTTTTAAAGCATACTGGCAAATTCTACCAAGGACCATTTCATGTCCTTTTTATATCACTTCATCATGTAGAAATATATGTTTATATGTAAGAATTCCACCAAAACCTAATTGCCAGTATGAAGCATATATGCACTGGTAAGAGAGCACAGCTCTGTCTGGTTCAATCATGAAAAGAAAAACCAGAATGGACCTCTGTCGCTTACCATGATAGTTTTTATGAACATGCAGACTGGCACGTAGTCTAAATCCAGAATATTTCACAAGTCAGGGAGTGTGTTTCCAAATTTTTTACAAGGACCCTAAAAAGATTTATTAGATTAGCATTTTGGGTAAGACTTGACGGGTAAGACTTGACAGGTAAGAATATTCAGGAGAAAGGGAAGGAGCTGTGTGAGGAGCATGCAATCTTTCCTTTGCATGGCTAGTGTCCGTACAGACAATTTTTCATTTAGCAGAGGTATAATGGTTGCTGGTTTTGCATATACTCTTTAACAGAATCCTGAAGGTGTTTCAGCTATTGTGCTCAGCTTTTCTTTACAGAAAGATGACCATTGTAGATTGAAACATCACATAGATAAATAAATCTGTTAGGGATGGGGACAATCATCTGGCCTAAAATGTCTGCCCTTTAGAAGATCGTAGCCTTTAAGTTTGTGGGTACAATCATGAACACCCATATAACTTTCTACAAAATCCAGAAGAGAATTCCAATTTCAAATGTATTTTGCTACTGCTTGAATGTCTTTAAGGTAGGAGGGGAGACTTCCTTAAAGGTTGCACCACACACGCAGTATGTGTGCTCCCAGGCAGGTCCACACTGCTCTGCAGTGCTTTCCGTGTTGCTTCTCCCTCCACCTTCTCTCATCCAGCCTCTACCTACTTTATTGATGGGAAAAAACAGCAACATGATACATTACATTCATTCCTCTGAAAGTCCTCTCTGCTCAGGGATTTCTCAGAAATTGTCCATTACAGGAAGAAATACAGTAATAGATAGTGGTAGAAACCTTAACTTGAGAGCTAATATAAAGGCATACAGTTCTGACATATAAAAAATAGTATCTCCTTTAAAAGAACCCCTTAATATATATTTCTTTATATATATATATAAAAATAATTATATATAATATTTTTTATATATATATATAGGATGTCTTCATCAGTTATTCAATGTCAAACATTATGTTAAACTCTTGTCAAGTACTTTGCTTCAATTCGACTCTGAGGCAGTGATTTTCATAGTTTGCAGACGTTTTAATGCTTTTTGCTTTATTAAGATGATGTTGTAGTATACTACCTAAAGAAAGCTAAGCTCCACTGCTGAGACTAGGAACAATTTTCAGAAACTGCGATGCAGAAATCCCTCTGGTGGGAACTGGCCACTTGCCCCTCATTGAATGTAAGTTTGAATGCTTTCTTGAGTAGGAATGGACTATTGGATTTTGGCAAAGAGCAGACATGGAGCAGATACTGCATATTGGCCCCTAGACTGTGAGAAAGTTTTTCAGCCACATTAGCCTGTGTGATAGCTTTATGTCTTACATTTCTTTAGGGACACATCTTGGGGTGGAGTGAAGGTCAAGGACTCTTCTGCTTTGCTCCTGCTAGTACCCATTCAGCTCCTCTTCTGCTGCAAAAGGGAGAAACTTTTGGCACATCAAAAAGTGAGGGAAAAAATGCTTTGAAGAGCGCAACGCAGCTATGGTTAGACAATTTCCAGTGCCCACATGTACTTGGCTTAAAGATAACTTATCACCACTCAGCAGTATAGCTGTGCACAGTATAGCTATACCATTAAATACATCCTTCACCCCTAATGATAACTTAAAATCTATTTGATCAGGGAGGTAAATGCAGAGATTTGAAGCTGGCATAGCACAAGACAGTTTCCTTCTATTTAGTCCATGTTAAAAATGCAAAAGGGTGGTACAGGCGTGCTCCTGGCAGTTTGGTTTATAAAAATAAATGTTGTGGCTAAGTGGGTGGGAAACACAATGAGGAGCTGAAGACCAAATGGGAAATGTCTCCTTGTTGAGGAATGTTTTTGCAATCTTGATTTTCTGTGTGCAAAGTCAACTTTTCAGTGCGCAGACTAAGAGAAGAGACCACACAGCCCTTTGAGGCATATGGGAGTAGTCATTATGAGGACTCAGGAGTATTTGCTAAAATGGCCTAATAATCAAATAAAGTAGCTAAGCTGCCTTATCTTGCTGAAGAATAGATTGCTTTCTTATGCCAATTACAGAAACAATGCTGAACTTTTTTTTTTCTTATCGTTTAGATTCAAATTTTTCCATCCTTCATCACCTTATATAATTCATTCCTCTATAGACAATTCCACACAGCTAAACTCTGGAATAATAAAAAATATTGTATACACTTCCCTGGAGCTTTTCAGGTGTCTGACTGGCTACATCAATATTGACCTTGGAGTAGTTTAGGTCTTATTTCCTTAGACAATGGTGGGGGGACTGTGATATCTACAGTGGCTCAATGTTGTAGGATGTGTTGCACCAGCAAAGGCAGACAAATGTGAATGCTCTTGGCTTAACTAGCAATTTCAGCAGGAATAAGCCATCAGAGCTTCTGCTCAAAAGCATTCGGGTGAAAAAAACACCTTTCAGAAGCAACTGTACCCCACCATGACTATACAGGTATCACTGATCTGCCTTGTCTTTAAAAGTGACATAGTTGTAAATATGGAGTCTGGTTCAAAGGAGATATCCTTTGAAATTGCCATCTTCTTTAATGGCTACAAATTGACTCCCAGATCAGCATGAGCAAATATTCTACTGGCAGTAGAAAGCTATAACATCACAGAGGAGCAGTGGTGAGTACACCCAACTCTGTGGGCACAAGAACCAAGGATGTCCTATTGATTTGTGTCTCAAGATAGAGTTCCCAAGAAGATCCCTTCATGTCCAATCCAGGCTAAACTCACTCTAAAGTTGCCTTTTCAGTGGGAGCCTTAGCAGATTTTCTTTCTTTTGAGATCTTTCTCCTTCTCTCAAATTTTTATTGCAATTGACCAAAAGTCAGTGGAGAGTAGAGATAATTGCATGCACACGCGCACCCCCACACACCCGTAAGTGTATCAAGGCCTTTTCCTGCAGAAACCACCCTAATACTCTTGGAAATGCAAACCCATCTGCCCCAGACCACTGGATGGACTGCCATTCCCTCCTGGGTGCAAGGGTGCTCAGTTGCTGGGAATCTAATACCCATCTAGAAGTGATGAATCCATGTGCTTTAAATTGCCTTGCGAGTGAGACAAATAAAAAACCAGAATGAGCTCCTTCACTTTACAAGCAGTGATAAATGCAGTAGAAGCCACTTAATTAGTCTATGATAAATTGCATGCCCAATTAATTGTGATGATTGCCTAGGGGGCAAAAACCAACTCGAGGCAGTCTGATGACTCTGAAGAACAGGCTAATGGCACACTTTAGCGAGCATTGGAGAGTCTCTTCCCATGCCCTTCCTGCAGTTGTTCAGGAAGTTGCCCTTCCCAAATCACAACAGTTAGTTACCAGGGATGTATTTGCTTGCTCCAGCTTTGCCCCAATTTGACCTTTTCTTCATTTTATGCTGGTTAAATGAATCAATATTATCTTAATACAGTGTTTCCTTTTGTCCTCCCAGTAGCAGTGCGTGGTTATACTGTGGACTTAAAATGCAATTAATAAAATATTAAATGAACGCAATGGGCTTCCTTATTCCTTATAGTTGCAGGTGGGAATTGGGAGGAAACACATTAAAGGTAAAGGAGTTACCTGAATGTTAAATCAGCGTCAGTTGAAAGCTGTGGTTCATAAATTTATGTACAGAGCTTGTGAAGCACGACCATTGCAAGCAGGGTTGTACCAGTTTGAGCAAAAAGGTAGTTTAAAAATGATTTTGAGAAACCAGTGACAAGGACCATGTAGACATTGCTCTTTCAGTTTTAAAACAGTAAGTGACTTCACAGGGCAGAGTCAGGTCCCAAATGTGCTATCTGCCTGTTTGCGGTTTGTTTACTTTATACATGAATGAGCTTAGTGCTCGTCTTGGTTCCTTTTACATAATGATGTTATAATAACCACATAATTAATGTTTTTAGTGTTTAGCAGATAAATTAAATGCAAAAAGAGAGAGAGACATAGCTGATGTTTAAATATAACTTTTTCTAAAACGCCCAGTAGGAGCCAAGTTTTATTTTCTGACATTTAATCTACAACAACATATATAATAATTAGTATTAGTTTGCAGTGATAATAAAGGTGGTTCACTGACCATTCCTGGGATGTTAATGAGTGCGTGAAACAAATTCTTTTGTCTGTTTTTTTCCTCACACATTATTTTTTTCCTCCCAGATATTAACTTCCAAAACTTCACATAATTTCAGCAGAAAGTAGATACCCAGTGACACATGATTAAGTTGATAGGCAAAAATATTTCACTTTATTTGGGGTGCAGTCGAAGGATCTCCTGGAAATCTCATTAAAAGTGTGTTCTTGAAAATATCTCAATTTTTTTCAGACCTTCTACTCCTGCAGGCATCTGAATGCTTATACTCTTGCCTCTTCCTATTTCTTACACAAATGTAGAGCTTATACTCTTGCCCCTTCTTATTTGGAAAGTTAACCTCTCTGAGAATGCAACTAGAGGTTGAGCAGAAACATATGGAGAAAATACGTGTTGTTCTTCTGGTTCCATGAAAAATTATGAAGTGGAGGTGAAGAATGTGAGCTCAGTGGGGGAAGAGGAGGTCAATGAGAAATTTGTCCCTGTTTCAAATATTTTCCCATCATAGACTAGATTGGGCAATGTTCTTCACAGGTCAGGATCATAGAAATGTGTCTCCAGTGATTTGACTTTAGCCTCTCTCGGGATGGATTTCTGTCAGGAATTCTCGTAGTTCTTAGCAATGTTTTAAATTGCAAATGTTCAGATAAAGAACTCCATACATTCACAAAAACCAAGTTCTACTGACTTTTGCAGCAATTCACAGAGCTAATGCCTGCTATTAAGAAAGTGCTTTATAGCAATAATTTTGAAGTGGAGTTACGCATTATTAATGGAGACAGATGTGATGGTGAAGCAAACCGCATTTGGCAGCAAGAACATTTACTAAAAATGTCATTAAAGAATTTAGGCTGTATGCTACCAAGTATTTTGTAACTCCCTCCACTGACTTCTTGGCCTCTCTTTTTCTTTCATGTCTGGGAAGTAGCTTGAGGTGGTTGATGAACGTTGGAACTGAGGAAGTCTGGCTTCTTGCTGCTGTTTGTCTAAAGGTTTGTTGGCTTTGACACCTAAGGAGGAGGAAGCTGTACCCCAGTTCGTGCCCCATTTTGTGCATTTAGAGCTTTCCTAAGGCGTTGCTTTCATGTAGGTTCTATGGTGTCAAACAAGAAGTAGAGTTTTTACTGTAACTATTTCTTCAGCTAAGGTAATTTTACCACTTTTTTTCTAATAATGAGTGCCTATTTCCACAATTTAGAAAATATGAGAGCTCTTCCAACCTATCCCCGACAAATTTATATCAATACAAGTTGATAAATTTTGCTAAAATTTTCCATTAAATGATAAAGAAAGACAGTCCAGTAGGCTTTAATATACACTTAGAACGACACCACAGGACTAATTTCTTAGAAACCCCACCTTTAAAAAACAGAAGCCATGTGAGACATATTTCATCAAACACTGTATTCAATGTTATCTTTGAGAAAAAGTGCATCTTTTTCTCCTGCATCTCTTACCAGGTGGCATCTCTATTTGAAATGCTAAGGCAGCGAAATGAGATAGCTATGTTTGGAATGAGCAGCCTCAAAGACTGGTTTACTGGGACAAGAAATTACCACACAGGTGATCTTGGGGACCGACTGGAAACGCCAGTATCAGCCCTGCTTATATAGCCCTCATTTTTATTTAAAAATAGGCAAGGTGATCCTATTCTTTTGAAATTTACTGAAAGTAGAGAATACTTAAAGTACCCAGTTTTTTTTTCTGTCATACCACTGAATGTTGGTTATAAATGAAGACTCCCACAGAGCTAGAACTGGACAATGAGAAAGTATTTCAAATGAGAAGATTCACCTTCAGCACCTGAAATTGAAGCAGATGGTATTAAATATATATATATATGTATTTTATTATTATTTTTATTTTCAGTGGATGTAAATTTTTTCCCATTGGATATTGGAGGGCTCTGCAAGGCCTGTAACTGAGCTCTTTCATTGAATTTAGGGCAAGAACCTGTAAAGATTGTATGGTCTGAAGCTGGACATCTTCAGTTAGGATCGTGAGCTGGCATTCGTGATCTGTACTTACAGTAAGTACTATGACCTCGACTCCCAAAGGTCAGAAAATTTTAATCATGGACTTTCCAAACTCCTTAGGGAGTGGTGAAAGCACAAGATATTTCATGTGGTAGCCATACAACTTTCCCAGATGGATGAAGTGCCTAAAGGCAGGCCCCTCTTTTTTCAACGTCTTACCGGGATTTGGTGCTGGCTTCATCTCAGTCCTCCCAGAAACTGGCTGGAGCCCCCACTTTACAGGCTACCTTGTCCTCAGGGACGCTTCACAGGGATATGGAGGTGAGGATGAAACCTATGTCTGACAGTGTTATCATAGAATCACAGAATTTTTAGGGTTGGAAGGGACCTTAAAGATCATCTAGTTCCAAGCCCCCTGCCATGGGCAGGGACACCTCCCACTAGACCAGGCTGCTCCAAGCCCCATCCAGCCTGGCCTTAAAAACTTCCAGGGATGGGGCTTCTACCACCTCTCTGGGCAACCTGTTCCAGTGTCTCACCATCCTCATGGTGAATAACTTATTCCTAACGTCCAGTCTGAATCGACCCATCTCTAGTTTTAATCCATTCCCTCTAGTCCTACCACTACCCGACATCCTAAAAAGTCCCTCACCAGCTCTCTTGTAGGCCTCCTTAAGATATCGGTAAGCCACTATAAGGTCTCCTTGGAGCCGCCTTCTCTCCAGACTGAACAACCCCAACTATCTCAGCCTGTCCTCATAGGAGAGGTGCTCCAGCCCTCTGATCATCCTTGTGGCCCTTCTCCGGACGTGTCCCAGCACGTCCCGCACATCCCATGTTCCTGAGGAGGAGTTTGTTCTACTTTTCACCCAAGTACTTAAATGCTTGTTATGCCAGAGGGAGAAAGAAGGAAGTAAGGGTAGTCCAGCTGGGACCAGCTCCAGGGGCTGTCCACCTTTACTGGGGAATCCTAGTTACTGGTAGGTGTTTGCTGGGAAATGAGACCTGCAGCCGCACTTTGTGGAGTCCAAGCTTATGCTCCCCATCTTCCAAGCAGGACAGCCAGACCAGAACCCTTCATGGAGGTACTCTGGGGGGTTTGCAGGGGCAGAACTGCTGAGGCACTAGGCTTGTTGATGGAATGTAAATGTTTCCAGTGGCAGATGAAAAGAGAGTGGTGGTTTTGAGGAGTGAAATTTGAGTAAATGCACTCCAACCCTACAGTCTATTCAGGAGTTTAAATCCCTCTGTGGGTATTGGCCTATATAAAAAGCTGCCGGACTGTGCTTTTTCATAAGATCCTAAGTGACTTTGTAAGCCTTCAACAGCTTCCAAATCCTTCACTTTCAACAACAGTGCTTTTTATACTAAAAATTTAGTATATAAAGCCCTATCATAGACTTGGGTGTGAATATACTCAGAAAAGTTCCAGGTAATGGCATCTTAATGCCTAGACAAATGTAAAATTAATATACTGAAGTTTTTCCAGCAGCAGTAAGAGCAGTAAGATTTTTTAATGTTTTGTTGGGGGTTTTTTAATAGCAAGCTCTATTTTTGAGACAGGCAGAGGAAAATCTTCTCAAGCTGTAAGCTCAGCATCCCCGGAGTGAATAGGGTTCAATGTAGCATGGATAATTTGTTTGCTTTGCAATTATTTTCCGTCAGTGGAGACAAATTGATTTGTACAATAAAATTGACGGTCACTGCAAGGCAGCTGGCTTTCTAAACTGTAAAAGAATTTGACTAGGTTAAGTGAGTACCAAATTTTTGGAGTACCAGGATGTCCCTTTGTACTGGTAAAATTTGCAACAATTTTAGGGCTTGCCAGTGATTGCTATGTGAAATTCAGCACCAGAGAATGCCAAAACGGTTATTCTTAATACCACTGTGAGCAGGACCATTGCCAGTTTTTGTGACCTGCTTTGAAAATTATTTCTACCAAAACAGAAATCAAAATGCAGGAAAAGAAGCTGATAGTAGAGCAGATGAATAGGTAAGAAGGAAATAACAATAATTGCCTCCAAACTGTCTTCTTAATTGTTAAAGGAAATTAGATATTTAACATGAGCCAGAGTGGAGGATGCTGGGCGTCAGAAAAGTTTCTGCCAGAGAAAAACATGTAGCGAAAGCTTTATCTGGAACGTGGGAGCATGATCAGCCATGGAGGTGTATTTCCAGAAAATGTCGCTAGTGGAAGCAAAGAAGAAATAACCATTTAGTCCTGCAACTAGATTATTTGGATATTTTTCCAAACAAAAATATTTAAAGCCCATAAAAACTAAACAGAGATTGACTTCCATTCTTTTACATTCCTGTTTAAAAAACAAAGGCTTGATTTGGCCTCTCAAAAGCCCTGGAAAAACTTTAGTGCATGCATGGTCAAATGCTAAGTGCGACTGGGAATGCCGTACCTGGTAGCTGCCTGGAACGAGGTTTGATTCCACGTTTCACAACACTGGGCTAATCAGGGCATGCTGTCATATTCAATCTAAAAGCAGAATATGCCCCAGAAAAAAGCTGGACCTAAAAGTTCAGTAAATTGCTCCAGTTAAGCTTCATTTGGGTGTTCCAAGTGTTAAACCTCACTGCAGACATCAGGATTAGATTAATGATACTGTCAGTTTTGCAAAAGTCCAAGATCAGCACTAAGTAAGGTAGAAGTTTGCTAAGACAGGCTGGTTTCTCTTTGCCCAAACTTAAAGGACCTGGGAAAAATTGATACTGTACAGTTCAAGCACATTTGACTGGGCTTAATACACAAGGTAAACAAAGCGCTCCGAGCGCCGATCAAAGTGCAGTTCTGGGGGCCAGTGGCATGATCTTTAGGTGTGAGAAAGAAAGTTTTGAGGAAGAAGGTCACATGTTTGAAGGTCCAGACAATCAGGCTTTGGCTTGACCTCTCTGCCTAACTGGGAGCAGCTCTCCCCAGCTACTCATGTGAGCAGGGTTCAGAGGTTACCAATTACTTAGGGAGGCTGAGAAAGTTGTATGGAGCTGCTCTCGCCTGCCATTTCACATTAGCATCAGGCCACTTGCAGGTAGGCCGTCGCCGTTAATGCTTCACCGCCGGTCACTGATGTTCTTCAGCTTGCAATTGCTCCAGCAATGATGGAACATCTCCCTGTCCCACCGAGCAACTCCTCGTGTCTCCCCTATGGCACAACCGCTCCAGGGCCGCTCGCCATCCCCACCCATTCGTGTGTCTCATAGTTGCACCCCCACTACATTTGGGGTTGTTTTAATTGCTTGACTGTTGACCAGATAACATTTTGCTCCCTTTTTTTCATTTTTTCCTTCTTTTTTTCCCCACTCTGAATACTTCAGAGGCATCAACAGAAATGAGTGAAATGCTTTAATTAGTTGCAGCTATTGAGAAGATTAGAGTCATTTCTGGCAACTTTTTCTTACAAGTCTTAAAATAATATGTGTGCCTGCACACACTTCATTACTAACAAATCAGGGAAGAGTGACTTATAACCCTATGATAGCAGAAGTATACGAAAATGTTATATGTTATATTACATTACTGAAACTTATACTAGATCTCTTAATTTAAAAGCTTATATCATTTTTCAACTTTAGAAGTTAGAATTACCCATAGAAATTATCTGGGGGGGGGATAGATTGTGTCAAATGAGCTCCCTGGGGGAGTTCTCACGCTTTCTTCTGAAGCTGCTCTCTTGGGTAGTGACAAACAGGATATTGAACTACCCAGGCCTCTGGTTTGATCCAGTATGGAAAGTTCTATTCTTTCTGTTTCACAAATAGGATTTGGGGGTTTGGAGTTTTTGCTTTGTGGAAGTCACAAAATCAAGAATGATCACACTTCCCTAATGCAAGACATATTTTCATTCTAAAACTGAGCCAGTTTCCTTTCAGAAATAAGTCTGGTTTTGATTACACATCCTTTTACTTTCCCTGGAAAATGAGTACTTTTCTGCCTGGAAATATTCACATAAGTGAAGAAATTTTCTAGGAAATTAAGTGAGCCACTTCAAGTTTACAGTGAAAGGCAAAAGGAGCCCAGCCTTAGACTGTGAATATACTATTTCACATGCACCGCCATCACATATATTTATAGTTAGTTATTTACGACTTTTTCAAATTCAAAAAACTCCCAAAATGCAACCGGGATTATTTTATCCTTGATTTGCACCTCACTTTCTTTTTCTCTTCCTCTTATCAGTTAATTCACCTCTATGGTGAAAGGTGGTGTCTGTTAAACCGTGCTTCACTAAATAAATATTTGTTCCCCATAAATTCTTGTATGTCATTTACTGCTACAGTACTGCTTACTGGAAGTCATATTTTCCATACAGCAAGCAGGCAAATATAAGGATTACTGCTTTCAATGTCTGGACGATACAGCTGGAATATCTTGGTCACGTGGCATGTCACACTGCACGGCACAGACTTTAACATATTTGGAGAATCTTTTGCTACATCCTAAATTTTTTCAAAAGCCGGTCTTTTGTCTTTCTTTGAGATTGATCTTTTCCCCAACAAGAAAGCTGTCTTCCTTCCTTATAGGCTTTTTCTTCCTATAACTTTTATTTAACCATGCTCTTACACTGACCTTCCATTTGCCACTGTGCCTGAAAATTCACAGTCATTCCTTGTTTGCCAGTGTATATTATTTATATGGCTGCAAAAATTACAGAAACACAATTTCAGATGCTTGTTAATGGTATATGAGAGCTACTCTTTCTCATCCATCTCATCTGTACAGCCTGAGAATTACAGGAGATTTACTAAGGCTGATGTGAAAAAACAATGAGAAGTAGAATAAAGGGAAACAAATGAGTAGCCTACTGATGGCAGCTTGCAGACAAGGCTAAAGGGAATCTCAGAGGCTGAACCTGTTCCCACTAAATGTAGCTGGAGTTTTCTCACTGACGTTAATGATATTAGACCAGATCCCAGATTTGCAGTGACATTATTATGCAGGGAGAAACTGTGAAACTTGCAAAGATGTCTTTTACCGCGAAATTAATAAAGGACATTGGTTTTCTTTAAAAACACTAAATAGTAATTTAAATTCTGACTCTGACTCATACCACTATAGACACTCTTATTGAATATCCAGATACACTGCAAATGTTCCAATTTGTTTGGTTTGGGCATTTTTGTTACCACTTGCCAAATGAAGTTGGATGGAGTGGCAATGATTTTCCAATTAAAAAGTCTTACTTTTCTCAAAAAAAAAAAAAATCCAGTGGCATTTCCACTATTAAGAAAACCTTAATTGGGTAATCTTTTTGGGAATTTGGTCCCGTCACTGTGGTTTCAGTAATAGAAGTGAATTTATACCTCAGTATAAACGGAATTGTAACTACTTAACATGTCTGTGGCTAGGAAAATCGAATCATTTTCACAGAAAAAAAAAAAAAAAGGAGCAAGCATAGACCATACTCAGAAAGCTCAGGATATGTTTTTCAATAGAATTTGTAGGGCTCATAGGTTTATAATTGCCCAAACTGCAATGTCTATAGACATCATATAGTATAAAGTAATAGATATCCTCAATAGGATTACTGATGAAAGAGGAAGAAAATGAAGGGATAATTTTTCAAGTGTTTTAGACTCCATTTTATGCAGGTCTCTTCCTCTGTAGAAATGTTTTCTGATTTCAACCGTCACTGTTCAAACACAATTCAAGACCTTGCATAAATTTCAGGAAGACGACTGTGGAGAATGCTAGGGAGGAGAATAGCCAGGAAAAGATTCCTGGAAAAACAGGGCTTGTAGAAGAGATTTTTCAGCTCATTACTCACTTGTATCGAAGCCAGAGCAGGCAGATTGCTGCAAAGAAGGAGAATGGGTGGGAATTGGCTGAAGATGAGGACAAACTGCTGTAGGATTGGACAGAGGAGGAGAAAAGCTATAGGAAGAAAAGAGAAAGTACATGAAATTTGAGATGTGTTTTGGATGAGCATTAGCAGCATAAACCCTAAGATATAACAAGTAGAGATCCAATTTAGATGCTTGACAATAGGCAGAAGTCCCTATTTCTATCTGTTTTACATTATCCTCTGTTAAACAAAACATTTATTAGATTACATGCTCTATTATGCATGAACTCTAAATTAAAAGCAATACTACTGAAAATATTCTTCTGTATTTTATGTAAAAACATTCTTTTGCTCCTTTTGTTATAGCTGTTCTATACAAAAGAGAGAAACTGCAATCCAGGCTTTTTTTGTGACTAGCAAAAAATTCCAGCATTGTAGCATTCCAAATACTTTAATGTTTAGGTGTTTATTACTACCATTATTAACTCAATGATAAAACCCCCTTACAGCCTGTGTGAAATTCAGTGTGGTTTTAATAATATACTTTAAAGAAACTTCAGTCAAAAATCTCAGTGCAGCACAGAAGTAAAAACATGGATTAAAAAGAGAAATGTTCTAGCAGAAGGGTCAGAAGCAGCAATTAGGGAGAGATTTGGAAAATTAGAGTAGTAGAGATGACAGGGACTTAATGAATTTAGCTACTTATGAAAGAAAAAATACTTGAAGGTACAAGGAGTTTTTTTAATGTACTGCCAGATGTAAATGTAAATACTAGACCCAATTCAGAGGCCTTATAGATATTCTGCATTGGTATTCTGGATGGCTGAAGAAAGCCATAGAGCACAGGGAGATTTTTGCAATGCATATTTAAAAGTTTTCTTTCTTTTTTATCAGTGAAAATTTCAAGGCTGAGCAATGCCAGAATAAAAATATTAAACAAATATACAAATTGAAAAGTCTGCTGCACACCTTTGTTTCCTCATTCATTGTATTTAAAAGTCACACATGCTATACCAGATATGTATAGTACAAGCTGATTTTTCTCAGAAATATTCTGCCCTGATTTCTCCACGAGGCCATATAGAGTTTCCAATTGCTTGAAGGATGTGGACACTGCTTATTTCAGTGTGCCATCTGGTGTTAAGTGAGGTGGACAGGAGGTAGGACCTTGGAAAGGTGGTAGTGTTTTACCAAAATATGATAGAGAATTACATATAAATTATACAACAGCCTCCTTATTGCTTATTCCCTTCTTTAAAAAATATCTCTTATCCAGGTAGGAACGTATGATAGTGTCGCTTGAGTGAATAACCAGTCACATGCTATAAATAATAAATATTGTAATAAAAAATAGCAAATAGTTGAAGTATCTTGTCTGTTGAAACTTCTTGGTGCAAAATGTTTCCCGGTTTAGTTAGTGACTGCTTCTGAAGAATGAGCTCATCACCAGAAATCAAGGGCTCCACTTGTGACAGGTCTGTGACCAATGAGTCAATGGTCTGCTTTGATCTGTCATGATGTCGGCCTGCAGTCCAGATGAGACCAGCGCCTAGGATATGTCATTCAGACCCTGTCACAGAGAGACTGCCATCTCAATGGACAGGGCAGAAAATGTGGAGGAATGAAACCAGACGTTTAAGATGGCAAAAGCTACGTAAGAGATTGAGGAAAGAAACGGGAGTAGAACTCAAGGTCTTGGGAGAGGCTTTCTGATGTTTTAAGGGTCTTGTTGTTGTGTGCTTCAAAGGGATGCAAGCAGTGAATTAAGGGTGCATAGAACATCAGGTTGCCTAAATTATGGATTTAATAGGCATGGTGCTACTTCAAAGCGATACTAAAAAGCCTTTGCCTTTTTGCCTCTCAAGTGGAATTAATTGTTCCCAAGAATCTCATTCTCCCCTAAAATTTATTAGTCTTTTCTCCATGATAATTTTAAAAACATGATGAGAAGGTACAGAGTTTACAGCAGGCAAAGCACAGCCAAAAAGGTCAAAGGCTGTTAACTGTAGCGGCTGACTCCTGAATGATGCCCCGTCTTGGATGAGTAGCTGGTGAATGGTGTCAGGAGAGCCAAGGAAGATGTAGGTTCATTCATCCGAGTGAAGAATTTGGATGGCATCAAGCTTCAGATCAAATGAGGTCTTTGAAATGATAGCTCTACCAAATTTGTTGCACGTCACTGAGACATACTGATAGCGGCCAGGCCACACAGGATTGCATTTCAGTACAGAGTGGCTCATTTTAAAATAGTCCAGTGAGCCACAGGAAGAGAGGTAGCAGGAAAAATAAAGGTTGATCAGACTGGAGCTCTGATCTCCCTTTATGTAGGGATGTAGATGTGGTGAGAAATGGTGCCATGCATACACTGGGCTTTTCAGTCACACTGGTGCACAGAAAACACACGACAGTAATATGCTCTTCTATTCAGAAAGCCAAGGCACCAACGATTTCATAGAAACTTGCAGCTCTTGGACAATATCATGAAGATCTGATATCTGTTATTCCCCAGGAACATTATGATGACAGGAAAACTTATTAAAGGGGATAAATAGATGCAAAAATAAAGCCAACTTTTCCGCTATGAGATTGGAAATCAAGACATCTGGATTCAGTTCCCAAGTCTGCTGTAATACTGAATGAATTACAAGAAAGTAAATGCCTCAGATACTCATCCATCCAAGTGGCTAGTAGTCCCTCACCCACTGCCTTTTTTGTCAATTGCTTTTCAACTAAAATACATTTGTCAACTGTAGGTCTTTAGCAGCAGGGTTCTATCTAATTGCAATGCTATAATACATAAAATAAGTTTTAAAAGATCAATATCTGTCTTTATTTTCTTTTTCTGTGTTTTGAACATATGTAAAGATAAAACCCTACCCTGATAATTAACATGATCAAAGGTAACACCAAGTTCTTCCACTACATGCTTCACCACCCTAAAGAAAGGTTAAGACTCATTCAAGTGAACAGCATCCCTCATGATGAAAAGTCTAAACTTGCCTATTTAAAGCAGTTACAGAAGTACACTGTTTTCCTTGACTAGCTTTATATTTTGTCATATTATTCACTGGCAAATGTATTTTGTTAAAAGAGCATTTTGAAAGAGGTGGGGGGTGATTTCAGCCAAAATCTTGCTTCCTTTTGCCATGTGCAGTCTATCTCCAGTGTTTCAAGCAGTTTTTGTTGTTTTGGTTGTGTTTCACGGGTAGTAACTAGCTAAGCAGAAACAGACCTGTGATGACAAGAATATGTTACAGTGGGTACTACAGAAGGTGGAAAGAGTCATAAGGAAGGCAAGGGGGAAGTGGGCAGATACAGCCAAACTTCTCTTCTGGAGTATTCCCAGGTCCAGAACAGTGTAATGGGAACCATCCCAAGACATTTTAGCTCTTTCCTAGGCAGGAAGAAAGTGTTCACGTATAGTCTTATGGTTGCTGCATGCATGAAAGATGTAACTAGCTTCAGCAGCCTCAGCAAGGACCTGTGGACATCAGCAGTAGCACACAGGGGTTCAGAGCGTGTTTTGTTCTGAATGTTTGCTCTCCTCTGCTGTAGCTGCTTACGCCTGTGTAAGCATTTCACTTTTCCTCTATTTGTTCTACCTTGCCCACTTTTTCCTACCCTCTTCCACTCCATATTATAACCTGAGTATTATATTATAACCTGAGTATTATCATCCCTCATTTCTTTTTTGTGTCTCCTCCCAGCTGTGATCTGGCTTGGATGCAGGGAATCAGATGTATCCGGATGCGCAGATTACTTAGGAGAGGCAAAGATGAAATTGTGTAGTGGAAAATCTAACCTTGTGGAGCTTTAATAGCAGTGATTGCTCCAGCTCTGCCATTTGGAAAGGCTACTGTAAGCAGCTGCAGGCCATGGCCATCCTTCTAGATATCACCATCATCCCAGTGCCAGCTAAGCACGTACCACCTTGCCACTGCATCTTCTTTCAGCGATAAGAAGCCAAGTCTGAAAATTGACCAAGAAACCCTTTTTTAGCATACATCAGCCATAGCTTTCTCTGCCTGTGTGGTTCTCCAGCATGTTCCTCCTGCAGCTCAGTCTGGCTTTTGGCTTCCCTCAGCACTCCTCAACAGTCTCCCCCTGCCTCGCTCTCCTCCTGATGGCAACGGTTATGCCCTATAGCAGCGATTTTTAAGGATTATCCTTTACCCCTGCTGGCTAGGCCAGACAGGAGGGCAATTGCTAGGAGTAGCTGTCTCCTTCCTAGCTGATGCATTGTACTTGCTTTCTCTTTTATGTGTGCTGGCATGGCTTGCAAAGTGTTATTTTAGTTGCAGTCGTAACTAAAGCTAATAAAATGCTATTATGGTTAATTATATTCACCGGCGAGGCACTTAAACTTTACATGAAATGGCATCCCAGTAGGCTTGAGTTTTCATAACATATGGCAGTTGGAATGGCAAGGTTTTAAAAACATGTAATTTCATTAGAGTAACAAGACAACCACTTGAGCAGTCTTTTTATGACATGTTTAATGATGCTGCCATATGGATGGCTTGTAAACAAAAAAACCCTACGGAAGGCTAGATGAGGTAAGGGACACATACATCTGGCAGAGGATATCCCAGCATGCTTCAGGCACTTGCAGCTTTAATAAGCACTTCAGCACCTTGTGCTTATGAAAAGATGCAGTAAGGTTGTGTTCATTCTTGACCATTTACAAAACTGATTTTTATTTAATTTTTTTTTTTTAAAAGGTGTGTGAGGCTGTTATAAATTCCCTTCAGAATCTTGGGATGTCCTGCTGTATACCAAGGAGCTTTTCTCACTGGTTTTGGTGACTGGAAGACATTTATTCCATACTGATCTCCGTGCTACTAACTTCTAAGCTACCTCCACAGTTTTGTGGAAGTGACCTTTCCTATCCTTTGGGCACCTTGGAAAAATATTTTGTGACACCGTGTTATTAATGGGATGCCCTAACTTTAACCTACTGCAGTTAGCTTGAGCCTACTTAAGAGTATTTATTTATGAAATCCAAAATAGTGTTACAACAGTTTACAGGGATGCTGGTGACAGAAAATAAAATCATGTTTATCTACAAGATCAAATCCAGGAGAGCTGTCTCCACCTCCACACCTAGCTGCATAGGTGTAGGTGCTCTTGCAACCCATAGCACCAGGGAGTTTGATTGTGCCCACTTCAGGCGGTATTTACAGGAAAGACTCTTCAGTTTGGGAAGCGTACAAACTTCTCCTCCTCTTTACCTGAGGTTTGTCAGAGGGTTCATGCATGATCGTATTTTCCCCCTTCTCCGTTCTTCCTCAGACTATTGGACCTCAGTTTGGAGGATGGTTCTGAACTTCTAGGCTAATAACTTTCCTCAATATTTTGGAAATAACTGCTATGTCTTTGACAAACTAGATGTTTGGTAATAATTCTGGCAAATCATTACCCGTGGAAATGTGATATGCTTCTTTGTGCCTGATAAAGCAATTTGCAAATACCAGACAAACTGTCTCTGTTCTCCAGAACATATAGGTCACATTAACGTGCAGTTGACAACCATATCTTACAGAAAGCAGCCTGCCACTGACTCCTGAATGAAATTATATACGATGATAAATAACCACTACAAGGTGTTAATTGCCGAAGAGGCATGACTCCACCACACAGTGTCGATTTTTTAGATATACCATAATAAAAGCTTTTAAATACTGTTCCAATGGAATTTATACCAGTTGTTTTATCTAACCTGTTAAGTGTCTTTGCTGTCAGAGTTTTGAGTGGTTCCAAGCAGGTGTTTCAATACAGATTGCTCAACAGACATACACAGAAAACGACGAGAGGAATTAATACTCTGTGGGTAGGATTGCATTTGTAGGGAACATGGAAGCACAGGATTGGATCAATAGATATGTGAAGTGGAGGAAAGCTGTAGGTGTTCTCCATGGGCACTGAGGGACAGGGAAGGCAGACTGAAATAGCCAGATGAAGCAGGTTAGTGGGGTGGAATTTGCAGATGGAAATTTGCAGAAGGACAGGAAAAACAGACTGAGGGGGGAAAGGAAGGAAGAGCCCTTCTCCTGCAAGCACAGCAGAAAAGTTGAGGGTGGGAAGGACTAAGAGCAGCAGAAGAGTTATGGACACTGACAGCTTGGAGACCTCAGAAGCATTGAGATGGTCATCAGAAGAACTTGTGGTGAGTCATCATAAAGTAGGAAATAGGGGCACTTCTGTTCATTGTGGAATAAAGGAAAGCCGTTTTGCTTTTAGTTTCCCTCAGCTACGTTTTGCCCTTTTAATGGGCGACTTCAGGGCTCATTAAAGAGCAAAACCAGTAACACAGACTTGAAGAACACAAAACGTGAGCAGATGTCATGTAATCTCTCGTGTGTGTAATTCTGCCCCAATACCTGCCATGTCAGTTGTGACCTATAATAATAACACCTCTGAACTTTCACTTCTGTGCTCCTTTTAACCACAGACTGCAGTAGTTTGGGACTGCGTGATGACTTTGTGATGTTGACAACTGGAGACCAGGATTAAACTACTAAATACTTTTTAATAACAACCAAACATCGGATGCAAAGTCTCCAGAGGCAACCTAACTTGCCAACTCTGCTTTTGAAAACACAATTTGCCAAGAAGCAATCCACAATTTACATATCTATTTTCTTTTAAAGTGTTTTTTTAGAAGAAAGAAGTATTAAATCTTGGCAGAGACTTTTGGCTAAGATGCAGCAAATATATTATGAGCACATTTTTACAGTATGTTTCCACGTTATTTTTGCTATACACTCTAGACCTAAGCAAAAGCTTTGCTATATATTTTCCCTTTATGAATGGAAAATAGTCAGCAACTTTAAGGTTTCATTAAAGCCAGAGAAGAAATAAATTTCCAATATAGTTCAGTATGATCTTTAAGGTCCCTTCCAACCCTAACAATTCTATGATTCTATGATTCTATAATCGTTCCAATTGAAGAAACCTTTATGTCTTGATACTGTGAAGGCTGCCACTCACACAAAAAACAAGTTTACCAAATTGAATCACTCACATGCTCCTTCATAATTCTAAAATATTTTCTATTTACTTGTTTTACAAAGACCATTTTAACAGCTCAAAAGCAAATCTTTTCAAGCAAAGGTGGGTACTTCTTAAATTCTTTACTTTCTTTCCATTGTAAAGCCAGTTTGCAATGTAAGACCAACTGTTCTGTTTGCCTCTGAATATTTGATCTGGCAAGTGAGAAATAGCGATTTTTAAAATTAGTTTAGAAATCGGTGGATAGAGGTTTCTAAAGAAGAACATGGAGCAACCGCAGGATACAGGTCATTTTTGGGACCTTTTGAGTGTTTTTGTATCGGAGACCCATTCTAGTTTGCGGGTGCTTTGCTTTTCTGTCCTACTGCATTATGTGCTGCCACATTTCAGGTGCATAGGGATCATCACAAGGATGCTGATAGCAAAATTTCCATTTCACAAATAAATGAAAAAAGGAAGTAAAAAGAGTAAGGTTCCTCTCCTAACCCACATAGAGGGCAAATTATAGAGGCCAGACAAGGATAATAAAAGTGTATGATTGACAGCTGACAGAATGCCAGTGAAAATTTCTCTCCCCCTTAGGATATTGTTTTGATAATCTTTGCCGATTTAATACTTTATGGAACTAGAGATTTTTCTTTTGTCTGTATGGATATTTTTTGAGGCGTGGGGGTTGCACTTGTCAATTGCACATCAAAATAGGGTGGATAGACAGGGAAGTGAAATGTAAACAACAGCTCCAGGTTTGTTTTTCTCCTTGGGCTGTTGGGGGATGTTTTTGTACATGAAGGTTAACAGAGCACAGTAGCGGCCTTCATCAGTTCTTAAGGACATTTGGCCAATGCTCCCATACAACTCAGCTGGCCTCAGCGTTATTACCTGGTTTTGTATCGTATAGTCAAAAAGTCTATTCTGAAGTGTGACTGTAAAGCGGCATAATGGGCTTACCCGTTTACAATATTTAAAGACCATACATTTGCCTAGAAATATGTATATCATTTTCTCTTGGTTAGTGCACCATTTTGCCACAAGGTCTATCAGTCCACTTTGTCGTTTACTGTTTTATACACCTACAAAGCCTTTGTGAGCATGTGTTGATGTCCATTCCAGCTGAGACGTTGCACCCAAACAGTGAGAGTCCTGATAATGCTGGGGTGGCCAGTAGTGCACCTGCACACGCGCACACACATAGACACAGAGAACAGAATACAGCACACGACATCCCTGCCACAAGTACTCAGGCCGTGGGACTTTGCAAGAGTTTGGTGTCCTCAGGCTCGTCCAGCCCCAGCCTATCCCTCACCAAAGGCACTGCCTTCTTGGAGCAGCAGCAGCTGGTCAGACTTAGGCTTCTTGTCCCCACTTGTCATCCGGCCATGCTTTTAGCTCAGCACTGACTTACACCTTGCAAGATGGGTGAGCTGAGATAGACAAGTTTCCTCTCCCATGGTTACTCTGAGCCTTCAATGTAGCAAAGAACAAAACATAAACAAAACAAGCTTTTCCTGTGGAAGTTTGCAGATATGAGTCCAAATGCACAGAAGAGGCAGATCTGTTGAGTTAGTTGATGTCTTTTGTAGAAACATTATCAGTTTTCCTACTGGAACTGTATTTTCAAACGATTTTTTGCTCTGACTTCAATGTCTCCATATCAAATATTCTTGGCTTGCAAGTAAAATGTAACGCTCATTTTGCAAAGACAACTCTGAATGTTAAGATACCTTCCCCCCTCCCCCAAATATTATTATCAGGACAGGCCAAACAGTTTTACCCATGTAACTCTACTAATTTCAGATAGTACCTTCTGTGGCACGTTGTCCATTGTGTTTGATACAATATCGCTGTTGTTACCGATTGGAACTTACTAAACAGTTTTGTAGATGATGAGTCATAAATGATTTCATTTTCTTTTACTGAATAAGTTTCGGAGTAGGAAAGGGTGGATGCACCTCTTCCTAACTATGCATCTAGCAGGGACTAGCTTGAGCACCCTCAGGCTTGAGCCCACCTCTGATCTATCTACACCAAAACCGAAGCGGGGCTAAAGAGGTGAGGACAGCTTCACTGTGAATTGTTCTTCACTCTGAATTGTACCACTTCACCCTTGTATCAATATCTTGATACCAAAAGGGGACTCTGCTAAAAAAGGAAATTAAAAAAACTACTTTCAAATGTTTATAGATATTGTGAATACTGATGGAAGATTGCCTTTTGAGTTAGTTTCTTAGTGAAAACAATGTGTTATTCAAAGGATGATGAAACTGAAACTACACAGTTTCACTTCAGGTTAATTTATCATGGAGGTTTTTCTGCTTAGTTAGCTGAGATGGGGGCAGGTGCTTGAATACATGAACATTGCAGTTTACTGTAGTCTTGGAGACTAATCCTTTAAAAATACATACGGGCATGCTCCCACTGAATGCAGTGAGACTGCCCTGACGCATCTGTGACCTGGTAGTTACTTTCACATAAAATGTGATTTGGGTAGACTATGACTAATTCACTGGGGTCTGGTGAAGTGTGTATGAAGTTGTCTTCTGTCTAAAGTGCACCATGTACAATTTTGCTATTGATACGTTATTGGACATCTTGTATCCTTGTAAAGAAAATGTTCTCTCCTTTTGTCTCTTAGCCCTTTCTGTCTGCCCTGTGCCCATTTCTTTGTGTCTGGGCATGCCCCTGTGTCATTTTTCTTTACTTCCTTTATGCAAAGGCAAATAATAATACTTGTCAATTTATTTGTGGCATTCTCAGCTGCATAGCTAATGCTCTTCTGCTTGATAGGATGTCGTTGATTTCTGTAATTATAGTTCTGCTTATGCCCTTGAGGAAGAACATCTGCTATTTCCCACTCATGAGTTATATTTCATCCTCTCATTTCCTCCATGTTATTCTGCACCACAGTGATGTGGTGGTCTCTGATGTCCTTTGCAGCACTTTTCCTTGAGGTTCTGTACAGCAGGGTCCTCAGCCATCCTCCTCACCTTCCCCATCCTTCACCAGCCTGTTCTGCTGCCGTCCTCAATATGGGCAATGCCTTCGCTTCTCTGATTCAACTGGTTGGGAAAGGGCAGAGGCATGCAGGGAGCTCCTACAACAACCTGCCTCGGCTGGGAACAAACGTGCAACAGAAGCCCAAGGACAATGTGCTGCAATGCTCCTACCAAAACAAGCAGTGTAGGCTGTCGGAGTTATGATACATGATTGCCCAGCTAGAACAGAAGATAAGAAGGGGGGGAAAAGCCTCACCTTCTCTTTTTGGACACTTACCAGTAAAATTCTGCCAACTTGGCATATTATTCCCACCATATTTGTTGCCTTCATTGTTCACTGTTGCATGTAAATCAGATGAATGATCCCCTGTTAATCCTTTGTTCTTAAACATTTATAATTTTCTTTTAAAGTGACTTCTTGATGTGAACATGAAAGAATATAGTGCATTAGGCAAATTTGGAGGCATAATATATGTGTTTTTCAATTCATCACAGTGATTTTTGAAATAATTGTTTGGCGCTATTGTAATAAAACCTGGGATATTATTGCTTTGAGATCAGCTGTCAGGTCTCCCAATAGCTGAAATGGTAACTTAGTATGAATTTATAAAGTGAATAGATTACAGTGTCAAGGGTAATTTTTATTACAAAAAAAATTGTGCAGAACTGGAAGAATAAGGAAGTGTCGTATGTTGAAAATATAAACTGATTGGTGCACTAGCCAATTGACTGCATGTTGCAGGATTAGAGGGATGGTGTGGTGTTCAGTATTTTCCTTTTTTCTACAAGAGAATCAACGTAGTGTTTTAAAAGGATATGAATGAGATCTTTTTTTTTAAAGAAACAAACAAACAAACCAAAAAGCACAAAAAACCCCACCACCTTTTATATTTCATAAGAAGGGAAAAAACCTTAACAGGGTGGAGGCTGGTGGGGAGATGAGGGTGACCTGAGCAAAGCAATAGACACTGAGATTGTTTTACTTGAAGTGAACTGAATGCATTGAAGTAGGAAAGGATGAGGCTAGATAACAGCTGTGGAAGGTCATGCAGCTGCACCTAATGCTAACCTAGATGTTCGGGAACAGACAGTTAAATATTAAGTGGCACGCTGGATATGAGATTGTTCGAGTCCATGGAAGAACCATGTGAGAAGGTGGATAAAACCAGGAAAAATATTGACGCCTTGAGAGAAATGATGAAAATTACAGATTTAGCAAGATGAATATATGGGAAATAGCTGAGAAGTTCATACAGGAGAATCATAGTAGAACGAGGGGAGACAGGCCTCTGAGAAACATGTACAGTGTTTCGCTGCCATCAAAACTGTTGAGTTGCTTGCACGGGCTGTGGATAATGCAGTGCAGATCCCTGAAGGAAAGAACAAGCAAGAAAAGTATCCATGAATGGCAATACTGAGACAGGCTTTGCTCTTCATCCTTTGAATTACTGAAATGAAAGAAGAGTCTATCAAAAGTGAATGTCATTATTGAGACAAAGGAGAAAACAGAGTGACTGTTTTGAGAGCTAAGCAGATCTCCTTTATGTCATTCAAGAGGTGAAAACGTGTAAATATTTCAGTACCGAAATTCGTGTTTCAAGAGGAAAAGAAGTTAAGGGGTAGGAAAAGATGCAAGAGCAAAAGAGTAACTGCTGGGACTGGTGTTAGAGAAATGTCATCAGGCAACCTCAGCACCATAAACAAAAATTAGGGATGGACTTAGGGATGAGAAGTGAAGTGGGAGATGAAAGAAAAAATACGGTTGAGGCAGCAGAGTAGTTTAGCAGAAGAAAACAGGAGAGCAGGAACTGAGGGGCAAAGAGTTGAAAACTCAAAGGGTGATGAAACAGTGCAGAAGGGACAGAGGGGAAAAATAGCAAATTGCATGAGTAAAGGGGAAAAGAGAAACAAAAATAGAACAAGGCAATATCCAATCAGATCTATAAACATGATTAGATGTTATCAGTGGCTTGCTCCAGAGCGGTAACAGTGCTGCCTGGAAGCTTTGCTCTCCTTGAAGTGAGGAATGGTGATGGTGGGGCAGGTTATCTGGGGGCGAAGGAGGGAGGTAACGCTGGGCACCGTACCATGTGGCACTGATGCGATCACCAGCATCTGATGGCACCCAATGGGAGGGGAAGGGGGGATACTTACTGGGAAAAAGGTTGTTTTTCTTGCACATGCACGTGCACAGGCATGCACACGCACACAAACACACATGCTCAGTTTCTCAGGGTAGCTCACACTGTGTTCTGAAGGGGGACATGGGAAAAGATGCAAGCTTAAATAGATTTGGGATTATTTTGGAGAGGAAGGAGGGACAAGGGACAGGCGAGCGCTGACATCTGGAGAGTGGTAACAGCTGTGAAGGCCTCAGGGCCGGGGACTTCGGTTTCTGACCTTAGGGAGAAACCGGAGAGTACTGACCACATGGAGTGGCTGCAAGGAAGAGTGAGGGCAGAGGGGAGACAGAAGTGGCAGCCCCTTATTTTTGTACCCTGGAGCCTTGGTAATACATCTCTGTAAAGAGGCCAGTGCATGTCCATATAAGAAGTTATTCCTTTCTGTCTGAAGTCATGTTAAAAATAACTCACTTTGGGCCTTGGGGCATTGCACTATAATGAAGTTAAAAGGATAAATGCTATTAAATGTCTGAATAATGTTGCTAACATAGCTTGTCTTCCTGATCATTTTGTTAAACTGCAGTAACATACAATCATGTCACCATTAATACTTCCTGCATGTGCAGGAAAGAAGAATACAAAGAGTATGAAATATCAATTGATTTTAGGATGGTGTGTTTTGTATTGAAAACAGCTGTCCAACTTATTCTCTCATATGGCTAGTGGCGGGTACTGGAAACATCACACATTTTTATTGTTGAAACAGAGTGCAAACTGTTCAGAGCAATACACCTACATCTGTACCGTATTATACTGTGTGCCTGGCTGCCATCATTTTATGGACTCAATATCTGTCCAACCATTATTTTTATTTGGTCTCATAACTCTATAGTTGGTCCACCTGTAGAGCCTGCGAGTTATCAAGTTAGCGTGTTTTGCCATTGTCATGTGTCCAGTTTTCAAATTAGAGTGGTTTCCAACTGGACTACAAAGAACCAGAACTGCTATTCTTATAGCTATTTTTATTTTAACTACACCCATTCCTACTGATCATTGCAGTCTGCTGGAAAAAGTCTACTTTCCAACAATGAGATTTATTTTTTTTTGGATAAGAGAAGGGAACATGTACCGTTTTCTTCATCTCCTTTTTATTATTATTTAATTGTTCCCACACTTGATACCTGTTTATCGCTGTCATTAAAAAGCAGGAATGGTTGTCCAATTCCTGGCTTGTAAAATCTCCCTGGCACGTTCCTAAGGCTCACTTAGACAGTGCACGGTCATTCAGACATCAAAGGCAGCTAGAATCCAAATTCTCCTTTGAAGACTTATAGCTATTCTTAAAACCCACTCAGTACATTCTGGGCAAGGCCTTATTGCCACAGCTTTGCTCACTCTGGCTACCACTGAGTTGAACAATAGTATTTTTTCTTGGTCTTTTCTATCATGTATGTCCCTCTCCACATTTTTTTTAACGTCTACCCTGTCTTTCCAAATTTCTACCCTCCTCTTCCCTTTCAATTTTTATTTCATGGTAGATATCACCTTCATGTCTCATTTCTGTCTACTGGTCCTTTTCTGATCTACCCCTGAGTTGATATCTCTGGCTTCTGCCTGCCTTCTTTTCCTTCTTCCTCTGTCCAGTGTCCCACTCTCGAGTGTCTCTTCCCCAAAGCTGTCATGGCCTCTCCGAAATTGCTTCCAGTTGCAGCTGTATTCAAGACCTCAGCTGATACCAGGCTATAGCACCTGCAAGATCCCTGGCTCCTCCCATTGCTCCCATTGGGGCAGATGGTAGACAGATGCTTCCAAGGCAGGGATAGTCCATAACCCTCAGGTGTGCTGATGGTGAGACATAACATACTGGTTGTGTGAGAGTGGGCAGTCCAAGGACCTGCAAGGTATCCTGACAGCAGCATAGTCCCAGACCCTGAGAACCCCCAGTTCTCCACGTGACCATCGCATGAGCCGTTAGGAAACATGCCGTTCTTCATTGGTCTACCCTTTCCTGCTACCACGCTTATCGCATCTCTATATTGCAAGCTCTACCAAAGTAGTTGCCAACGTGTGGCTGCTTCAATATCGTGTCAGTTCCTATATGGAAAAGTATAAGATGACCTTTAATGCTGCAGCAAGCCCACAGGTTGTGATACGGTCGTATTTTTAACCACCAAAATGGCAGCCTGACTCATTTTAAATTACTTACTCTGTTCTAGTGTCCGTGTTCAGCTGATTTCACAAGTGTTTCCAAACCAACTGCAAAAGTTCCAGAATACTTTAGCAATTTTATGAACTAAAAATACAAGTCTGAGCTTTTCAGTGAAGCCTATGGGACTAGGCCTTTAAATAGGACTTTATGAGAATTAAAATGGGCAGGTTCTGTGGACCACCACTGTGTTATTAGGCTTATTAAGTTGTCTCTAATGTACCCTGCGGTCTTTGCAGTCTAGGAAAGAAACATCTGGTCCATGAAGGTTTCCATTTGTATCTATTTTGTTAACTACATTAAGCAACTAAATAGAAAAAAAATACATAATGCAATGAAAACAAAACTACTTAAGCTAAAACAATTTGAGGTCAAATTAGTCACACAACTGTATAAAATATCACAATTATTACAACCAGCAACCACTCTAAGTTTTTACCAAGAATTAGGAATGACGATAAGCCTTATTCATCTCCTCCTGCCCTGTAACAGACCATTATCCATGCAGTAAAGATACCTATGTGTTAGGATCTAAACAGACAGGGGGTTTTGTTGCCCATGAGCTCATTCTGATTCAAAGATGCTTAATTACATTACTAAAGGACTAGATCCCATTTACTGTAGCCTGCTTCTCACTTGTTTTTTTTAAGATTTGGGCTTTTTCTTTTGCTGACATAACTGGACAGCTTCAGGTATGGAGCTCGCTGGTTACCCAGACAGGCTGAAGAAGCATTGAGGAGCATTCGCGTTTGCTCATCAAACACATGGAAGATGTCCCATCTCCACTGACAGACATGCTCCAGACAAATGCCTGAAAGAGTAGAGCATCGGGTCACGATGATATAAATGTTTAAGTGGGTACTCTCTTATCAGCTAAGGCAGATTGATCAGTTGTAGGTGACTTTTTTTAAATGGTACTGGGAGCTGTGGCTTAACCGTGAAACCATTGGATGGAATTAAATATGGCTGTCTAAAGCAAGTGAAAAAAATCCCTGAATTCCCTGTTCCACCTAACTGGCTAATGGAAATTTACAGTGAACGGGTAAATACAGGTGAGTTGAATGCACTCCAGAGGGCCCAGAATGCTGAAACACCCAGCATCTTCTATTTTAATTGGGAGAGGAATTCCTTTCACTTAATTTTTGCTGATAGGTATTTATTCTGAGTAGTCCAAATTTTCTCATCATCCGTTAAAAACAAGCATTTTCAGAGGGTAATTCAGTCACTGTCTTAGCCACCTGGTTTCAGCTAAGTGAAATAGCCCTCTAGAAGCTCCCACCTCTCTTTGATGAGTACAGTGCAAGCCTGGACAACTAGCTTGATTAGACACCTAATTTAGAGAATATCATGATGTCTAGGGTGTGTTTTAAGTTATCATTCTAAGGTGTGCTATATACAGAAGCTTTTTCATAAAGACTTTCAGGAAAAGCTCAGAAAAGGCAGGAGTCAGAGGGACGTGGACGGATGGGAGGCTGCCTTGCCCTGGAGGCAGTAGCTGCACGAGGGGTTGGATCCCGTTGTGGTCATGGGGACCCCAGAAGAAGTGGACGCATTTGTTGGTTGGTAAATAAAAAAAGATTTTTAGATGTACAGAGTTGCTCAAAGTTAAATAACTGTATCAAAAGGGGATATTTCCTATTACGTAGAGTGAAATTTTAGAAGATACACTTGATAACAACTGGGTTTTTTAGCCTCAATATCTCAATATGGCCCTCAAACCTGACTTACAGAAACATCTCTCTATGCATTTGCTACCTGTATTTCTCTGACATGTTCATCATAAGAAAGGCCTGTGATTTTGAAGTTATAAAGAGCACTGAAGTTCACAGGCCTGAAATTTTGATCTAAGGAACCAGAGAGGACCAGAATTGCGGGACAGCCCTGGACAAAGACAAGATTTGCTGGGCTAAAGTTAGAGGCAGTGTGCATTTCCCTCTGTAAAAGAAGTTACAGCTAGAAGTCAAAACCATCAAGTTTACACAAGGTTTACAGGAAACTGAAGTAGTCACCAGAACACCTGGAATCGATATATTTCCTTGGAAGTTTTTTCAAGCCTTCAGTCTGGTGTACAACTATGTTAAAAAGTCCGGTGAATTTGGCTGTCAGTCTACGCAAAATATTTGAGAGAAGGAAAGTAATAAATAATTGAAGGGTCCTTAAGCCCTAAAATGTTGCTAGAATTAGTGGGAAACTAAATTCTCAGTAGCCATGAAGGTTATTGGGATAGTCATTTTACATCACTATGGTGAAAACTGAAGGTACCTCTGTATGTATTGCAGGTTTCTTTAAAAATGGAATGTTAATATGCACAAATAGACATGGAAACTTTGGCCTTAGTCCATGGGTTTAAAGGCTTTGATTCATTTTTAGGATAGCTTTAGCTAGAACTGACTGTAACCTATATATTTCCATTGTCAAATGAGATAAATACCCATGAGATTTTCTTTTCAGTTACAAACACATAATTTACAAATTGAACACCTACCCACTAAGACTGATAATGTCATGGGGAGGAGGGGAAATGGTTAACTGCATACCGTCAATTTCTTAAATAAAGTAAATATAAAAATGGCCTGGTCATTCTTGTATTTTATTACTGATAAAAACATATGGTAGTGATAAAAACTCAGTACTTTTGAACTAAACTTCACTTTGTTTCTCAAGTATAAAGTTTGTCAACCTCTGTTGAAGTCATCTCAGATGGCAGCCTCACGGGGTCATTTCCCTCCTGCCCATCGCACTATGAGGCAGCATCCTAAAGCCCAGTGATGTGAAGTGTCCTAAATCAGTGCAGCAAGGTTGTCCAGACCTCATCCATCAGTCAGTATTTTCATTTCCTTAGGATAAAAAGCACTAAAAACCCAAGTGCCAAAAAAGAAGAAGAGTGAGAATCTTGGACAGACATGTCTCCCAGTTGATGTGCCTGGAGGTACACAGAAAAAGGCAGATTATATGTGACTTTCTTCACTTTCAGGAAATGGTACGAAACCGTTATCCTACATGTTCTCAACTTAGGTATTTAATATCGGTGGGTTTATTCGCTGGCTTGTTCAGGATATACTGGTTTAAACCAAAAATGCCCTTTTTGAAATTGCTCATATCTACCTAATGGCAGGAAGGCAGAGCTGTAACAAACTGCACCTTGGAAACCTGTGCAACTGAGGACATCAGGAGTCCTGGCTTCAGGTGAGCTTCCATCCCCATGTGCACATCCCCACACACTCCCACTGTCTCAGTTATCAATGGGGTGGGGAAGGAAGGTGAGGAGGACAAAGGAGGAGAAGCCCCTGTACAGGGGTGGAAGAGTAAGAGGAAGAAAAAGCATGAAAAAGTCTAACTCAGCTGTTTCCAGGTGAAACCTCTTTCCTTCCACTCAGAAAAGATGACTTCCAGATCCTCGCACTATCAAAGGCTTGAAACAAATGCTGAGGCAAATATGTGGGCAGTTTTGAAGGTCAACACTGTCATCAGCTTGGCTCTGAAGATTTTAGCATACAAAATTAGTACAATATTTAATGTGAATCCCCAAGAGTAAGGTGATTTTAGTCCTAAAATGTTGATGCTTGCCTTTCCCTTTATTGGCCGGTGTATCTCATAGCACAAAATTTTCTACATCATTTTTCTGAAAATTGGCTTCTTAATTAATTTCCGCCTAAAAATCTTTGTCTGACTTGTACATTGTGTAACTCTATTTAAGTCATGGCCAGACAAATGAGACTCCTTCCTGTATTTTGATCTGGAAGGCAAACAGCAAAAGACATAGGGGAAAAAAAAAGGCAACCTAAAGCTCATCTCATTTAACAGATAGCAGTAACTATCTTAAAAGCGATTGGCTTACTATGGATACTTTAAGCATCTACAGAAAGCAGCTTTCCATACCCACAGTGAGGTCATTAGTGAGGGAGGGAGAGAGTTAGTTGATAGCACAATCCTCTTTCCTGTGCAGACACTGAGCTGGAAGCTCCACATTTTGACAGATTTCCCTCAAAATAAACATTCTTGGCACTGTACAGAAGGAAATATTAGTTGCAGCAGAAAAGTAAGCAAAGCAGAATCCTAGTTTTGAAGAACGGATTACATTTAGGGCTACATATGTGTATATTTTGCTCACAACATAAGAAGTTCAAAGAGATATATTGCTACTAGGTATGACAGCAAAAGTAATATTGCCACTATGCTCCATTATCATTCTGTACAAAATCAATATCAAAACAACCCAAGTCTAGACACATAAATGTCAAACTATTTAACAAGAAGCAGTTAGTGCAGAAAAAAACACTTAAATGGCAATTGAGGTAGTCTGATGGGTCTTAAAGTAGCTTACCAGGATTTATGTAAGATAAAAACAGTTTAACTAAGCATGTAGAACAAAGCCTGGGGGCTTATGGCTAAGAACAATATCAGAAGAACATCTAAGCTCTTTATCGTACCTGTCAGGTCCTAGTACTTGGCTGTTCTGTCAAAGGTGGAAGGCTTTCTAAATCTCCTAATTTCCTCCTTGATTTTAGGTTTTAGGTTACTTTATAAAATTACCGTTCACCTACTACTCACAAGATAGAGTGCCCAGTTCACAAAAACACGTTTGAGTTAGTCCTGCTACTCATATGAAATCTATCATTCCCAGAGTGCTTTCTCCACTTTTTACATGTCATTCCTTATTGAGAGCTGACAAGGAGGTTGTTAGCAAGTAATATCCTCCCATAAATGGAATTTTGGAGTGAGATAGGCAGCAGAAATTAACACTTAATTAAAATACTAAAACGGCTAAACACTGAAACTCATGTCAATCAAAGAAATAAAGGCACTGGAAGACCTGGAAAATATAGAGGCATTAACTTAAAAACGACCAAATACTTTGTTCTAAGTTTCTAAAGATTATTTTTTAATTCAAGTGCCTTTTTTTGGCTTTCAAATAGAACTAAAACAAAAAAGAAAATGAAAAACAATTAGGGCTTAGGTGGAGCAAAACGGTTTTACTTGGTTCATAATTCATTTTTTATTGTTTCACAGTTCATTGTTGCTCTGTGTGCAACCAAAACACATTTTGCTTCTGACATGAGTCAGTTTGTTTCTGATGTGGTCACAAAACAAAAAAATATCTGTTATTTATCCATCTGCAAATGAAACCTAGTTGGGGTACTGCAGTGCTGAAAAAAAACCCCATACCTTCAATGCAAATAGAACCGAAGGAGATTTTATTGTCTAAGACATCTTTCATTTCGCAGCCTTCAGCAAAAGTCATTAACAGACCTCTATAGCACAGTGAACTCCGTGGGGAAATTTGTTGCTGACTTCCCTGACTAGAGGAGAGGGCATGTGCTTTACATAGGACAACTTACCCAGTAACGGAACAAATATGAATCTCAATAGAAAACTATTAAAACCTCAACACTAGATCTTCTATATTTTGAGCGCAGTGCATTATTTAAGATGCTTGAGGCAATTTACAATATTCAGACTTAAATATCTCATTTGAAGTATTCAACTTTCCCAAATGAGAATGAAACAACTCATGAAATGGCTGGTTCTGGAACAACTCTCTTACCTCGTGATGCTTTTGCTGTAACCTGCCCAAGAGGAGGAGATGCAGCCCTAAGCTGGTAAGGCAACTTGTTATAAATTCAGGCGTGTTAAGCGTGACTCTGGACAGGTGCCCATATGGCTAGCTGTACAAGGGGCACGGACTGCTGAGGACGAGAAATGGAAGGCCTCCAGGTGTGACACCAATCACTTTGCTCTTCTCTGCATGTTGTCTCCAAAAGCAGATCTTTCTTATCTATGCCTGGAAGAGCTACTTGAGGCTTGAGGCTGACTTAGGCTTTTCAAGTGAGTAGAAACTTTTGTTGGATTTTTTTTTCTTCAAGCCCTACCACAGAGCAAAAGAGCAGGAAATTTCTAATAAAATGCAGTATATTTTTTAAGGTAATTAATAACTGTCTTACTTATTTTGAGTGCTGATCATGAAGATAACTAAGCAATTCCTGACTTCAATTATGACAGCAATCCCATTAAGTCAGTGGGATAATTGCAGACTTAATGTTAGGAAAAGATTTAAGGATTTTGCAATCATTTTATTGTTTCAAATATCATTGTCTTCTGCTCAGAACACCCTGGCATGTTGACGTGCAACTCACTATTTATGACCCACTGTCTTCTTCAGCTGGTGTGTGACTTCATGGAGGAAAACAATTTGCTTTAAAATGGGGTACATCAATCTGGAGAAGAGGATTTGAGTGCCACGTCCCGCGTGTTTATATTATGTGGATAGCAACTTATACCTGGACAAACAGACTTCACAAGTCCCATAAAACTAAACTGTCCAGCCCCTAAAGGCAACTGCAAGGTCTCTGTATGAGTTTTGTGTTAATATGAGGGGGAGGATGCATCATACTAGAAAAATAAATTTGCAGCTTGTAGTTTAGGCCTCCCACTTCCGATTGTATCCTTGTATGGAAAAAAACGCTGAGCACAAGGATTAAGGAATGCTCCATTCCTCTTCTACCACTTTGGCTGAAGTCCCTCCGTTAAGGCTCAATCCATCTTCTGTACCACAGAGGTGGAAGTGACATTAAAGGGGACGATAGAGAAGGTAAAAATATTTATCCGGAAAGCCATCTCCCATCTTTTCTGCGCATCCCTGAGAAAATTTATGTAGGTAATCAGTGCAGACTGTTTGCTGCTTCCTCCTCTACCCCATACCCTCAATTATTTCTATAGATAAGCAGGATCTCAGCTCAGCAGAAACCCATTAGAGTAAGGAAGCAGGCTCCCCATCTGTCTCCGTAGGTAAAGAAACTCTCCTGCAAAAACTTGATGTGACATCTACCAAGGTTGGAGGGTTTAGGGGATAGAGAAGAACAACTACTATCACTCTGCCAAAAAAACTCCGAAACAACGAGTTGCTAAATGATCCCAGTCTTCACCACACTGTGTTCAGGCTGTGATTTTCAATTCTGCCAAGAATTCTGATCACAAATCTTGATTCCTCTGTTACTTCTAAGAAATCAGTTTTAATCCGCACATATTAGTCCTTGGTTAATCACACGCATTTATTATCAGACCGAAGCTGTAATTTTCTTTATACTCTGGTCTCTGTGCTCCTCGAAAAGCCTGGCAGCTGGTACTTCAAGGTAGCACCACCTTTTGTGCCATGGCTTTGCACAACCACGTGCTTTGATTATAAGCTACTTTGGGTACAATCTCAGTCAAAGCAGAGGATATGACTGACTGTAAGAAGTCACAGCATTGCAGCATGGGTGCACTTAATGTCATCTAGAGACACACTTTGCTGAAGACAGAAGTTTAGAATTAGCGCTGGAAGTTAAATGTACGGAATATTTCTAAGTGAAACCAATCCTCTAAACACTTAAGAACTTGCTTAATTTTCAGCATATGCCACAGACTTCAAAGGGGGGTCAAAGTCCAATAGTTTGAAGTAATGACAAGCAAGAAATACCCTAGAATATTGGCTAAAGAAAAAAATACTATTATGGCAAGTGTTTCTAGGTGCTACTTTTACATTTGGCTTTTCAAGTTCCTAGCACGTGTGCAAATTTTCAATTTGAGAAGACACCTAATGTTGCCTTTTTAGATTAAGGGTCTGGAAAAAGGTAGAGGACCCTGGTATTTGTTATGTACTTTCTTCTCTGATTGGATATTTATAGTTGAGATAATTATTCTCTGACAACTGAACACGGGGGTTAAGCAAATATTCCTTAAAGATGCAATTGCCCAAAGTGCTGTTTTACCACTTCCACTACCAGGCATGGTTTATATACGTAAATAAAACAATTTATACTTAGAATATACCCAGACATTGTGTCACTGGCCTCTCCTTCCCTGCAAAGCTGACTTACAGGGCCTCAGGCCTACGCTATCGCTCTGTGGAGAGACGCTTTTGTCAGAATGGGGTATTTGTGTCAGAAGGAGCAATGATACATTATCGTCACTGTAAATATGAGCCAGAATAAAAGGATCAGAAAGACTAAAAACAATAATTACAATGCCTTCCCTCCCGTATGTGGCAGTCATGATTTAACATCCAGAACAGAAACAAGCGTGACTGGAATAGCAAAGGAGAGGTCAAGGATGACACAAAATCGTTTCCTGAGGTCACCAATTTGTAAGACACACATCACATTCACTCTGTGCTTGCAGTCAGTGTCTGCTCTTTTACATATTTTTTTGTTATGTTTTATCATTTATTTGGTATAAGATCTTGAGCCAGAGAGTTGGACAGATGAAAGGAGGCTGAGGGAGGATGTGAAGAAAGCAAAGGGGGAGATGAAAAATTGAAATAGCTCAAGGAAGCAGCATAAGAAATGTTTGGGAAGTGCTTGAAAGAGCACTGCGAGAGGATGGAGGAGTGATGAGTGTGGAGATGTCTTTTGTGTGAGGGATCCATCGCTCTGAAACATCACTCTGGGGCACCTCCATTTTCTGTGTTAAAATTGTGTCTTTTAATTCCAGACATATTGTGTAAATGACTTTGACCTTGACAGAAACCCCTAGAGAGAGAGAAAATTTTGTCACACTGCTGTAATTTTTTTTTCCTGAGGTGACAGTATCCAGAATGACAATCACTTTCCTTTGCAATAATTTTTTCTCGGGTAAATAGCCCACTCTGGTCTGTTCCTTTTACTCTTAAAAGGCCGGAGACAAACTCCATATCAAATTAGTACACTTTCTACCTATTTCTCTTGAAAAGTTTACAAGATAAATGCAACAAAACAACAAAGCATAAATTATTAACTGTCTTACATTTTCTGCCAAACCATGGTACCTTGCTATACCCCTGAAATATCAATAACTTGTGTAGGGGTCTTTGTTTCAGTTATAAAACACCTATGTTCCTTGGTCAACAAAGCTGGGCAAAAAAAACCCAGGGACCTCAAAGATCATCTGGGACCTCTTGCTTAGGACTCTTTTCTTATCAATCACAGTCTCAGTGTCCCCTCAGTGAGGGAGTAAAATGATGGGATATTTCACCTTTCCAGATGACCAGACCCCTTTGCTTTCAAGAACGCCTAAGTGAGAATATATTGCAGGTGGTTGCACTATTGAGAACAGTTGGATAATCTTTCACTCTCAAACATTGACAGAGTAGCTTCAAAGCATTCTTCTATCTCTCATCCCTGCATGTCGGACTGTGCCGTAGGCAATGTGACAGCTGAACATATGGGGTATAGGTAAGAATGTACGTAGATGGTCAAAGCTGGGTTCTGTCTCAGGGAATTGCTGCACGGATTTGTGTGTACACACACATGTATTTCTAAGGTATGGGGGGTGTGAAAGTATGGAAAATGTTCATCGGTTGTTGCAATCATAGGTATTATAAGGAAAAATACAGGGCTTGAACACCTTTCCTTAAATCTCTGGTTGCATATGAGCTGTTTTCACCTGGTTTCTAACAGAAATTAGCGTAGCTGACATTCGTAAGATTTCCAAATTTTGAAACAATGATTTGATTGCTTATATTACTTTTCTGCTAGAGCAGGGGAGTTGGACCAGATGACCTCCAGACGTCCCTTCCTAACTCAACCATTCAGTGATTCTGTAATCGATGTACTAGTGACCTGTAAGGTCCAATCCTGACAGAAATGTTAAGGTCTGTGTGAGTAGCATTTGGCATTTGTGTGGGTTAAACAGGCTGAGCCTCCCTCAATTCTGAACACCCATTGAGCAGGAGAAAGAGAGGGCATGGGTGAATCCCCCTCTTCAGTGTGCCATTGCTTCTGATTCTCTCCTGTTTAGAAACGCAAATAATATAACATCCTACCACAGCAAAGTGAAACTCCTAAGGGATTTCATGTAAGACAAGTTCCTTTCATGATTGCCACTGCAGTGATAGCAATACAGTGATAGCAACACATCTAGACCAGTAGTGTTTCTTAATAAAAAAGATTGTATTTTCTAACACAGAAACCCCTCCAAATTATTCTCAGTATCTGCTATTTACAAGGCTGATTTTGGGTTCTAAAGACAGAGATCTTTTAGACCTCAATCTGATTAACTTTACTAATACTCATGAACTCCTTACAGAAGATACACAGATGAAAAGGAAACTAGGGCTTGGCATCTTACTCTGTATCTCATAATCCTGTCCCCTGCAGAATTCTGGTGATTTCAGAAGTGTTACCATTTCTGAGATGTAGGAGGAAGAATGCTAATAAAAAAAGGTAATGCTGCCTTTCATGTAAATACTAATATTATACACCAAAAAAAAAAAAGTAGTAGACCTGCAGTAATTCTTATACTTACTGCTATTTCTTCCTTTGCAAGAAGTCAGGTCAGAAATTGCTAAAAATGAGGTGGTCATGGTAACCCTAGTGCATGGTAGGTCGTTCCCAGCACGCCTTCTGGAGTGCAGCAGAACATGATGAAATTCATGGGTGGTTCAGAGACTCAGCTTGTGGTTCTGCTCAAATAGACAACACAGGCAGCTCTTCACATCTTAAAATGAAATATAGCCCGTGAGGAGAGCTGGTGTGGTTGTGTGAGGAGTACGGAGCAGGCATGCACTGTACATGGTATGGTCCTTGTGCTCAGGAGCTGCAAAGGCGCGTGGGTCAGATGCAAAGACGGGAACTGTTAAAATGCTCTGCATCACGGAAACAGGCACTCAGTGTGCATATGGGCCACTCCAGGTCAGCTGCCCAAGGAAATGTGTTCCTATCCTAGAGAAAATTACAGAGGCGGTATAGGTATATAGCCAATGAAAGCGTAGGCTAAACTCTGCGATCTTACCATTGGCTTCGGCAAAGAGCATGTTCAGCAACCGGTAATTTGATTTTGCTGATGGGCAGTAAGTTGTTAGGCTGGTGAAACAGTACTGACATTAATTGTGTCTATAATATCTATTTTAATTTGTTATTTCTACTCAGTTTTCCCAGTTATTTTTCTTTACTCCTCTACAGCAAATTATTGCATATCCGGCCTTAAGTGGAATCATCTTACAAAAGCAGATCTCAGAAAAGTTTGTTATCTGTATTTTGAAAAGGTGATAATATGTCACCCTTAAATTACATTTTAGGCAACTCAGAATACGGAATTATTAGTGTGCCAGAAAATTTTATTTTGCCACAGAAATCCATTGTCTTATGGTATCCTTCATCGCCTTGTCTAATCTAGTTTTAGAAGTTCCAGGCGATGGGTCTTCCTTTTCTCTTGGAACACTCCACAGTTTAATAATTTTTTTTTCTTCTTCTTAGATTAAGCCTAATTCCTTTTTTTTCTATATGAAAAAAAAAATAAAAATAAAAATGGGCTGGTTATGGCTTTAGTTGAATTTATCTGACCCTTCCTTTTAGATTCACATTCCACAAATATGCTACCAAATAAGGACTTTTCAATGAATTAGAATTTTAACAAATATTACATATCCTTAGGAAAATGCTGATTCTATCCGTGAATCACACTGAAGGAACAATACCAAAAGTTTCCCCTGACAATAAAAAAAAAGGACCAGTACTGTGAATTATTTGTCCAATGAGATAAAAGTCTTCAATCCTTTTGTTATTGTTTCTAGATAAAGAGGTAATTGTGCTATTTTTTTTTTTTGTTATTATTTTATCACTGACACTGAAATTTAAAGGTGGGAGCTACTTTTAAAGTGGGGGTGGTTTGTTCATTTTTTGAAGTTTCCTTTTTCTCTAATAAGCGGGGGGAAAAATAAAACCAACAAACAAGAGAGCGATTCGCTCCACCAGAACAGCGTGACCAGCAGGCCACTGGCTCTTCCACAACTGCATTCAGGGTGGGACCAGAAGTTTCCTCAGGGATCTGAGAGCTGTTCCACCTCTGTTGAGTGAACATTTTATTATTATTATTATTTATTATAGGCCATACCACTTTCTTTTACCTCTTGCTTACAGCTGAAAAACTCCAGGAGACTCTCTTGGGAACATTTTTTTTACAAGACTTTGGCTACTTGTCTTTGCTGATGCTATTGGCTATATTGCCTTTCACCCATACGATTATCAATTTTTTCTCTCTCTCTCAAACAGGTGTTTGTCTTTCATGTTTTATTGCTTCAATGAGCCACAAGTTGGAAGGGAGTCTTCTGTGCACAGCGGGACTACGGATGGGCAGAGGCCCAGATGTAGGTGGGGTTAAGAGATCCATAGACATGTTTGGTCCTAACATCTTCAGTTCATCGTAAAAGCTGTATTTTCCCACTTCTGATTATAAATATCTTATAATCATAAATATAAATCATAAAAATATAAGATATAAATATCTGACAATCATCTTCCTACAGAAAGAAATATAGGAAATTTATTTTGCTTTTAAGCTCGTATTCTAAATATTATAGGCATTCACAAAATAATCACAAATATGTTCTTTGGCAGTTTAAATGAAAGTGCCTTAACACTTAAAACCAGATTTTACTGGATATATTCAGCTTTTGGATGAATGAAGGAAATAATAAAGATGACTGTTTTTCATTCCACACATTCAGTAAATTGAGCTTATATGATAACTTTCATAGGATAAATGTTAGTTTAAATTATCTGCATTTGACCTTTAAGCTAGTATTAAAATGCTAAACCAATTTATGCTGTTAAAATGCATTGAACAAATTATATGACAATAACTCTTATACAATGTGAAGCAATTTTGATGATCTTTAAAGATAGTGGATGGTATTTATGATAACAGCTCTAAGCGCCTTTATATCACAGCTGTGGTGAGGCTTAATGTGGCAGGAACTGTCAGACTGGATCAATACATGCTTTTCAGGCTTCTTTTGGTGCCATAATCCAGCCCCTGCAAGAAGTGACCTCATGAGCTGCCTAAGCTCTTGTTGTTCTTGTTCTGTTTTGTTAATTGAAGAATATCGAGGCTTATGAAAATGACAAAGCTGAGCAAAAGCTAATTATGAAAGAAAAACAATAAAGCCAGGGGTGAGTCTAGGTCAGCTTTCAGTGGGAGTCCAGAGTCTACTATATTTTTTCTGCCATCTGTCTGCTGGTGTTTCAGGGAAAAAAAGTAACATTTCTTGCATACTAAAATAGGGAGCAAAATCAAGTAAGTATTTCAGTTTTTCCAGAGAAGCCTTTGTTCCTTTAAAAAGAAAGCCATCAACTCACTAAGAGGAAGCTGTGGGTGACAACAAACAAGTTGAAGACAAATAAACCCTTGTCTTTCTTAAGTATTTCTCTTTTATTTTACCTGTGGCTCCCTCTAGCCCCCAGCTCTCCTGCTGCCTTACCCAGCCAGGCACAAGGGCTGTGGGATCGGGCCCTTCAGCGATACGGAGGGCTGCGAGGATAACAAAAAGAAAAGCTTTTATCGTGAAGGCGGAAACATCCTCAGCAATGAGAGCAAACAGTGTTAGAAACCTCAAGGGAAAACATAACCTCGCTGTTGAAATGAATTTTTACTTTAATTTAAAAGCCTTTTGTATGGAAGCGCTAGGGCACACAGCTTAGCACATTCATCTGCTCAGGACTCAGTTGACTGTGAGCAAAAATATGACAGATCCCAAAGCCGGTTTGTAAGAGACCGTTTAGTACCTGGACAGAGTCACCAAGTGACAGCTGCAAATAATTGGCTGCACCTTTTCTTAAGTATTTTAGTAATATACAATAGATTGTTAGTCATAAAAAAAGCCTCTCACCGGGATCCCAGTCCTCGTGCAAGGTCTAATACTCCGGCAGGAATCCCGTCCTTCTCTGGGTCTCAAGTTTAATTATCGCAGCAATTTCTCTGCCTTTGGAAAAGCTCTGTTACACCAAAGCCAGATGTATTTCTTATTGGATAATAGCTCCCTTCGCATTTCATAGAAAATATTGTGCTGAGTCCAGCTGTACATTATACATTCGATATGCAGACACTAAATTAAAATATAAATGGACTACGTAAGTGACATGTGGTTGATGTTAAAGGAACCTAGAAATGAGATTAAAAATCTAACCTAAACATGTAAAAAAGCCTTATATTTTTCTAGGGGAGGATTTCACGCTGGAGGAGTTTAGCTGTATGTTTTTAAACACAGGCTACTAATATTTTCAAACAATCCATGTGGATTCATACAAACATATTCCGGACCCATCTTTTCTGCAACTAAAGTACTTGAATAAAATGCCACTATTGAGATCTGAGCACAACTTCCATTTTCTTACCCTTAAAATTAAATGTGCAAATGGAGTTCATTTTTTCCTTAAACACTACAAAATCACAGTAACAGGAGTGCATTCCCAACAGACAAGCAACTTTAGCCAAAGAGGTCCCAATATCGTACATATGGACAGAGTAGTGAGTTTCTACTTCATGTTATAATAAAAATAATCTAATATTGACATGTCATTACCCAAAGCTGCTTAACTTATGGTGATCTACAAAGACAATGAGAAGGAGATCTTAAAAACAAAGAGAATGAGGTAATTAGGTCCTGTCTAATAACTAAGACAGAAATCTTTGAATGCATTAAGGACCAAGCAAAGAAAACTGACCCACAAGGGATTTTTGGCCAGAAAGACTGAATATGAATGCATGGATACAATTAAAGCAGGTAGATGAAAACTGAAGGGTAAAACTTGTGGCTCAAAATTTGTTTCTGGTTTGTTGGTTTTTTTCAAGGCATTCTTGGATTTTTCAGAAGATTTCTGCAAACTGGGGCAGCCATGGGAGCAGGCATTTGGGAATTTTCCCCATGTGCAATCCCTGTGGATGGGCTGGGTACCCTCATCGGCAGCAGCCTGATGGCTCTGCAGCACCACGAAACAGAAAGGTGAGGATTATATTGAAGAAAATAGAAGGGCAGCCAACAAGACGGGAAGAAAAAGCACAGACAGCGAAGTTGCCAAACCCATCCAGGAAACACTCGTGCTGTCCCAGTGCTGTCCTCCGCCCAGCAATCACAGACCCGCTGCTCGCAGGCTTTTCATGGGGCAGCATCTCACATGGGCAAGCAGCCCCAAGCCGAGCTCTGCCCACGTGTGGGGCCAGATGAAGAGGGAAACCCGGGCTTGGTGTTGTCTCAAGTGAGTCTGGGAGGTCTGAGCCTGTCCAGGAGCAAGAAGCAGTGCCCACACGCCGGTTCTGCCCAAGCTCTCCCTGACTGGGACCCCCTCGCAGCCTCCCCCTGGGGTGCAGATGCCTGTGCTGAAGCCAGGGATCCCCAAACCCTGCCTTTCCCCAGCCTTGCAGTGGCCGGCCAGTCTCTGCGTGCTGCAGGGCTGGATCCTGGCCTATGGGCTGTTTTCTAGCTGCATCTTTCGGTGGAGAATTAACTGGGGTTGGGGGCGAGTCTGCTCCATCCCATCGGTGCTGGGGCAGCCCACCCACAACAGCCTGTTGAGCAGCTCACCCACCCAGGGGAAGCAGGGTGGGCTTGATCGGGTTTTGTGGGGTTTTTAGCTTCCCTCTCTTAACCCAGGTGAGAGAAACAAAAAGCCTGAGTTTGCTGGGGCAGTGTCTTTGTTCCCCTCTCTCCTCCTCTTCCCCATCCCCGCAGTGCTCCTTGCTGGGGCTGGGGACACCTGCCTGGGGAGTCCCTGCCAGGCGTGGGCAAACCTGTCTAGGAATGTCTGCCAGAGCTTTGGCCCAGGAGCTAATTCACATCTTTGGGCGAACTCCCACTGCTTTGCTCCCTCTCGGGCTCGCAGGTTAAGAGCAAGCTCAGCCTCCCGTTTCCAGCTGCTGCCTCTCCACTCCAATCTGCCTGGGGCAGTCATCCTCCAGATGCTTGAGGAAACCACTGCCTTTTTTTAAAAGGACTAAAGTTTCTTATGAATAATGCTGATTATTAGTAGGCTTGGAAGAGTCCACTTGTGAATCAAGTCCTTTTTCCCAAAGCACTGCCCAAATTCAGAGCTCTTTCAAGTAACTCACAGTAGAAGTAGCGTTTGTTGCCCCCTGTTCGTGGGCTGAAGAGAAATGACTTCCAATCTAAAAACATCTTTAATCTACAAGCAAATATTCCTTCATGAATCCAACATTGACCACATCTTTTTCCAACATGACAGGAACTGAACCCAGACAGCCCTTTTTTCTGTGCTTGTTAAGAAATCCTTTGAAGCTGGTGGTGACCCCTCAGAAAGTTTATGCAGGACAGCCATGCTTAAGGAAATCACATTAGTGTCTCATAAAGAGACACATTTTAATTTCACTCCGTTTATCTTTGAGGAAAGCAAGCACTGGACAATACCGCACAACATGGGACAATGGAAGTGCTGTGAATTGGTGAGTCAAAGCTAGCTCTTTTTTTTTAATGCAACAAATAGCCAAATGCATCAATTAAGGAAGCTCCAGGAAGGAGCAGAAAAGAGCATTAAGCAGACAGAGAAGAACACCGGGAGGGAGAGAGCAACACGTTAAGGCATGTAAGGAACTGCAGAGAAAAAGAAGTGTCAAATGAAATATACTTAGTGATGTGAAACATGCAGTCACCAAATATTGCTTTGCGTTATAAAAACTAGAAGATGGCCAAAGAGGAATTTAAGATCATATAAAATGGAATGGAATTCACAGAGAACGGGAATTTCTGAAGCATGAAAAAGCAGTCTGCAAAACCAAGCTCGATGTGCACAGATATATTGAGTAAGCTGGGCTGTTGGGGTTTTTTTCTTCTTGGTGCGCACACTCATGCCAAAAATTAAAGCCTGCCTTTCACGCCAAATCCTGTGCCCTGATTCTGTGCACACTGCAACTCACAGGACCACTCCAACCTAGAGCACTGAGAGCAGACCTTAGAGCCCTCTTCTGCACACCTAGGAGCTGCTGACCCGGGGATGCCTGGCTGACCCAGCCCACGTCCTGCAGGTTTATAATCCCCCTGCCAGACCTGCGTGTGGCCACATCGCGGCCAGTCCAGGGGCCTCGCACAGGGCTCATGGACCAGGACGAAGGAGACGCATCTCAGTATTTTATAACTCTATGTCTTTTTCTTTAACGTAGTCCTTTTAGAAACGCACCACATAGTGATCTTCTGAAATTCATTTTCTCATGCTGGTCATACTGCTTGACCAATCAACAGTTTGCGTATGGATAATACGTATTTAGTTAAATATATATTTAATGCTATATGGATTTATAAATGTTTAATACACAAGCAAAAGGCACTGGAAATTATATGCAGTGGTAGAGCTGTATGTACTTAGCCTAACTCTAACGAACACATTCTAGATTATGGACCATGTACTACATTAAAATCACTGCAGTTTTTATTAAAATGAGTGATATTTTCTTATGTGTCAAACTTTAAATACCTTTTCACTAAATTACACTTCTAGGTTTGAGGGTGTTTTTTTTCCTCTGCAGACATCAAAACCGAGATACAGTATGGTCAAAGGTTTTAATATATTCGTTGTAATTTTTTAGTTCTTTTTTGAAGCTAAGCACCATGCAGAGAGAAGGTTTACAGCAAAAAGCTCTTCCAGTCATCTGAACGCACTTGGTTATTTGCACATATAACCAGGATACCTGTCGAGCCTCTCTGAGGAGACTTTGAGCTCCTCTGTCTTTGGCTGACTGCTACATGCATTACATTCCTCCTCTCGCAGGTTATCTAAGCTCCCTCTGCAGTCAGGGAAATCACCTGCAGAGGACAATTCCGCCAACGTCTCCTCATCACTTATTTACAGTCCACTGACTATGGAGAGAGCCTAAATAGCTGTAGTTGTTTTGACACCTAACTTTTCCAAATCAACGGCTAAGAAAGACGAAGCCCTCGCTTGCTGTAGGGACCTATCTGAAGACAGAGGAGAGTGGAGGAGGGCTGGTAGAGGGGAAACTGAAAGTGCACACGCTGCGCACGCACGTATATGCTGCAAATTTTTTTGATGCTTTTCATGGGAAATATTACCATGAGAAACAGATGCTCCTCTCAGCTATACCTTCAGCTTCTCATGCCTTTATCCCAACAGGGATTTTTTTTTTTTTTTTAGGGAGCAAACAAAGGTGGATAGTACATCATTTTCCTATGACTGGCAAAGAAAATGAGGCTTTGTAGAGCTGAATTTGCACTGGTTTTCTTACTGTGGAGCCCTTCTGATTTCAGTACCATTTGGTCTGGTTTTAAGGCACGGATCTGGGTTTTAAAAATGTGTGCCTGCCACATATGCTTTCACACATGAATATTTTTCTTCATGATCCCTAAGGTTGTGTTTGTGCTTAGAGCCTCTTTAACAGCAAATTATAACAGCAGCAACCAATTGCAGAAGAGGAGGAGAAAGCTGGTTATTGTTTTCTGCCTTTTGCCCTCTTCCTCATATACAAAAGCAGGAGGACACAGCTTTATTCAGAGCTGGTTATTACAAGGTAAATGCTTACAAGTAAAGATGTACCAAGACAAAATAAGTGCATTTGTAAACTGCTCGTGGCTATGCCACAAATAATGCACTTGCCTTTTACACAAGTAACCCTTCATAGTGCATTTGCTTGCCGTGTCTCATAGGAGCAATAACACTGTGAGCCATACCTTTTCATGACTTTATTATCGGTAATCTTTGTTAGCCTGTCTCTCTTCATCCGCAATGTCAAAGTTACACCATGCACAAAGCTGCCAGGCTCCCAAGTCACACCTGGCCCTCAGAACATATCACACCTATGTGCTCGTATTTAAACTGGCTTCTTGTCACATTTTTTGCCTGGACTTTCAAAACGCTCCTTGCAACCTATGAAGCTTAGCACAGAGTCACCATTTTTGTGCAACAAACGATTTCTGTCTTTCTGCCCCGTTTGCTCTTTAACAGTATCTGCCAGAGGTCGCCTGGGGTCAAATCTTCCCAAATCACATCGTAAGCTAGAACCTCCCTCTTCAAAATTTTAGAAATGAGGGAAAGGAGAGATAGATGACCTTCAAAATCTGATTGCAGATCCAGGTGCAAATTCTGTAAGTTACCTTTATAATATCGCAGACTCCAGGCCCCTAATTAAATTTTGCAGCCTGGGATCAATTCATGGGACCTAAAACCTGCAGCTCTGGACCTGAGGTTGGGGACTGATAAAAATATCTTGTTTAGACACATTAGCATAATTCAAAAGCCTGCGTAAATGTAGTTAAGACCTCTCTGGATAAAAGTAGCCATGTGAGGTTGTTCAGTGTTGGGGCCAGGTAAGGATCTTTTTAAATAAAATATAACTGACTTACATCTTTCTCCACACTTCGTTCAAACTGGTTTTGAAAAATTATAAGATATGCTTTTTTTCCTGATGAAAAGTCTTCAAAGAATATTCGTTAATATTTGTATCAGTATTTTCCAGTGTGTTTGATGAATAAAGAGAGAATTTAGGTTGTTCGTATTTGAGGTATTTGTATGCCTTGGTAACAGCAGGCAATTGATATACATGTGGGGATTTTCCATGGAAGCAATTATATCTTCAAGGGAATCTATGATTTCTTCAAGACCAGGAATAGGAATGGAAATAGGACAAGAGGAAATGGCCTCAAGTTGCGCCAGGGGAGGTTTAGATTGGATATTAGGAAAAATTTCTTCACTGAAAAGGGTATCAAGAACTGGAACAGGCTGCCCAGGGAAGTGATTGAGTCACCGTTCCTGGAGGTATTCAAAAGATGTGTAGATGTGGCACTTAGGGACATGGTTTAGTGGTGGACTTGGCAGTGTAAGGTTAATCGTTCAACTCCATCTTAAAGGCCTTTTCTAACCTAAATGATTCTATGATTCTATGTTCTCCTGCGCTAATGTCTGGGCCCCAGTGTGCGAGACAGGAAAAGTCGGGAACTGAGCAAGAAACAGCCACAGTCTGTCCCATATTTGACTGACTAAAGATCACTGTGCAATGAGAGGCAACTTGTGGATGCCAAAGCATTCTCCGTCCCTGAAATGCTTCAGGAAGGTTTGGGAGTTTGCTTGGTTTGCTTTTCCTGAGTCGGAGTGGAGGAGTATTGGCAGCACCAAGAAACAAGTGGCAGGACTTGATCTCCAAAAATGTCTTTTCTTGCGGTTTTCTTTGTTGTCCGTTCCCAGCTGGGCAGGAGGACGTTGCAGCAGACTGGCTTGACAGACTGCACGCAGTTAGCTGCCAGATTTTGTAGACCAAAGAGGTCTGAACTAAGGAATCACCAAGATCGGGCTGGTCATTTCTAACTGTGGCCACTGATCCCTTTGAGAGTGTCCAGCCCTGGTTCTGGGACTGGTCATAGAACTGGGGGACCAGAGGAAACCTCCACATGGCCAGGGCTTCCTGGTGCCCTATAAGCAAAAAGCTCTTTCTCTGATTCCCAAGAAAAAAATTCAACAGCTCTGAGGTTTTGTCAAAATCAACCATACACATCAGCTGTGAGTATTACACGAACGATAACTTCAAGCACCTGGCTAAGTCCCTGGCTCCAGGATCAGACCCCAAAACACGTGGCCCCATATTGCTTTGCTGTAACAGCAGGATTTGCCAACTACTTTTGAGCAACTGGGGTTAAAAAAAAAAAAAAAAGAAGAAAAAAAAAGACAAGAAATACTTTCCTACAAAAAACAGAGATTATTTGAACCAAAGTCAACCCCTTCAAATTTCAAAGGTGATAAGAACAGGCCATGACTGGTCTGTCACTTATCGTGGCAGACAGAAACCACATGTTACTCTGGGCCCTGAGACGGCTGCTCTGCTCGTTCTTCCGTCTCTGGACTAACAGCGAAACAATCGAGGGAAGCCAAGAACACAAATTTTCCTTTCTCACCGGATTTGAGCCCTTTTAGTGGAGGAGCATGCTGTTTTGCTAACTCTGAGCTGTTGAAGACCACTGTAATCTGCAGAGCCGGGACTACAATTGTTAAGAAAATTGTGTGCAGGAACAGTCAGGGACTCAAAACTTTATGCATTTCATCCCCCCCCAAAAAGAATGTGGTATTTTTTAAACTGAGGATTTACAGCTGCACTTAGTTCACAACTTCTAACAACTGTCATGTAACACACACACCTGTAACTCTCATTTTCCCTGGAAAAGCAGGTTGTGTCAATGCTATGTGCGCTCTTGTGGAAATGAACTATGAGGACAAAGTGTAGGACTGATACGATTTTTGCCTTGTCTTTACCTCACAGATTTCTGAAGCTGCAGAATGACACGAAAGCCAGCTAGCCGGTACGGAAAATGGTCAGTGTTCCCCTGAAGTCAACAGAAACACCTGAACAGGGCCCAGGAAGGTCTGATTGATTTTAAGACTATATATGGAAAGAGAAGGCTGTCTATTGATCATGGAGACTGCTCGGGGTGATGCAATTTAAATAAAACAGTGAATACAGGATGGTGAATCAAACAATTCCCCATCCCTGGAAAGGTCAAAGTCCTACCATCCGGTAAAAGCAAGGTAAATACCTGGCCATATTTTTCTAATATTTAAAAGGCCAACAAGATGACTCTGTTTTCAAATAAAAAAAAATAAAAAAAAAAAAAAAGAGACTGTGCAAACAGAGCTTGTAGTAGCATAAATATCATCTGGTTTTGCAGTTTAAACATGTTCTGCTCAATTTCCTACACTAAAGATAGTTTATGGGCCTTAACCCACGATGTATGGTCACCATCCAGTACACTTCATGACAGCAGATACCTGGTAGGGTGTGCGCCTGCCACTGGAGATGCCCGGCTGATTTCTTTGATCCCCAATTTTTGCATTCAGGCCATGTCCTTCGGAGGGCAGATCTGTGTTACTGTACACCTATATCTGTTTTCCATTTGAGTTAGGCAGCATTGCTTTATGAAAAGGGATTATTTTTCAAAGTTTCGTAGGCCCCCAGGACATCTCAGTTCATGGAGGAAAGGAATATCCCCCTTTCGCTGCTTTCCAAATCAGTTCCCACTCAAGCCATTTTTTCTCAGTTGTAATTCATTATCGGGGGCCTCTGTGCGCGCTGCATCCTCTTAACAGCTCTGTCTCATAAGGTTACAGCAAAAAACACACTACCCCTAAAAGGCCCCCTCCTCTTTATATGGCATGAATTACTGCTAAGGAGGTCATAGGGGGAAAAAAAGAAGAGACATAGGAGGCATTTTGCTACTCTGAGGAAGTAGCTCATGAAGAAAATGCTTTTCTCCACTGCTTGGGATGACTAGGGAGCCTGGTGGACCCTGGTTTGTTGACGCTCATGTGAACATGGTAATCCCTGAGGGCTGGTTGCGCTTCTTAATTCATCCTGCAATAAATTTGCTCCTGATGGTGCAGATTTTGCCCTTCCCTCCCCACTGCCCTCAACAAAGCAGGGAAAATTACTCAATTAATTGCCTGGCGGTTGCAGGGGCTGCCTGGCAAGGGGGTACTGCCCTTCTGCGCCAAACTAGGGATATAAATTTTTCCCTGTGAGCAGAGCGCATTACGGCTGTGTGCTGTGAGGCAGGGAAGTGCATGCATGCGTGTAACAGGCAGCTGATCATTCCCATGACAGCTGCCGCGGGGGGAGCGGGGAAAGGTGCGCCCACCGCCCGCCGCCCCCCGCCTCCTGCCCGTCACCCCGCCGGGGAGTCACGCAGGCGACCCTGCGCCCAGGGGATTTCTCAGCCCATGACTTGCTCTCAAATGAGGACTTCCTCCGATGGATGCTTATATTCAAGGCGGCGAGTCATGTGCCTTGTTAATTTGAACTGTCGGATACACCAGGTCTGCGATGGCTGGCGATTTAAAAACGCAGTGTGTTTCCAGCTCTGCAACATAGGGGAGCTATCATTTAGTTTTTCGTTCTTTGGCAGAAGAAAACTGTACAGGAGGGTGAGCAGGTTAGATTTGGCTGGATAATTACGTATTATTTTGTATGAATAGAAATGTCACTGCTAATGACAGCCCCGGTGTGCTCCAGAATATATGGGCTTAAATACTTTTGGTCTTATACACCGGATGCACATAAATATTTTTAAACATTCATACGCATTTAGTCCATCTGAGCAATTTATTAAGTAATGTGTATGCAAAGAAGTAATTCTCAAGACTTCATGTTCCTGAAACCACCAACCCATATTGGTCTATATTTGAAGAAAGGACTGTAAAACCCAAGAGGTACACAAATTCCCCCAAATTCTACCACAAATTCCCCTCTCCACTTCTCCCTCCTCCCTCTCCTGCTTTAATCAGAGGTGAAAATACTTTGACCTCTAAATTAAACAGGGCCAAGAAACTTCTCGCATTGGGTCTAACTGAGGGGGCTGAGCACAGGTTCTCACCTCCCCGAGCAGGTATGTCCATGCCAATGGCTCCACTGCAAGACCTGGCAATTGCGAAGAGCTCCTGAGCTCATTGTACCAGTTACAAATGGGAAACAGTGGTATTTATTTTCACAGTTATTTGTAGGAGCAGTTAGGTGTAGGAGTTCTTGAACCTACAGCTGAATTTCAAACCAAGTTGGCCCCTTCTGCTTTGCAGTGAATGCTTTCCATTCATTTTGGGGTGGATGAGCTTTCCTTCTCCAAAGCAACTACTGTTACCGTGGTCATTTTTCTGACGCAGTTCTATGGGAAATGTTGTCAAAAGGCTTTCCAATATTTCTCCAGGGTGAAGCTGCATAACAGAGCTGTGTAAAATACATGCCGTACAACTCTATAATCAGTAAAAAACTATAAGTGTTTTTTTTGTCATTCCAAGAACTGGTTCTGAAGGACAGATGGAAGAGGCATTTGTGTGAGAAATGGTAGCTGACATAGAGGCTTTTTAGACGTCTCAAATTAAGTTGAATTCAATTTAACAAATTCCATTCTGGAAGCATTGTAACCCTAGATATAGCTAAATATCCTAAATCCTAATTTTTTTTCAACATAAAACATAGAGATACATGTCTTCGTCATTCACCAATACTTGCTAGTGAGCTACTTACTAAAGAAAACAGTCTTATTCAGTGAGTTTCACTATCTATCTCCCATTCTTTTATGTCAAATAATAATTTTCCTACGCGATTTCTTGCTTGAGTTCCTGTCACTGCAACTTCAAATTCACTAGGAGCTGGGTTCAAGGTGGCAGAAGGAATCCCAATACAGAAAGACTCCCAATACAGAAAGACATGGTCTCTGCTCACGATATAATTTTAAACAAGATGCAGGATGTAGGTTTTTAATTTCATTTGTACTCATTAAAGCATAAGCAGTTGCTCATTCAGTGTATCTTGGCACACAAGGTGGGTATATAAATTGTTCTGGGAATAGGGAAATTAGGCAAATAATAGCAGCTGTAAGTGAACACCTATTTTGAAAAGGAGACTACTATATCTAAGAAATTCCTGTCTACTCTTTAAGACTGGGGTTTTCAAAGTGTGATGGCTCTCTTTCGAAGGGAAAAAGAAGAGATGCGGGATTTGGAATTGTTTCAGTACAAACCAAAACCAATACATTCAGTTCGACTTATTTATATTTTATGAAGAAGAACGAGAGTGCTCTGGAATAGGCAAAGACAGCGCACCACAGGAGGACGGCAAACCTGGCAGAAGTCTTTGTTCTGCCTCGCGGCCTTGATCCAGATTCCCGTACTGCCCTGGCTTCTCCTACACTATTTGGAGAGGGGCAGACCTTCATCCACCTCAAGGACCTTCCCAGCAGATTTCAGTGCACTTCTCCAGATGTATTTCCAAGATGATCCAGTGGAGACATGCTTCTTTTGCCATCTCTGCTGGTGTAAAGCTTTCCAACGGCTTCAGCAGGCTCCGGGACAGGCTTTTAGCGCATGGTACCACTCATTTTTCAATCAGTAGCAATCCTGTCCCTCGTTTCAGTGATTCAGAAAAAAAAAGCCCTTAAAGCAGAAGCTGACAGAGTATATTGAATGCAGACCCATCCTTTTAGTGCTCTTACTTATTCACTACAGTAAACAATGCCATTTAAAATAATTTCCAAATCTCAATTTAGACAAAAAAAAAAAATCTAAAAATCTTCTCTTTTAGCTGTTACTCTCTCTCACAATGGAAAGCTGCCTCAGAGCATGCTACATTTCAGAGGAGCCTGTGAGATTTTGTTTTAATGGGAAGCTAAATGAAATGTTTAAATTTCAAATCAACAACAGAACATGTTCAAAGAGCTGTATTTATAGGGTTTAAGTGAAAAATGCTCTGGCACCGCTTTTAAATAATGCTGGCGAGCAACGGAGGGAAGAACACCACTCACTGATTCTTTGCATGGCTTAGTCCACAGCCTTATTCAAGGCTCACGTATAATGTGAGTTGTTGGCTGTGATATTTTGGTTGCAGTGCTAGTGGAATTCACTGTAGGCAAAGGCTCGTGATGCTAAACAAAGTGGACAAAAGGCTTTTACAGAATAATAAAAACAACGAGTCTCCATTTATGACTTAAAGTTAAATGTCCTCAGCGAAGACATTACTCAGTAAATAACTCTGTGGGAAAACCTGTAAAATATAAATGCCCTGGCAAGCTGGAGAAAGCACTGAGGTGATAGAAAAGCTTAAAGAGTCAAAAAGGTGAAAAAGGACATGGGGTCTTGCTCGAAGCTCAGAGCTCTTTGCTGAAATTACTTCTCTTGCAGCTCTCGGTTCTAGTACAGCTCATGGGGGTGGGGGAGCAGGGTCCCAGTTTCAAGTCTGCTGAAGCCATGTCAGTTTTTTATGTCCAACCGAAATAGTATTGAGCTTGCATTTCTGGGGTGAACATGCAGAAAATGGCTCAGAAGTGGGAACAAATGTAGACAGACTGTGGGCAAAGGAGCAGAATGGAAAGAAAGAAAACTGCTAATGAGAAATTAAGGACAGAAACTGTACAATGCAATATAATCCTTTAGTAATCTTCCAGGTTTAGTGAGAAACACTGCCAGAAAATTCAGACTGAGGCAAAGCTGAGGGTGAATCCCCTGACCCCCAAATGAATCCTGGTGGGATACCTACCTGCTACCGGCTGGACAGGGCTGCTGACCTGGACAAGGTTTCGTGTATGCGATCAGCATAATCTCAAGCAGTTAGTCAACATGCATTGGTAGCAAAATTGTATTTTCTATAGCTATTTATATTTCTGTATCCCTATTTTTCTACCAAAGTACAAATAAGGAGACAGTACAAGGCAGTCTATGGGAATGGTTTAATCTGAGTTCAATGAAGAGCTGAGACAGACCTGGCTATCATCATCACTAAACGAGGCCAAAGTATGGAAAATGTTTTGGGGGAAGATTTGAAAGCATATATATTTTGCAAAAATTAAATTGAATCCAGTTTGTTTTGTGGGACTTTATTTTTTCATTATCTTTTCTACATTTTTTAGCCAAAACCTCGATCCTCCAGAGCTTTTAGGATTCTTTTAATCACCACTAAAAATGCACTTTTATGAAATAATAATTAAAATTAAAAGAGAATAAAAAAACATGGGAAAATTTGGGAAAAGGAAGTTTTGATTAATTGCCAATTTTTAAATAATAGGGATTTTGCTTTTATAAGAAATTGTAACCAAAACTTACTCTGGTGAGATAAGTCTGTGGATGCTTTTCAGTGCTTTACTCTTTTCATAGTGCTGTCTAATGGTATAACATCATTATCTTCCCTTTAACCATAAGATCTCCAGGTTTAGGACAGAAGTTTATGCCACCGAAGCATTATTCCTATGGCATGAATAATTGGTTTGTTCACTGTCTGCTTTGGTTTTGCCAGAAGAAAAGGGACCAGCACCCTCACCCAATTGACTTTCTCAGGCCATGTATTCAATGCTGTAAAATGGCTGCGTGCCTAACTTCTACCTCACCAAGACATGTGGGAGCTTTCATGTCACCTCCAGTGATGGAATCAGTATAAACATCAACTCAGCCACAAAGGCTCGGTGTTGAGATTCACATCTGTCCTTTTTGGATTTAAGCTGGGCAGGCAATTTTACCTCTACAAAAACGTTAAAGAGTTCGACACAATTGCCTTTTCAAACTCTGTGTATGTGTGTGAGGGAGGGGAGAAGGAATAAAACCCTTATTTCTATTATGGAATTGACGTTCTATAACATTTTATTTAAAAAAAAAAATCGAAATGTTCCTCCTCACAAGAAGTGTTTCATTGTTGAACTGGCAATTCCAGGAATTCCTCCAGGAATACGGGACGTACATGGTGACACTTCTGATTGCATTCTCCAAGGAATATAGGATGTACTAACTGATGCTCCTGGTTGCCAGGCTTTGGAAACTTGGGAGTGTGGGGTCCCCAGCTCCACAACCAGCCTGTCAAGGAAAGGAGAGGACAGCTGGTGTTGGGAAGGTGTCAGAAAGGAATTATGATGTTCCCACAAATTTGGATGAACTGGGGAAATGTTCTGATAGAAAAGCATACTTGGGGCCCTGGTGGTGAGGTGGTGGGAAGGGAGGTCGACATGGACCCATCCTCTGTGGTCACCTTCATTCCCCACCGCAGTGCGGGTCGGTGATGCTGGTGCCTGAGCTGCAGCTGCACAGTGTCCAGCTTGGGCTGAGCACAGGCACAGTAAGTCTGACATTAATGGAGACATGCCCTTAAGGACCGTCTTTCAGAGGTGCTAGTGAACACTGGCATTTTCCCCTGCCAGCTGTGAAGAATTTTTCCAACCTACATGCAAAAGTCCTTTAGGGAAAGGTATTTATTAGGCCACTGTGGAGGTTGTCTCTAATTAAAGATTACATTTCTTTCTTCTAAATAAGAGGAGCCTAATTCATCCTCTCTGCGATAAATCTTTTCTCATCTACTTGCTTGGTGTTATTTTCTCTGTATGTCCATCTGCAGCAGTAGCTCCAACATGCTGGCAGTGTGTCATAAGTGCTACACCCCCAGCAGAAGGGGAAAAAGAGAGGGCACCGTAACCTGGTACGTCTGTAATGAGTCTGATCCTGCTAAACCTGAAGCCCGTGACAAAGCTTCAGAGGTACTAAACTGATCTTAATGTATCTGTCCTGAGGGAGGTAATGAAGGAGGTGTACCAGCACAGGGCTCTATTACTACATGCAATTTGTGGTTTTAAAAAAGGAAAAGGAAAAGCAGACGACTCCAAATGACCAACTACCCAACAAGGAGACACGAGCAGAAAGATATAGGAATGGCACAAGGCAAGTGTGAGTATTCAGAAGCACGCCTGCTAGAAGAGTAGCGCCGTGTAGGAGATTATGGTATCTGCTTCTGTCATTCACATTACGTACCGTTACCCACAGGGATGGTGTTTAATTTGAAGATCACCTTCACTAACCATTTAATACAGAATATGTCACAAGGTAAATTGAACAGCTAGACGTATAATCAGACAGAATGGCACACTAAAATAATTAAATACGGGCAGCCCCAGGATGCTTTCTGCTTAATGTAGAATGCTAATTGGTATTCGAATACCACACGGTGTGTGTTGAAGAAAGACAGTGTAACTAATGTACCTGTATGTTGTGTGTAATAATACAGAATGAGACCTTGAGGGTACATCATCCCCTGAGGATTTCACACTGCCAACAGCTGATACCAATAACAACAGAGAAATGTATTTCCCCTGATATTCTCCTGACATATTCTACCCCAGTTCCTGGTTCACCGCAATCTGTGAGAAGCCTGAAGAGTGATATTGTACGCTGGAATTAAATGCAACTTATGAAGTACGTGTGTCACCTTTTCAGTAGTAGAAACACACAGATAGAATTGTGATACCAGACTTTATAAATACCTGCTTGGTTGCTTTCATTCAGTTGATTTAAAAAATTTAAGCAACCTTTTCTGTATGGAAAATATTTTTCCCAACATGATTTTATGATGCTTCAGTTTTTACAGCTGCAGTTTTCTGACTTCAAATTATATGGAAGCAAAATTGTGTTGAGGAGGAAATACTGCTAAAAGCTTCTTTTTAAATAAATTGATAAATACATTCATTTTCACATTTTTGTCTCAAAGCAGCTTAATGACAAGTCCTGTATTTATTTTTTATGGTGAACTGGTAACTAATAAAATATTTTGAGGTAAAAGATACTTCATATATGTTCAGTACAAGACATAATATCTAAATTAAATTGTGGAAAACATTTGCATCGAAAATACAGCATATGAAAAGCACTCCTACAACAAACAAGCTCCCACCCCCACCCACAAAAAGCAAAACCAAAAATGGAAGACTAGTTGTAGTACACACTTGCACGAAAATATTGCAGTCTGAGCAGTGGTTATACATGTTGGATGGTGTTACCCCTACTCCGGACAAGCAGTATTTCACTGTTCTTTAACTAGATAAAAGGAGCATTTATGAAGTAGAATGATACTGAGTGTGAATGGGTAGAAAAACTGCGCCCATATGCATATGGAGATATTTGAGGTAGTGTTCTCTATATCAAAAAAAAAAAGTCTCTTAAAACTGATATTCTTATTCCTTAAAATTCTGCTCTGAGCACAAGAGCTATAAATATAGTAAAATATTTATTTTCCTGCGTAGGCACACTACATCGGAAATAGCGTTCTTCTGCAGAGTGACTTTTGCTCTGTCCTCCTCGTAGAAGATTTCCAGTGAGAGACCAGAAATCCATTTTGCATCCCTAAGATTCGTTTCAGTTGACACTAAGGACAGCTACTTTGCTACTCTCACTTGTAGGAAGAAAGGAAAGTGAGGTAAAAAGATGCCATGCATACAGAAGAAGATTAACTAAGGTGTTCCCAGGTTGGGACTTCAAAACTATCCCATGGCACACTGAACCACAGAACAGCTGAGATTGTCAGGGACCTCTGGAGACCATCTAGTCGAAGCCCCCTCCTCAAAGCAGGGCCAACTAGGGCAGGTTGCCCTGGGCAGTGTCCACTCAGGTTTTGAATATCTCCAGGGAGGGGGACTCTACAACCTTTCTGGGCAACCTGTGCCAGTGTTTGACCCCGTTTTTCTTACATTTAAATGGAATTTCCTGGGTTTTAGTTTGTGCCCACTGCTTCACTAGAAACTACTGTTGCCCGCTTCTTTAAATCTTTCTGTTGGGTATTTATACACAAGGATAAGATCTCCCATGACTCTTCCCCAGGCAGAACTGTCCCAGCTCTCAGCCTCTCTCACATCATGGACAGATGTGCCAGTCCCTTGATCGTCTTTGTGGCCCTTCATAAATCAGTCCCATAACACAACAGATATGCCAGTAGTCTTTCAGATTGAGTGTTATCAGACAGATAGTTATGAAGTTGGATTTCAAGTGCAGTGAGCTCCAGCTACAGTGATTGGAGGGCAGGGTTTTTTAAACTAAAAATGGAAATTCTTTGAGTTGAACTCCTGCAGTTCAACACCATGTGCAATTAATTTCCTCTAATTCTGTTTGAATGGCTCACTAGGAAAGGAGAGGAGAGGAGAGGAGAGGAGAGGAGAGGAGAGGAGAGGAGAGGAGAGGAGAGGAGAGGAGAGGAGAGGAAAGACAGAAAAGGAGAGGAGAGGAGAGGAGAGGAGAGGAGAGGAGAGGAGAGGAGAGGAGAGGAGAGGAGAGGAGAGGAGAGGAGAGGAGAGGAGAGGAGAGGAGGGGAGGGGATCCTTTGAATGACTCCAAAGAAGAAATTTTTTCCTGTCTTTAAAAACAAAATGACTTCAAAGCTCTGGCAAGTCATACTTCCTATGTAAGGAACTTCCTCACACCATGACATAAGCTCTTCCCAGAGGGCTTACAGGCTTGAGTGGAAATCCCTAAGTACCGCAGTACTCAAAAATATTACGGTACCTAGTTCCCAACAATATCAAGGAGAGCTGGGAACACACAGGACTGATAATCTAGGCTAAAACAGGTGATACAACTACCAATGCCGTCTTCAATATTATCCATTACCAACAACCCAGTATGCCTCATCTGCAGAGGAAATGGCGGCTCTTATTCCTGCTTTAAAGAGTTTGGCCTTTAATTGCAGTACGGGTGGTTTTGGCTCTTACAAATCCCACATTTGCTCCTTACAGATGACAAAAATAATAGTAGTTCAAAATGAACTATTCCTTCATCACAACTATGGCATCTCTCATTTTCATGCCCTGACTGCTAAAGCATTTTCAGCTTGCAAATGCTGGTAGTAGCTAGAAATAGAAAATGCTAACTGAAAGACCCTGCACTATAGGGCAAGAAGGAGGGGTTCAAATATGTTCATTCTAACAAATAACAATTATTGTTTTAAACTCTTTATTTACTGAATAGAATAGTAATGCCCAGCAGGCATTTTAGGAACTGGCAACAATAGCTATAATCTGCTTCCCAAAACTCAGAACAACTTGTATTCTCATTGAAACAATAACAATTTTCATAATGGATAGGCCTGTCGAGTAGAAAGGAAAAGAATAATTCAAATAATGATGATTACAATATGCATGAGATATGAGCAGACAACGTTACATACACAAATTCTCTTCCAGACTGTTCACAGCTATTCCCTTTGGTGTTATCATCTCATGACAAATTCTATTTACATTCTCTTACTTGAAATCCCTTTATTGAAAAGTCTCAAAATACAGAGCAATGCAATTTGGAGATCCTTAGTAAGAAAAATATTGTAGCAGATTCTTTGCACTAGCATGTTTCACGAGGTGAAACACCAGGAAACCTCTGGTCATATTGAGGGCAACCTCATTGTTCTCTACAGCTTCATGAAGAAGTGGAGAGGGAAGTGCTGGTCTCTTCTCCCTGGTATCCAATTACAGATGCATGGGAATGGTTCAAAGTTGTGCCATGGGAGGTTTAGACTGGACATTAGGAAGCATTTCTTTACCAAGAGGGTGGTCAAACACTGGAACAGGCTTCCTAGAGAGATGGTGGATGCCCCAAGCCTGGCGGTGTTTAAGAGGCATTTGGACAATTCCCTTAAAAACATGCTTTAACTTCTGGTCAGCTCTAAAGTCATGATGCTGTTGGAATATATGATCATTGCAGGTCCCTTCCAACTGAAATATTCTAGTCTAGTCTAGTCTAGTCTAATCGAGTCTACCCTACTCTACTCTACTCTAGTCTGTCTATCCTATTCTATTGAATGCTACATGCAGTACCCATAAATACTTACACGAAAAAATCAACTTCTCAGACACTTTCCAACACGGGTGGAAAAACAGGCGATCTATTGACATGGCTAAGTCGCTACACCAAGGTATGATACACAATTTCCAAATCACCATCTGCCTCTGCTTTCTATGAGGGTGTCTTAATCTGAGTCAGGGCTAATTTAGAGATGCTTAAGTGCAGGATTTACCAAGCATATGCACCTACAACATTGTCGGATGCTTTGTGTTATCTAGGACATTCTGTCCTTCTGGAGGGCAGCCAGCATGGCCCACCTGAAACGATCATGCCTGAAAATGACAGTAATACCCTCTGTTTGGACACTTCAGATCTGCCCTAATACACCAACCACAGAAAACTGTTGTCAGTTCACCTTCAAAAGTTTGATTGATCTTGCCAGCCCAAGTTTCTCCATGTTGCCAAACACTATTTATCAGCTGATTTATTAACAATTCACGTACACTCTGAGAAAAAAAGAAAGAATGAGCACTCATAGGCATCAGGCATAATACTCTCCAAAGAGATTTAAAACTCAAAGCCCATGAAATGGATGCACATAGCTGTGTGCAACAGTTACACTCCTCATCAATCAAGACTGTCATCCAGATGACTTCATCTATACAAATTTCCTTTAGGAAAAAAATGGTTCTGTGATCTTTAATGAAGAAAATGAGTGTATCTCTCTTTAAATTGAACTTAATAGAAGCATTAAAGACATCTTTCAGCTATGAGAGTTAAAACATACATACAGAAATAAAAATGGCCAAGAATCAGCTAAAAGACCTTATTTCACTATCAAATACTTTACTGCACTGTGGTCACATTGGCTGGAGAGCCAAGCTGTTAACTTCAACATAATATAGATTTAGCTTAGGGTTTACTTACATGTAGATGTTCTGCACAAAACTCTGGAAGAAAATAAAACAGATTTTGCTCTGAAATGTGAAATAAGTTACTTAGAATGTATGACCTCAGTGTGCTTCGGAAAAATATTTTTAACCTACATGTAGTTGTTTTTTCACCCTTGCCTCCAGTCAAAGGGTCAATGGTAGTTTTTTTCATCAGGCAGGTAATACATAGGGAAAGGTAACTTTGAAGTATATGTGCAGTGAAATATTTAGCCGAACAAGCACTATCCTAGATTACTTATGGATAGAAAATACTGTTTAAAAGAAAGATAAAAATATCCCCTAAGAGAAAGAGAATTTTCAATGTGCTGCAAAAATGTGCTGTGCTCCTTCTTCTGCTTTCTCCTTCACCATTCAGATTTCTAATATACCCTAAAAACATTTAGAAGTTCTTCCCTGAAGGACTTTCTGGCTTCTCTAACTTTTATAGCTGTTAAAAATTTGGAACTTTCTCCTACTATTTAATAGCATCATATAATACAGCATATGCGTTTCAGCTGTCACTGGCAGTAAACATCAGGCTTTATGTGATTTAAGACTTACGCATTATGTTCATTATTTCTATTTATTCTAAAAAGACATTTATGGAGTTTTAAGGATGAAATTTCACTTACCTTATCTTTGCTCTTTCTAGTTAGTAGCCCGCTAGGAAAAAAAAAAAAACTACAACAGCGTTCTGACAGAGATGAGGATCAATTTGAAGTTGAATTTTACAGCATGTAAAACTCTGATGAAAATCAACACACAGAGGTGTTGCTCAGCGGCGATGTTGCAGGGCTCCAGCAGAATTCCAGCTGGAGTCAACACCGTGAGTAGATTCTGTTGCAGCAGCGGCATTCAAGATTATTTTCTACCACTGCAAGTTGTTGCCATGTGTTGCCAAAAAGATGACATTCAACAGCACAACTTTGCAGGACAAAGCAGACAAGTGCATAAACTGTGTTTTGCATATGAGTTTTTAAGAATCCTATAATTTTCAGTCTAATAGTAGAAACACTAGAAAAAGGTTTTATCACAGTTTCAGAAGTGTTGTCGCATTCCTTTCCAAACGACTCCCTGATTCAGTTAATTTTCAGTGTAAAACTAAAACTCCTGTCCAGTATTTATTTGGTCGCTTTTAAAAGAAGAAGTGAAGGTCCTATTCTCCTGTATATGTTACATGTAACTCCCCTCAAATCAAAGGGAACTATCTGTGCTCTGCAGGGAGATAAACTGACTGTGAGCCTTGCAAACTGCAAAACAATGGGAAGGAAAAGTAATAGCCCATTCTTAAGATCATATCTGCAGTTGTGCACAACGCTCTGTGAATTCCATCTCAGTTTATAGTACAGTAATAAAGATGGATCTCTTCATCTTAGACAGTCATCTTGGCATTCAGGGATCAGAGGAACAACCTCTACCTAATACCAGTAGGGAAGTGGATGCAGTACCTCTCTTTAACGCCTGCTGAAATGTTCAGAAGTCAGCTGGAATGGGCATCCTCATTCTCTGACACTTACCTACCAAAGTGCACCAAAGCTCCCACCTGGGCTGTAATTATCAGTTTTCTCCCCATGGAAACCATGGGGCAGGAGGTGGTCAGTGCTTGCTCAGATTATACGCCAACTAGAAGTAGTTGGAGTCTGCACCTGCAGCTCACAAGTCAGGAGTGCACCTGAATGCACACCCTGGAGACTACCATACACAATTTCTGTGCCGTGCAGTTCCTCAGAGGGCAACTGAACTCATAGTCTGTAGCAATCCTTAATCCCAGAAATGCTTACCTGTGCTCGTCACTTCTATGTTGTGCTGGCAAGTACCTCAGCTGTTCAGGCCTGGGACCCTTGTGCGGAAACACATGTTCTTGTCTGTGTAGGCAGCGCTGAGAGACCTGAGACAGGGAGGTGCTTACGATTACATGGCACAGAACCTATGGTATAGGACCTTGTTGTCTAAGGACCTAGGTCCTGGAAGGGATCAAAAGGTTTGGCATATCCTGAGGAAATTCACACACAGCCGGTACTGAGATCAGCACCAAAGGCAACAGCTCTGGACACGTTCCCTTGGAAGCCTCTCTCGAAAAGCTCACCTTTGCCAAACAGCTCTAATCCGTGGAGTGACAAGTTAAGGATCAAGAACCTTCTCACCCTGAGAAATCCAAGCCCACTTTTTGACAGAAAGAGGCAAATCCCCAGGCTAGACTGGGCAGCAGGACAAGGACTGTTAGCCCTCCTGCTGCAATCAAACCATTGTTCCCTCTGGTGTCCCAAAGTCAAAGCACCAGCAGGAGGACAAGCTAAAGGCGATTGGACTGCACAGCCTCATGGTTTTGGTACTCAGCTGGAAAGATGGAACTGGGCTCTGCTCCCAGGACTATTCCCATTCCCATTATGCAGCTCTAAAATGTAGCCATCATCAGAACAGCTTAAAAAACACCAAACAACCAAAGATCAAGGGCAAAAAGGACAAAAGATCCAGTATTCCTCTTCCACTGTATTGTAGAAACAGACTCCTTCCCTCTTACTCTTCTCCTGGTTTGAAGAGTGCTGCGCCTTGGCTTCAGGGTGGGGTATCTTCAAGGGTGGAGAGGAAAAATGTCATCCATGAAAGAGGCAGAGGTCTTCAACCCTAATGGTTAAACAGGGGTGGGAGGTTGAACAGGGGCTGGCATTGGCCGGTTGTCTTTGTGAATTCGAATTACTTCTGGATATGTAAGGAAATTTACCCATTTCCCAGGCACATACTCAAACACCTACATTCAAATACCTGCATTCTTCGGCAAAAAGCAACTGTTTACCAATCTGAATGGGTCTTTGGAATGATGATTCTTGCTCCGTTAGATAGCTATATTCACAAGATGAGCTGGTGTTTTGAGTGGGTAAAAGCTACCCATTTACAGTCTTGAATCAGAAGTCTGACTCCCTCAAGGAAGAGATGAGAAACACCCCTGCAATTTTTGATTTCTATTGACAAGCCCTTAGCCCTTTGGAGACATCTGACTAGTAATCAATCATGCAGGAGAGAAAGCTTTAAGTACTCTAAATCCCCCTACTGTATCTCTGCTCCTACTAAACTGTCTCATCTGCTGGGTTAATGCAAAGCAAATTACTTTCTGTAATGCAGTGTCTATCTATGAGCAAATCAGGGGGAAAATAATTTTGTTAACATACACAGAACATGCCATCACTCACCATCAGGTATGCTGCAGATATACATGAAAAGTAGTTGGGCTTCTGTAATCTGTACCCTATTTCTTACCATTTTCTCTAGAGGAAATAAGGTCTGTAGTCTTCTGTGACGGTGAATGTCTGCTGTGCTGCGAAAGTGACGTGGAAGGGAGCCCTGGCATCTACGAAGTCCTGCCATTGACCACCATTCATGTACATGTACTTAAAGACCAGAAGATCTGGTGCAATTGCACTGGCTTTATAGATATAAATGCACTGCAAGTGCGAGGCATGCCATAAACTTCCCTAATTTCTTCTGTATTTTGACAACTAGGCGTAACAGGCAGGCCTCTTAAGTAGCCTATTCTGGATTCTGGTTTTAAGCCACTATATATGTGAAATTAGAAGAGCTGGTTTACTATTCTTCCCTCTTCAACATGAACTTAGTCTGTTGATTTCAGTCAATACTTATAGTAACGCTGTAGGCAGAAACTCACCTGCTAGGGAAGCTTGCTTTTTCAGACAAACACTACGCTGGAGATCACTGGATCATTTCAGGTATTTTCTTCATTTAAAAAGTACTACAGTAAACCATGGACATATGGATATGAGCTGATCTGAAGTGAATAGATCGCAGACAAAATTCTTCTCTCATCTGGAGTAGATTCGTTGGCTTCAGTGGAACTATTCTGGATTTACAGTGATGTAATTTGGAACAGCATCTGGCTTCAGATAAATAAGAAGGGCTCGTTGTAATGGTTTATATCACTGACTACTTATTGCATACTTTTGCTATGCTTTTCTTAGCTCTTATTAGCTACACATAATTGTTGGTTTTACATCTTTCTCTTATATTTCACATAAGGCCTGTAAAAGCCTTACAGAATGGGAAAAGTATACATTTCCTTCAGATCACCACTGTGTGGCACCTCTCATAACTTCGTTAAAAACACAGTCTACGATTACCTTCTCTTTTTATTTTGGATATTATATTATGGAATGCAGATAAAGGAAAAGCCCTCTCTCTTATGTTTGCTCTTTACGTAGAGTGCAGCAAGCCAGTGGCATTTACCTGGCAAACACCCTTTAATTCACGTGACTTTTCCCATACAGCCTCCTCTCTTCTTTGAGCAAAAGTATGTTGTGTTGACAGGTATCCATTCTGGTCACCTTAGCACAGGTTCGTTATTATTCTCTTATAAAAAAATAAGTTCAGGGCAGAACCTGCCTCTTCCCAAACCTGTGGCCAAACTCTGCCTCTCTTTACTCCAACACAACACACAGTCAGTATCGCCGCAGGGTAAAAGGGAGGGGTAGGCTGAAAGTTAGCATTTCCCTGTCACCCTGCAGATATCCTTTTAAAGTGTGTCCTTTTTTCCTTGCAAGGCTTTCAACGTCAGGTTGCGTGCAGCCTGACCGTGAGCTCTGAGTACAGTCTCCTCTGCCTTCAGAATCTGTTAATACGATGTTTTGAATTTTAATAGAAGAGGGTTTAATAAAACTACAAGGCAACGGGGAATAAATATGTAAATACACTAAATACCATTAAGAAATCAATTTTGGCTATTATACCACACGTGCAACAGTTGTTTTCTGTTATGTGTTGCAAAACTATAGCATCTGAGCTTTTAATGGCAAAGCTGTACTTTGCAAATACGCTCGGAAATATTCACACATGTTTCTGTTTAATCTTACGACACTTGTTTCTCCAGCCTGAAAATTGAATTCAAAGATCATAATTTACTTAATTAATGTTAGATATGTAATTAATATATTGGTTTAGTCCAAGTGGCTACAAGGACAGTTAGGGTAGTCAAAAGCAATATTTGTATCATTTGCCTCTCTTTGAACTCCTAATTAAGTGGCACTTGCTTTAATAAAAGCTAATATTACAGTCTGCATTTACTTTATTTCATTACAGCTGGCTTCCTTTTTGATTTTTGTTTTTACGCATCTACTCGTGGAGAAAAAATAAATGATATACCATTATCTTTTTTTAAAAGGCAGCTCCATCCATCATAATGGATTACAAATTTGTCACCTTGAATCAATTTTTGTTCACAAGTTCAAAAGGAAATATAAGTGCTTGAGGGCCCAGAAATATTTATTGTACATGTGGATATTATTAAAGTTTATTGAAATCCTTCACCAATGAGAATTGTTTCTGTTTTGTTTTGCAACACGTACAGCACTAATGTTAAAAAGCCAGTGCCTTTATTGTCTAGAAACTAAATTGGCAACGCAGCGTTGACTTTGAGGACTACCGACCCTGACTAGAGATACTAACATATTTATGCAAGCATTCATTTAATTAAGCCATGACAATTCATCTTGCCAAATTTAGTAAAAATGTGTTGCGACATAGTTTCTTGTATAACATTTTCCCATGGTGACGTCTATTTTCAAATAAAAAGTGCTTCTGCTAGCGACGTCGACAATAATTCGCTTAGAATCTTTTCCTTGTAACAGAGCAGAGAGAGAAAAACGGAAACTTAAGATTCATGAGAGTCTTGGTTTAAGACTTAGTGACAAGACTGCATCTGGTATCAATACAGTTCCTCGGGATCTTGACCACATCTTTCATAAAGTGGTAAGTTCCACCAAAAGGACACATCTTGCTGGCTGCTAACTAGAAGCTCTGAAACGCTGAGCCTGTGCAGGGGAGGAATGCAGTAATGCGCTGCTGGAGAGAGAAAATGAAACTACATTTCTAATTACATTTTTATTAGTGGTGTTAATGGGAAGTTGAGCTCTTAAAGCCCCTAGTAAGACACGCTTTCTTTGAAATTGTATAGCACAGTGTCAGGAGTTAACGTGAGAGGGGGTTTTGTTATTGGCTTTTTTCCCTCGTTTTGGACTAATTTCTTGTTATACTAAATTCATTAAGGCCTTGGAAATATTTCCCCTTTTAGAGAAAAAGATTTACAACCTCAGAAGGAAAAAAGGAGATCAGTTGTTGCAAGCAAAAAGACATGTACCATACTGGCAATCAGACGTGAGCTTTCGATGGGAGAGGAAGCCAGCTCGGAGTGCTGCAGGCAGGGCAGCGCCCGGGTGTGAATTTCACTGCTTCCCATATAACATTTGTTTTGTTAAAGAGCAGGACATATTGGTGTCTAATGAGTTTCCACTGGGACTTTAGAGGGTGGCTGTGTATTTTTCTTTCTAGAGAAACCTAGTGATTATCTTCCACAAGGAGTCATGTATTCCAGGGGAAAAAAAAAATGAATATTTAATGATTTCACGTGTTTGGAAGTGGAGTTCTAGCAGGGTTACCTGTGAAAGCATTTTACTTAAAAGCAGAAATGTCTTGAAATGAGGAACAGACTTGTATGACTAATGAAGATTAAGCTGAGATTTCACACAGTCTTACCAGTGACTTTTGCTGTTTCCACATTAAAGAGTAAATGTCATGCCAGCTTGGTAAAGAAATTTTCTTCTCAAATATGTATACCCAAAAAAAATGGTTTTGCTTTATCCCAAAGAACTTTAGACAGATGAATCCAATGTATGTGCTGTATAATGACATTTAATTTGGGGCTTTTAAGTTCCAGTAAGGATGCTTCATGTGGCTTTCTTAGCAATAGCAGATTTAAATCTGGTTTAACTGGCCAGGACAGATTTCTTTCATCTGCAAGTATTTTTTACTTCCATAAAGCTGCAATCCTAACTCGTGCTCCATTTGTAAAGGGATCTTAGGATGTGACCATAAAGACATTTAAATGCATTAATTGGCAGGTGCCAAAATGTCCCCATGTCTTTGACACTTCAATTAAGATCGAGGAGCGTATAGTTCATTGTCTGTGATGCCAGAGCCATATTAGTTCCTTGCTTTGTAAGGACTGGGTGAAAGTACTTGTTACACAAAGTTTCCTTGCCTGACTTCACAAAAGCACAGCCTGCCTTGTTTGATACCAGATCTGTGCTGTGAGACTTGTCTAAAATAGCTATGTCTGAGCATGGAAAACCCCCTATTATCACTTTTCAGCCCAGCTTCTGGTGTGATGGGGCCCTAGCAAGAGAAAGCATCCAAGCTGGTGTCTGGCTGGAGGAAAGGTCATTCCACCATCAGAAAACTGCTCCTCAAACACAGTGTGCACTGGCGAGGGGTGTCTGCCCCAGCTCAGTCAGCAAAGCTGGGCGCAGAGGCTTGGTAGTAGAGTCAAAACTTTGAGTCAACTGAATAACCTAGGATTTGATCCCATTCAAAGACCCCCCTTTGCCATTTCACAGGCTGGTTTATGTCTGTTGCTCTGTTGGGGTGGACAACCTGCCAGTTTTAGTTCTGTACTTCCATTTGGTGTTACTGAATAGCTGAGCACTGAAAAAAATATCCTCTTATGGAGCTGACTAGGAAGACTTGCACTTAGTGGTGCCTACTCCATATTTAATTCAATCAGCATTAAGTATTCAGTCTACATATGGATCACTTCAGGGCTTTAATGATGCTTTAAGGAAACATCAAACAAAAGTGTGAATGTGTATGTGTACACATATCATATGACAAGAACCTCTGATGTTCAAAGGTCACAGTTTGGTCCGACAAGCTATATCTCTGCAGCGTTTTCAGATTTATTAACTAAATAGAATGTTACATAGGAGTGGGTACCTATGTAGTTCCTCTGTAAATACATATACAGACATGACGAATTTTCACCTATTGTAAATAAAATCTGTTTTGTAAAAATCAGCAGTTCTAGCTAGCAGGGTAACACCCTTTAATTACATATATTATGCATCTGGAGTGTTTATAATGTTTATATACCAAGGGAGAGAAAATTATTGTTATAATAAGGGAGGGAAAGCAATAAAATTATTAAGCTTATCCCAAGTTTCCACTAGCTGTTTTTTAATTGCTGTCAACTGAGTTCAAAGTGTTAAAGGAACTAAAATTTTCTCCTGTGGCATTTTTTTCCTTAGATTTCTCATGCATTCCCCTTTCTGTGAAACTCTGCTTAGTAAATATTAATTTACCCTCAATTACTAATGACAAGTGAAAGAAACCCTTGCATTCATCAGGGCCACCGCCTTAGGACATACGTTTGTCCTTCAAAGCGTTCAACCATTCAACAATTAGAACTAATAGTTACTCCAGGCTATGGAGGTTGAAACACGCAACGCTCTCCTAATGCCGAGTTCTCGGCAGAGGCAGTCATGGTGGTCTTGCAACCTATTGACTTCATCAGCAAAAGTTGGGAAAGTGATTTGGAAAGTGGACAAATTAGACACAGAGTGATTGCCTAAAATGTGAGAACACTTAAGGTTTGGAGAGGGGAACTAGTCAATTAGTTCACTAATAAACATTAGCTATGTAAAAGCTCCCTCGCTTCTCGCATGGACTAAACTTGAAAAGCTGGGGATTTTGCTAAACAAAAGCAAAACAAAATAAATAAATAGAAAATGCTAAATCAGGAGAATAAAGGAATGATTGATATTTACACTCTGGTATGCTCCTATGCAACACCGAGGAACCTTAAATGTTCAGCTTGTACCCTTAAGCTTTCTTTGCTGGGAGCTTCACCTTTAAATAGAGAAAATCCCCGGAGTCTTCTGCAGAATCAGCCGAGGCTTTGTGTTTGGACGTGGCTGCAAATGCAAACACACACACTCAAATAGTTCTAATGGCAACCTTGACTTCATACTTCATTATTCTCTCAATATAATATAAAGCCCAGTTTGCTTAAACAGCTCTAGTTGCTGTTCTTTGCAGAAACATAATTTATAGTTTATTTTCTTTTGTTTTCTGCTTTCATTATTTAACAATGAAGAAATTATTTCATTACAGTAAGCAGGCCAAAAGCATATAGTGAAACCATGATATTACTGAAAGTGGGAGCTTTGCAGCTAAATACAGTATCATACAAGGATTTCATGAGTATACAGATTTTGTTCCTTAAAAGTGACTGAAAATGTTAATTATTTCACTTCTCTGAATAGCTTATGGATTTATAAATCGCACATTTTTTCCATCTTTTTAATCAGTTAGATTTGCGATGAAGATATTAATTTGGGCCAAATGGATTCTTTTCATCATTGTAACATTGTAGTTGAATGTCTGTAGCGTGCTTATCCGTGTCACCAGTGCCATATCCCAACTCTGCAAAGTATACACAAACAGGAGGATAAATAATAACTCCAGAAATATCTTTACAAGCAATAAAAACTCTACAAATTGGATATTTGTATATAAACACATGCCAGAATTGCTTTTACCAGTCTTCTGCCACTAGACTGTATTGGGCAGTGAGCAAAGAACAAGCATCTGGCCCTTGCCCCAAATAATTTGCAATGGAAGTGAAAGACAAGAGACAACCAACACCTGGGCATGACGAACAGCAGGGGAACACAATGATGCATTACTGAATCAGGACACTGTCTCTCACCATATTAAATGGAAAAAAAACCCCAAAACTATAATTTGTGGGAGGCCAGAAGATGTTGACATTTTTGCTAATTTCTAAGGGAGTAAAAACAGAATTTAGCACTTGAGAGAAAAAGTAAAGCCACAGCTTTATATGTAAGAAATTATAACCAAAATAAGAGGTGGTTAAGCAGCAGTGCTGTTTTCGAAACAACTTCCCAACAAACCATCTGGCAACTAGAGATATCCGGACTGTAAATGGCTACACCCAAGACTTAACTTAGTGTTCCCTGGACACCCTTCATCACCAACCACTGGTACTTAGAGGTCACAAAGGACCTTCTTTGAAGGCTCCAGTTCATATCAGGATACCACCACCAATGCAGTCTAGTGGTTACCAAGCTTTCACTGAATTAGATAAAAGACAATGGCTATGAATTCTTTCTTATTTAAAAAATTCCATGTGGTTAATACCAGGCCCAGAGCTAACATTTATTCCTCAGAAAAAAAAAAATAATTTTAACTCTAGATTTTTGGATGGGCTGTGAATATAAGAAAACCTGAAGAATTGATGCAGATTTATAAAGAATATTTCAGCACGTATTACTTCTGATATCCCACATATTATGCATAGTTTCACAGATGATAGAAGAAAATAAATGTAAACAAGAATTAAATGATGCATTGTTGATTTGGCAATCTGGAGCTAATCCCTTGCACAAGGAAGCAACAAGGAGATTTTCTGGTTTTTTCTGGCCTTTGACCTCTGGATATTTATAGAATGTAGCAAAATTAAAAATATTACAACATAAAGCACAGAGAGCTCAACTTTATGTCGATTTGAAGCATGGCAATAAAAACTAGTATTAACAATTAACAATTAACAAAAACAAGGCAATGATGTTAGAAAATGTAAAGAGTTAGTAGCCATCCCCTGGCTACTGAAGGATACAATATGATGACAAAGTTGATGTAAATTTCTTCCCCATAAAGACAATGTTCCCTGTTCTCCACAATGATACTGATAGCTTTATGCTGAATTTAAAGAAATGACGTGACAGCGTGTAGTGTTTTTTCCAGGGTTTTTCCAGAAGAACTAATTTCATCCTAAATGAAGAAAAACTATAATTATATTAGTGTTTGAAGTAATCCCACTTTGACATTAAGCCTGGTTTCTGTAAAGAAAGTGATGGCATTTCTTCTGTCAGTTTTCTAACAATCCATCAGTTCAGGGAATTAGATTTTGGAAATCCAAAGTGAGAGCCAGAAAAGCTTGGATAATGGCAAGTTGCAGCAGATTAGGGAAAAATAAACACAAAATAATGCAGAGAGAAAGGTAGTAAAAGAAAACAAATGAAAGAGGAAAGAAGGCAGAGAGAGATGTTTACGGCAGCTTCTACCAATTGAAGATTCTTTATAAAGGCAGAAAGAGACGAGAACGGCGCGGCAGGCCTGAGAAGAAGCAGCAGAGTGTTGGGAGGATGGGTTTGTGGAAAAGAGCTGGTAGATTCAGGTGAAATATGCTGCGTACCTCTAAGCTGATACAATGGTAAAGGGAAGTTAAAGGGAGAATTCAAGCATCACGAAATGAGCTTCCCAAATTTCTACACCATATGTTTTGAAACAAAACATAGCTTGAATTTTGCCAAGTAAAATTTTATTCTTACTTGGCAGCTTTGTTTAGAAAACTGTCATAAATCCTAAATATAGCTAAAATACTTATTCCATTAAAACTATCTCATTCCTAAAATGGATTCATGTTTGTAATCAGTTTTGAAAGATTCAAAATTAGTTTCTTCTTATCTTTCAATAAAATCTCAAAGAATGATTGGAGTCTGGTCTTATTTTAGGCTATCTTTTCTTAGGCTGATTGGGAAAAAATGAGGTGCAGTCCTCCTGGGATTTTGTTTTCTAACAAAACCATTCCCCATTGAACAATTCACCCTGACTTATTCTTGCTGAGGAGAGCTCATTCTGCAAGTAATTCCCCCCATAGCAGTGACACCCTTAAGTAATAATGTTTCTTGCTATTGCTGTGTCCCAAGACACGGACATGGTCCTTCATCTTTTCTGCTCTCTTGCTCAATCACTACAGCTTTAAGTCTTCTACTGTAGATCTCAGTTTTGTTTGGAAGCCAGGAAAACATGCTGCAACCCTCCTAAACTAGGCATTTGTTGCACTGCTTTGATGCCTTAGAGGTTTTTTTTTCCAGTTTTATTTCCCTAAAATCACATATTACAATATTCGTTGACTCAAAGAACTGTTGTGAAATAACAGAAATAAAATCATGACTCAGAATATTTAAGTAATGTCACCTTCAGAGTACATATATGTTAGCTGTGTGGACATAAATACATAGTCTGTACGTTAAATATTTGGTTGTATGTAGGCCTGTAATTCACAGCTACTTACTGACATGGATGATTTGGTATCATCTGATCAATGATGTAATATTAGACAGCTACACATTTCTCTAATGTAATCAGGCTTTTAAAGATCTCAGTAGATATGATTCAGATTAATTGGATATTCAGAATAAGATTAGCTGAAATGGATCATATGGAAGACATTTTAAGGAACATTTCTTCTGCCAGATATGTAAAGTTAATAAAGAGAACTGGGAAGTGGGAAAGGCTGTATGTTTTTCTTCTCTGTAAAATACTATGGGGGAAACCAAAAATTACGTATTTTTCACAAGGAAATGTCTGTTTGCACAAAATAGATACTTTTCCCCCAGCTTTAAGAAAGAAATGCAAATGAGCTCCACATGCTCTCCAAAGTGTTCAGGAGTACTTTTGCAGGCACCAACTATAGGTGTATCATTCCCAATATACATGGGGCAACAGAAATGGTACACGTGCATTTTGCAGCACAGGCTTCTCGGAGATTTTCATATAAAATCAGGTAGGTAAAAAAAAAGTCAACTTTTAGAGACATGCAGCTGGGACTTCGGACCACATCATGGCTAATGGCTTTATTGTGAAATGTTTCCTCTCACTGGGACCATTGTCAGTGAGGCTGCTTGTGTTGCTAAACAGATTGTAAACCCAGCAGTTTGATACATCTGGCATTATACTCTGCTCTTTTTGCATGGAAAAGAAAAAAAAAAGAAAAACAAAAAAAGAGAGGAGAGGAGAGGAGAGGAGAGGAGAGGAGAGGAGAGAATACTGTAGACTGTAACTGATGTGTCAGAAAGGCTCTTCAGAAAATAAATACCATAGCAATGTATAGAACTACACTATAATAATTGTGGCTCCTGGAAGTGTTACAGGCACCTTGATGAATATGTAGACAACACATTTGCTTCCCAGAGAATGTGGGGTTTAACTACAGACTTGGCACAAGAAATACTGCAGTTAGCTAGTAAATGAAAGGGTGAAAGCAAGGATTACAACTATGAGATTGTGCAATTCTGTTTTGTGCCATGAATACTTTGTATGACCCCAGCACACTTCATCCCAGACTTTGGCCTGGACTATTTATAAGTCAGAGAAAGTTCTGGCCTCATCATACTACAGTCACTAGTCACCCATTTAGCCTTCTTGCCTGTTTTTTCCTTGGCCCAACAACAGCAGGTAGCTCTTTTTGGGAAGACAAAATATAACTTTAACCCTTGTTTCTAATAAGGACATAACTGCTGAGTTGTTGGTTTATTTGTAAAACTGGTAAAGACTGATACTGCTTTAATCAGAATAACTTTTTTGTATTAATTATGCATTTAAAATCCCCACTGCTGTTTTATTGGGCAGAGCTGGTGGCAAAGTACATAGCCACAGAAAGCTCACTCAGAGTTGAACTGTGTGATACAGCCAAGGACAGACTATGAAAGCACTGATGCTGGAGAGCAGGCAAGACCTCTGCTCCTCTTGCCAAGATTGGGTGCTCCTAAGCATTTCTAAAACTTTAAACTTGAACTTATATTGATTTGAGAGAGTTAACTGGCATCATTCCCTCCAGTTTGGTGCACAAATCCCTGTGGGACATCCGACCTGCAATTGCAGCACAGGCGTGAGGTTCGTTGCCTGGCTGAAACCATGGCCAAACCTCTGTACGCTGCACGAGGGTACTTTAGAGCTGCTTGGGGGTTTTCAACTTGCGTATCACTAATACCTTGGTATATTCACAGGTGATTTACTTCTTCATGGCCTTGATCCTCCAATCTCTCTGCTATTTATTCTGCAGACCCTTTGTAAATATATATGCCCATGGGAACATATTTCTGTAACTCTCAACTGGGGAGTGCTATGTCTCTTAACGAGGATCACTAGAGTCTCCTCAGGAGTGGTTCAGAAATGTTATATTAGGTGAACATATAAGCTGTTAGCATTTATGAGGTGCGGCTCTATATTTACATGAAGATCTTCTGTGATCCTTCTATAGGTTACTGCTGCTATTGCCTCCTACTAAATAGTAAAGTCAGAATTTTTCCCATTGACTCCCTTAGATGCTTTGGTCAGGCTTTGGATGAGACCTTTCCCGTGCAATTCCTCCTGCTGCAGGAGGACCCAGCTGTCTTGATGAGAAACTCAATGACGGAGCCACTGGAAGCACTCTGAAATTTGGAGTAAATGCAGCAGAAATTTATCTACGCTCAGAGATCATAAAATGGGATTGTAATTTACTCTTTTCCATCATTGTAAGTCTAGTGTGGGCAGTGGAATATTTGCCCTGAGCACTTTCTCCTTTTGTAGACATTTGCGTCCTTTAGCAACTGCTGCTAAGACTAATTCAAGGACTCATTCCTTTAACTCATTAGTAGTGGTGCTGCTTCTGCTGTGACTCGTTCTGGTCACTATACATTCCTTTCTTAGAAGACGGCAAAACCCTTTCCATTTGTTTTATTTTTATGTTCTGTGGTAAAAGGAAGAATAGGGAAGAGTGGAACCAACATGTAAAAACACTCATTTCTTAGGTCAGGGCTCCCACAAGACTGGAAACAACACAGAACAACTTTCCCTGTGATAGCGACACTTCCTAGCCCTTCGCAACTGGGAAGCAGGGGCTGTGCTTCCAAACTGAGTATACATTTCCTTGTGTATGAATGTGTTCGCATTCGCACGTGTGTTCGTATGTAGTAAATACAGAACATAGCTTAATCATTTCCAATTTTGAGGGAATTTTGGCTGGAATTCTAGTTTTAAGTATCTGGAACGATTCTTACTTTATATTAACCTAATGGGTTTGCCTGTTTCTAATGAGCATGTTTAGTGCAGTGAGACATTATGGTCACTCAATAGAATGTAAGTTGCTTTCTCGCACATTATGTTGCAGGCCAGATTGTGACTGATTAATACATTGCAGGTGTCAGCCAAAATACAAAAGGATAAGGAGGAGAGTAAGGGGGTGAAGTTATTCCTTCTCTCTGTCTGGCTGCTCTTGGTGGGGGTTGCAGAAGCCACTCCACGAGAGGCTTGGAAAAAGATCCCGCTCAGAAACACAGCCCTAGAAACAATACCTCTATCATCCTTTCCATCTGCACAAATTATTCCCACTCTTCACAGAAAAAAAAAAAAAAAGAAAAAAGAAAAAAGAAAAAAAAAGGAAACGAAAACCAACCGAAGGGGCCCTTCATGAGGCTATTGCCAGCCAAAGTACAGATGCCCATTAAAGCTAGGTTTGCACCTGGTTTTGGGGGGTCAGCTAAAGGGTTTCTTATGTTTGGTTACCCATCTGTACAAACAAACCTCAATCTGCGAAGACCTGCATAGTAGCTAAGATAAACGTCATATATTTTCATTGTTTGATTAAATCTTGTCCGAATTATCAGTTGTATAATGAGAAGAGCTGGCTTGCTCTGAGGTGCTAGCTGTCAATGCTTATTGTTAATCATAATCTAACAAATACCAGATACAGCTATTTGGCAATTGAGAAGTAACATTTTTCTTATTTAAGGTGATAGGAATGAAGGAAACATAAATCATAACGTACTCATTTTCCCATATCTGAAGGTGCTTTAATACTTAACATTTGTCTACATTTCGAGACAACCAATTCATGGCTATTAACCAGAAAAACATACATTTTAAATCGTTTCTAAAGTTAGCATTACAGAATTCATTGACTGTTTCTCTTTCCTGGGATAATTCCACTGAAGACAACACTGTTACAACTTTGAAGAAAGACCCAGTTCAACCTCACTAAAGAGAACTGCTAAAAACATTGTAGACGACCGTACAAATACTGTATACATTAATAGGAATGTTTTTATGCCAAATTACACTTCTGAAGCATCCTTACGCTAATCTTTCAACTTTATGTGTGTCTGTCAGTAGAATAAATTTTAGTTCTTTTAATAAACTCTCTTTACAGAAAGCCTTCGGAAATATTTTATTGAACTAAATCCTGATAATGTAAATCATGTCAAGTACCTAAAGGAGCCAGCTGATAACCATTAAATAAAAATGAAGACAAGCTCAGACCTTGAAAACTTAATTTCATTGGGACTGCAAACATCCCGAAAATTAAGTACACAGGCTAAACTAAGTGTATAGGCTCCCGCTCACAAGGGGCTTCATCATGGTTTTAAATCACAGCATGGTGCTGTAGGCTAGACAGAGCCACACTTCCCATCTGGAGATATTTTGACTGACTCACGGGGTTTTCTGAACAGATCTAATGACTCTTCCTAGTATGTAATATAACCACATGCTTGCATGCTAGCGTGGACGGCGTAAAGGAGGCTGACCTTCTTCTGTTCTCTTCGGGGATCTAAGAAATCCATTTGAAGTATAGTTCAAGCCTGGCACATTAAAATTTTCCTGAATTAGTTGTGGAAATTAATATTTTCTACTGTCTTTTGGTTTTGTTTTTTTGTTTGTTTGCTTGTTTTGTTTTTTTTTAGAACCAACCATACCTCATGCTCTTTAAAAGCAAGCAGCATCTTTTTGTATAATATAGCCTAGAGAAAACTAGATAACAGCTACTGAAAAACAGGCATCTCATAAAGACACCTAACTTGAGGCAATCAAACTAAAAATGCCAACACCATTGTGTCAAAAGAGGAAACCTGGGATCTGAGATGTTTCTCAGTTCCTAGTGATAACCTCAAACAATTAAGTAATGCTTTTCTCTAAACCAGAACATCTCTAGATAGTTTTGGTTCTTGACCGTTACTGGGAATTACATAAACCAAGGATATCACCTGCAGCTTCACAGTGGGCAAGGCTTCCTACAAGGAAAGTGGGAAGAGGCCCACCTACTTCAGGAGCCCCATCAGGAGCGTCTACTTCAAAGCCCCATCAGTATATGCATGCCATTTGTCTACTACGTTGTGCTGTGGGACATCTGTCACCAAGAGGTCACCAATTTGCTGATTGCCAACTGTCTTCCCAGCATCTAGTCAGCATGATGGACCAGGACTTCAGTACCAGCTCTGCCGGAGGTTGGAGAGGTTTACCTGCCAGATCCCATTGAGGACAATCCACAGCAACAATGATGACTCTTTCTGAGGACATTCAACTGGGCCACGACAATTGTAGGGAGAAGCTCAGTAGGATGCTACACTCTTTTCTGGAAGCTCCAGCACCATTTCCCATGAAAATGGCTCTTTCTGAAAAGATGTTACTTTCCAACACTCTCTGTAAATGAATATGCCCATCATGAAATATGAGGTGGCGAGAAAGAAGCCAGACAACGGTCATAACAGTCATGACTGATAGGTCAGCATTTTGAGAGAAAACACTTCACTTTAACAAATCCATAGAAAAAAATGGTTTTGCCTGCATTTTGGGGAGCTGTAGAATAAGTCCTCCAAATTTGTGACAAAGAGCTTTTTCCTTGTTTAGAGCCACATAAAAATAGTATGACTGATGTTTCAGGAGCTTATTGAGGGTGGAAAGGATTCTGATGACATATGATAATAATGGATCCCTTAATAAAGGAGTTAGTAATATGAAGGTTGATTTCAAACTCATCGTTTTGATGAACAGGGTCAATACCATTGAAGTCAATCAGTTTGTGCATGAGAAGATTAAATCAGTATAGCTGCGTTGACTTTGATTACATTGCGCTGTCTTTCACCAGTTACATTAGATAAGGATTAACATGGTGTAAATGACATCAGAATGAACATCAAAGTCGCTGTTACCAATGTGCTTGTACGTATCACCAGCATATAGCATATAACCTACAGTGCCTTTTTCAACAACACTGGATAGATCTACATGATGTAAACCTAAGTTGCTGCCAACCACTTCTATTTGATTACTACACTTCAGTGCTTGGTCTTACTAAACTCTGGCATCCTTTGGACTTGACAGATTAACACATATATGAAGAAATTTGCATATTTATTTTAAACCAGATGTTCTCCAAGCAGTACAGCCAAATTCCCATCATCACTATAATCACATTGTGTTTTGTTAGCATAATGGAGCCATTAAAATTCCACAACATGCTGCTTTGTTAGGAAGAAAGGGTTATTAAAGAATTTTCCAGGTGAATTGTAAGTGAGTCCTAATTAAGAAGAAAGAGTCAGATCCTTAGCTAATGTTAATTGTCTGCATTTACATCACTGAAGGATCTGGCTTATATCAAAGTAAGACTATTACTTTGTTTTGCAATCACTGCCACTTGTTTTACAGAAAAGGTGATTGGAATAAAGCTGTATTATATTACTACCAGTCAACAAGCAGTAAGTAACTGGTATTATAAAATATACAGTGTATTATTTTTATTATTAATAACCTTATACATGTCTGAACTTGTTTTTTTTTAATAAGATTTCTGAAATTATAACTTTCTCATTGGTTCACATCATATAGCATTTGGCTTTTTTATATGAAGATCAATATTTGGTAACATTTCACACAATTAATCAGTGTTAAATCAGCTAATCCCAAATTCTGGAATGCAAAGAATGAGAGTGACATTGTTTTGTTAAAACTATAAAGGAAAGTTGCACTGCACCGAGTGATGAAGAAATAAATCTCACATAAGAAGGAAAGATTTATTTTCTGAGAAAGAAGCCAAGACAAAGAGGAACTGGGTGAGGTTGGAGACTACATTCAAATAGACCTTTCTGATTCAATGTGACATTGTTTTTCTATAAGAAAAATTCCAGACAGTCAGAAAGCAGAGGGGATACCCAGGAAAAACATACATTTGGAAGTGCTACTTTGTATTAAAAAATAAGTAATGTCTTGGGGCCAGGAACTGCCCTTTGAATTGTGGCACTGAGAAGTGAGCACAGAAGTGAAAAAATGACACACCTTTTCGCTTAGCATTTCTTAAATGATTAAATCATCTTTTCTCAGCTGACTGGGAGAGCTGCAGGCAGCAAAAGGAATCTCACAGCGGCTGAGACCCCGGACACTTCATCACAGGTCTCATAAGACACCCAGATGCTAAAGCAAGGGATGAGATTTGTCAAGGCTGTTTAAGTTTTAAATTTGCTTAGGGGCTACACCCAGGATGAGAAAGTACCAGGCCAGACTGAGAGAAGCAGGGGAGCATGTTTTAAGTAATCTGGAGCATGGTGGGTGTTGGAGTATCTTAATATTTTATTCCGGCCTAAAGAAGGAAAGGACAAGAGACACTGAGAGAAGGAAAGAGGCAAAGATTGATCTGAGTAAGCCTACAGCTCAGAAAGGGGGCAGCTCTGCTAATGTGGCAGCTGCCACACCGCTCACTGAAGTCAGCAGGGGCTCATTGAATACTGCCAAAGACCTGTCCAAAAGTCTGTGGAAAACTGCACCAGATATGATGCAAAGCCAGCCCTTGGCAGCAGCGTGAGGAGCTCTGCACTCCGAGTTTGCACCACTGGACAAACCTCAGCTGCAGGCACATAATCTGCTGTTGCAAAACATAGTTGGACATTTCCAAGCAAATGCCTGGCAAATTGTGGTCTCGGAGAAGTTGACTGGATAAGATCTATGGCATTTCATTAGGATGTGTTTGTTAAAAAGCTGTGTCTGAAATGTTTGACAAGGTCAGTATAGGCAGGCAGGATCTACTGTAGTAAGTACGAAGCTTTGGCTTTAGTGAGATCTGTCTAAATCACAGTAAAGTTGACTTGAGCACCCCAACACTTAGAAACATTTAAACAGCCTAAATCTAAACAAGGCACAACACTGGCGGTAGGGAATGGTAACTGCAACCAAAATGTTACAAAGGTGCCTTTTTGGGGGGCATTACACAATTTTACCATTCATACAATTTTATCATTCAAAAGAGTAATTCCTCGGAAAAACACTTTTTTCTCTCAATAAGAAGCAATATTTACATAAACTTTTTTTTTTCAAAAACTGATAAAGATAACTTCTAAGAAAGTTAGAAACATCTTTTCTAATAACGTTAGAAACATCATTTCTAAGTAAGTTATCCTTACGCTTTTCACTGGGCCAGTGAAAGCCTGTTAGAAATCAGTTCACTGACTGTTTTTGTGGTATCACCCACATTTCATTCATGATGGTGAGGAAATGATGCATAAAACTACTAATTCATGAATGTGTTAATTCTGAAAATTTCATTTGGGAACGGTCTTCCAGTAAAAGCAGCAGATAATTACTCAAAATTATTTGAAGAGTTTCTCAGTTTGGATTACACTCACTTCACCAGTGAATTGCTGAGGAAACCAGCAAATCAGACAGAAGAAGTGACCGTTTCCAATCACTAAATTTACAAGAAAAGAATGTGGAGACTCCCTTCAGTATGAGCTTTCCTTCCTCTGCGTCATCAACCTAGACACAGACTTGTAAAAGTGTTTAACTTTTCTACACCCAACAGCCTTCAGCACTTGCTTCTTTAACTATCACCTAAAGACTTTCCTCTACTTGTTCTAAACCCAAGGTGAATCCATATCTACCATGGGTTATGGGTTAAAACAGAAATTAAATGGGTTAAAACAGAATGAGTGCGAGTGAGAAAGAGAGGCATACATTTTTAGAAATTTTAACAGTTTTCCCAGTTCATGCCATTGTGTTAGGATTGCAAAATTTTGGGTTTAACCTTTTATTTAACCTTAATCTTCAACAATGCCAATCATAAAATTAAATTTTTACCAGAGAGGTAGTAACAATAATATAGCATTAAGTTTCAGTAACATAAGCCTGTGCAAACTTCAGAATAGTTTGAGGTTTGAAACCATTATGTTTGGCGCAAATGACCCATACGTTTGCCGTGAGGAAACACAAGCAATCATGAAAATGGTGGGCAGAACTCAGATATTTGTGAAAGATTTTCCTCTTCAACCTTCTCTTTTGTAATTAAAAATGTAAATTAAAAAAATAGGCTGAAAATCATTGGGCAATTTCCTTTTATTGAACTGCACTGATTAGTGACTGAAATAATTTGAGTGGCTACTTCTACTGAATCCAATGCGTCCTTGAAGCCGCTGGAGTCCAAGGAGAGCACAAGCCTCACCTGAATTTGCTGTCAGACCACTTTCCTGAGAGGTGACACCTGAACACCAGGTCAACATCCAGACTGGGTTAGTTATGAGCCTGGAACTTTTAATCCCCTCTTTCCAGGACCGATGGTATGAGTCTTTTCGTTTCTAGCTTAGCTCTTCAGGGGCTATGTGACAGACAGACACATGGCACACAGACTTTGCACATGCCTTTAACACTGCGTTGCTCTTCCCTTAATATTGCATAGATAGAGATCACTTAGCAAAATCACCATCCTGAAACCAATTCTTTTTATTTTACCCTAGCTTGGCTGAGCCAGCATCTGGAGCTGGTGAAACCCTTTGTGTCTTACTCAACCTACAGTCCATTTCTCTTCAATGTCCTCTTTGACCCCTACTACCACCTGGCCGGTTTCTCCAACTTCTGTTTTTCAGGATCCTCCTCAAGAAGTCTGAAAAAAGTGGCTTTTCCACTTGAAGCCAAAGCGCTGGTCAAAATTTTATCTGTAAAGTAAATGCTTTCTATTATCCCTAGTCTGGAGGGTATTAATAAAGGTCTTACTAGCAGTAGTATACGTAGCCTCACAAAGACTTTTGTTGTATAGCAACAGTCACAGTAATAGCTCCATAACATTAAAAAAAGAATAAAACCAAAAAAACGCACAGGATGTTTAATTCATGCAGCAGCTGCCCAAATAATAGCACTGCTTGCTCCTGCATTTCAGATCTCTGCTGCTCGATATTTTCTAGCTTCTTCAAAATAACATAAGGAGCACATGGAGGCCTTGGAGTGAGGGGGTGATCCAGCTCAGAGCTCCATACCCAAGCGTGCTGCACCACTAGTTCTGCTGTAGAGGTCACGAGGTCTTTTGGCATCTCACTGCTGGGGACAGAGCACTGATTTCAGCCTTAGAAGTCCATATGTTTCTTCTGTTAGCAGTAACAGGAGCCTTCGGCGGCTTGCCTTGTATTGTCACTGTTGAGAGGTCCACAACCTCAGTGGAACTTGTGGGATCTGACCTTGAGGAAATAATACAGAAGACACCAACACAGGCAGGATTGCCACATACCTCTGCCTTCGTCCCTATGAGTTTATCTAGGGGCAGGTACAGCTGAGCAGTGGAATCAGGTCACCCGTGAAACAAAGCAAGCACAAAGTGGAGAGCCCAGGATGACAGGGACCACATCTGCAGCTCTTGCGCATTGGTAATTTGGTAGTTTATAGTAATTTGGTAATTTGCACCAGCTGAACATGAGGCCTTTTTCTGAGTTAACCTAGTCCTGCATTTTCACATGAGGGGTTGTAATGAGACCATTTGAATAATCTGAGTCCCATGATTTAGTACGCCAGTTCATGAGTGCTAAATATACTCACAGACAGGCACAGCACATGTGGGATGCCTACAGGAATTCGTATGGGTAAAAAGAGAAGCTGTTCTCCCCAATCCTAAAAAACAGCTTCAGCAACGTTATAAATAAAACACATCCTTAAAGCAAAACCCATGATTTTGCAAGAAGAGGAAAGTACAGTGCTGTCAGAGAGGTCAGAATATGACCCTTTTTAGCTGTAGGATACTTCAGAAATTATTTCACAAGCTTTTACTCTCTGGAACACAAGAAGTTGACTCCCGAGCTCAAGCTGCAAAGAGCAATTGTTATAGCTGAGAGTATTTGTTTCAAAGCACTGTGGAAGTAAATGGAAGTGTCATTTTGCGCTAATGTGATAGGCAGGTACTCTGCCTTGTCAGAACAAGCAAAGTCCTGTAAGCTTTATCCCATTGCCACAGGCACTTGGGCACCTCGCTGGAAATCAATCACAGATTGGCCTGAAGAAGAGCAGAGCTGAAACAATGGCACCAGAGTAGAGGACCCTTAATGAAAGCCATTTGCTAGTCCACACCTAGGCTGTCTAGACAGCACCTCCTGTGCTTTGATCACTGATAAACCATTCTAAATGTTACCAGTGCCCCTTTTTTGTTTCTGTTTACAGGCAATCAGTGGGCCTCTGGCCATTGCCTCTATTTCAAAGCAGCGCTTTTCATCTGACTGCAATCAAATAAAAAAGAACAAAGAGATGGACATTTTGGATATGAGATACTTATTTTCCTGTGATTTATACAATTCCAAATGAAGAGCGAAAACAAAAAAGCAATTGTGAGTGTACATGTGATAAATGTTTCTAATTAGGCGTGCCCTTTTAATCAATTTGAAAGCAGATTTCCCTCCCAAAGCAGCAAAAATTCAGTATAAGTTTGTGTGTGTGTGCACGCGCGCGCGTGCTGCACTTCTAGATTTTAGAGCCCTTTGCATCAGTGTTGGAGCCACACTTCATGGTGCTGTTTTGTGCTGTTTACTAGTACAGCCATCAGCTCCACTCTAAAAACCCCACATGAAATCTCCAGGTATTTTCCCAAGTGGCTCTGTTTTAGGATTTAACCACAGTAAAATTAGAACCACAGAAACTGAAAAATCTGCCAAAAAAATTTGCGCGAAGCTCATATCCTATGTTCGCCCAGCACACGTTGGCCCATAAATAATTCAGACATTTTAGCTATACATATTGAGCTATGTAAGTTTTTAAAGATTTGTCTAAATATTGTTTCGTATGTGGATTTAAACACACTTTGGCCAAATTCAAGTCCACAAATACCATGTGGTTGCCTTTAGCTGGTTGTCAGTACTTGAACTCTAAGCCCTCCTCATCTTTTATCTTCAGCGACTTGAAGTAGCCTACTTAAAGTCAGCCTTTGAAAACTTCTAAGCCCCTCCCTACGTATGTCATGCCAGTTTAGGCATCTTAAGCCTCAATCACTTACATTCTTTGAGAAAACCTGAAAGATCATAAGGTCATGAAGAGATTTAATCTCATCTCTTAATTTGGCTCAACCAGTATATAATTTGAAAACATTTTATTTCCTGTGTAGGAATCCAAACGCTATCTGGATGCAGCTTAACAACACTAAAAAAAGTCAGTCTTGTAAAGCGATGCTTTTTTGTTCTATGTACCTAAAAATTTGTCTGTTTCAAAAGTCAGGGTGAAGACCAATTCTTTCTGGCACACCTGTAACCTCCTGAAATCATGTATTTCTTTGCTATTTCCTCTTCTCTTCCTTCTAAAGAAAGACTGGAGAAATTTAATTAGGTGCCCAATGGGAAAAGGGACAGATGTACCCTTTCAATAGCGTACTATACTTAGACTGCTGAAGATGACATGCTCTTTGGTCCTGATTGGCCAAGTCTTTGACTTCAGATGCTGTAGGATAAAACATCATACTTCTACCCTTGCCCCAAAGACACACACAGTATTTTCACTCCCTATAAATATCCCATTAAGCTAACCAACATTTACCATATATTGATAGGAGAAGCGATAGTATCTGTTTTTTCCATAAAAACATGACAGTGCATCAAAAACCCTCTCCAAAATATCGTATGTCAACAAAGTAGGAAAGCAGAGGGGAAAAATATGACATAATAAACTTGTTTAAGAACACAAGTGGTGAAGAACAGAGAAACTAAGACCCTTTCCCAGGGCTATATGCATACCATTCGTTTGCTAAACCTAACCTGATGCTGTTTATCCAGGTCCCTCAGAGGACGTACAAAATTTGCAGAGTTTAAGTCAAGTTCCTATATTGTATCACCAGTTTCAGTAGGGGGGGCACACTATAGAAACAAATTCATTAGAGTCTTCAATTTCATCCCTTTGGCAACGTATTCTTTCAGATTGACGTTCTTTGAAGTGAGAGATCCCCAGGTCTCTGCAACATGAGGCTATGGGGCTGCAAAGGAAAATCAACCAATACTTAAAGCTTCACTTGTTCACCTCCGCTGTTTCTTATCAAAGGTAGGACACGAGTTTTGTCTGACTGAAACAGGACTGGAGCTGCTGAAAATTGTTTTCCACTCCTGGAGTAATTATAGCAGTTTTAGAGGTGCCCTTTTAAGATGAAACTTAAATAATGCAGGAGAGGAAAAGGCCAATGACGTTGTTTATAAACACACTATGATCCTTATACATTGACTCAATGGTACAGCGGGCCGCACTCACGGTCCTCTTATTCTTAGTAATATTCTTACTCCAGTTTAATTCAGGAACCATTCCCTTTCCTTGAAGTCAAAAGAGTTAACTGGGTGTAAATCTCCCAGGAATAAAGGGAAATGAAACAGTGCCCCTTGGAATAAGACCAAAACAGCTTTCCCAGAAAAGAAAAAAAACCTGAAATCCCATGAATACCCAATAACTTTGTGAACATACTGCAGATTTGAGCCAAAAAGACATTAAAAACAACAGAACTTTGCCTGACTTCAGCTTGCTTTGAATGAAGTTTTTAATTATCTGTGCCTTCAAATTATATATTTAAATACTCAGTATAATTGGAAAAAATACAGAAAAAGGAGTGAGATTGGGAATTTTTGTTCTGTAGCAGTCTTTATTCTTCTAGCTGCAGTTAGCCATCAGATCTGTCATGTGTCATTTTTCAGCTCATTAGGTGGGATTTTGGCAATTTCTGTGTACAGTAAGAGGTATTGAGCAGTTGAAACTGGGAAGGTCAAATATTAACAGCAATGTCATCATCCCTCATCGCTTCCAATGAAAAATTCTTGCATAATTGTTTAATGCCATGAGCTGCCTTTAGTGGGACATACTCAGTTTTGCCAATTTCCATTAACTCTTGAGGCTCACGGCCAGAAGCCGTATGAGCAAAGAAACAGACTCAGATTGGATCAAGCTGTTGTTTTGCTAATATCACTGCTGCCCTGTATTAATTTAACAAGACTCCCCAGCAACAAAGGAGAAGCCTCAGAGAGAGAGGCAGCATATGGTCCTGTAAGGCACTAGAACGTACAGCCTTTTGCATCTACAGACTGTAAATTGTGCACGGGGCGATGCTCAATTAGCATTTGCATGCTTTGGCCCCAAATCAGCAAACAACTTGCGTGTGCATTTTACTTAGGCAAGTCCTCATGAGTTCAATAACGTTGCTTATGGGTAAAAACCACGTACGTCACTGTGAGCAGCATGGGGGCCTTTTTCGGACAAACATCTGTAACAGCAAACATGGGCCCAAAACCATCTCTGCTGCAAATCAGCGTACTTTTAGTGTTGGCTGTGGGATGGTCTGCTACTGTATGTATTATGCCAACAGCCGGGAGAAGGAAGGTTTCCACAGCACAAAGTAATGCTTCACAATCCTGAGTGTTTCTTCTAACGTGCCATTTCATGGTAAAGTTGTTTCAAGAAAATTCATAGTAGTTTTGAGAATGTTTCAATGCTAAAGGCTGAACTGACTTTCAAGACTCATCAGTACAATGTAATTAACTGGAGTAACTCGAGTGGAAAAGATCGTCCCAGGAAAGCTCTCTGGTGCGCGTGTATAGATACTCTGGTTCAGAAAAAGTGAATTTTAGTCCAGATCACAGTGTGTTCAAAAGCCTAAGGGGAATTACTCTGCAATAATTTAGTCCCCTTTTTAGCTTTGGCCTGAAACTGCTCTCATTAAATCAGTACCAGAAAAAATAGTCTTTTTTTAGTAGAATATTTAAATTCAAAGAAACCAGATTTTATGGTATAAACTAACTAGTTTTACTTTTCATTGAAATACAAAATCATGGTTGAGGGACAGTAATTTCCAGCTGAAGGACTGAAATTTGTAGCAGAAGAGAAATAATTTTTTAAACCACTGAAAATAGACAACAATGTCCTTTGTCTTGCACTTGCTACATGTGTGTACAGACTTCTACATGGGCTCAGCTGACGCGCAGTGTCATCATTTGGTTGCAAAGATGGTGCCTCAGAGTCCAGCCAGATTTTTGCAGTCATTTAAATCTCAGAATTTAAAATTCAGATTTGCATTGTAACAACACATTTCTCATTCTAGACTAAATACATAAGACCTAAGATACTTGACCTTTTAAGTGTTTTGTTTACATAAGAATAATATGTATAAGCCCTACGTATAAACAACTAACATAAATATTAATGTTACAAAACTCCTGCAACTTCAAAAAGGATGTTTTTACACATTAGTGCAGAAGTGAAATGTCTCTTCTTCTTCAACCGAAGTACAATTTTTTTCCATGAAATTGATGCCATCAAATGCTTTAGGTGGAGAAATGCCTAAGCCTATCAAATCCACAAAAATTCTGGTTTTGAAAAAAAAATCCTACCCATTGGTAAGACCGAAGAGGGAGTTTTATGTATGAGGTTTTTATCTGTCCCAGAAAGATTCTTTCAGTACACTGAGTACTAAAATCTCTCAAGGTACTACATCTCAGTTTTGGGGTGTTCTGAGAGAATCACCTGTATGGTAATTTATGAGCCTGTTTCGTTGGTCTTTGGGTAACAGAAATACCTGCATTCATAGGCAGGAGGGGGAAATACCTTATTAAAGCACAACTTCTGTAAATATACTTCGGTCCAATTTTCTGCCTCCAAAAAAAATGAAACCGTACAAACTTGGACTGAAATTCTAGCCAGTGAAGCCAAAGTGGAGCTCATAGTTAATTTCAACAGGGGCCAAGATTTTACCTTAAGATTCACTCTCTTTTCCATTTTCTAATAGATAATGGGGGATTTTGGTATTTTTCTATGTGGTATGTTGATATTTTTCTATGTCATGAGACTGGTGGCCCTTGAGTCCACGACAGGAGCAAGGTACACGCTTGAGCAGGGAACTGCAAGAAGAAGCTGTGATGGCTGAAGAGCAAATGTGCTGTCAGATTTCTTCATTTCCAAGGATAGGTGAGGTGGTAGCAGGTAGAGTTAATGTTAGGGATTTCTCTTCATATGTGGGCCAGACAATAGTTTGAGAGCTGCGGTGAATGCATAGGTGCACATCTACACACATTCATCCGTATAGGCACACAGAGCCAATACTTCAGTGTTGTGACACAGCTTTGAGGAAGAAAGCTGATCTTTGTCACTTTACCTGTAAAATTGCCAAACAAAATGTAATCATTTATTTTATGCAAAATCTTATAACTGTAAACACACTTAGTGCTACCATTATCAGAAGCAGAGATGACTAAAAACCATGTTAGTTTAGCTGTTCCCACTGGGGACAAGTCCGTATCTGAATGAAGAGCGTTTCTTGTTGTTTTGCTTGAAAAATGTAACAAATGCTTTCTCTGTTGAAGAAGCTTAATTAAAAGCAGATAAAAATCAAGAAAATACTTCTTGCATTCTTTCAAAATAGAACAAAATGTGCCTGCAATTGTGAGCTGAAAAGGAGCTGTCTTTCTGTTTGTTAAAGAGAAACTGAAGATGCATTGTGCAGCCTTATCTATATCTACCCCGTCTGTCACATAATCCTGTTAAAACCAGGGTTGCTTATTCAACTCAAGTCCTTTCCAACAAAACTGCACTACTTTACACATAAACGAGCTGGTGCTTTTGCACGGGCCACTTTTATAGTTTAGGGAGTAGCAGCATACACCCGTAAACAGTTGTGAAGATACAACATTTTTAGCATGAAAGGATAATCATATCATCCCAAAGGAGTAAGAATTACAGGAAAAACTTGCCCCCCTGTGACATTCATCTGCTCAAGAGATGTACCCAGAAGATACTTAAGTGAAACAACAAAAAGACCTGTGATATAAATTATGCACCATGTTTCCAAGGTGTTCTGAAAGTATGAAGTTAAATAGGAAGCTGCATCACTGAGTTTATCTCTTCATGTCTGTTCCCACAGTGCCACAGCACAAATCTTGTAGACAAGCTTGGAAAGAAGCGGTTCTAATGCCTAAAACTGCTACCGTGGATTCCGAAGGTACTTGTTTTACACTTTTCTACACACTGATTGCAGAGTATCTGATACAAGGAGACATTGCTCCCAGCTGTAATACACACAACCCTGCGGTCCACAGCATTACACGTAAATGCTTAGCGAGAGTAACAGGTTAGCAAAGCATTGGCAAATGGCTTCTTTGTTCACACTGGTGCAAAAATAAGCAGACCAGGGAAACTGGGGCAGGGGGCTGGTTTAAATTCTGTAACACGTAAAACAATTTCTTGTTAATTAATTCAGTCATTAGTAGAAGTTTCCCTGAGGGTAGTGTAACCTGAACAGGATATCACAATTACAGCACTCTTTCCTTTTTTAAGCTTGTCGGCATTTGACATGAAGAATTTATCAAAAAAGACATCTCTGTTAAGCAAACTCTTGAGCAGCTCTTCCAGACTTCCTTTATAAATTAATTCTCATTTATCCCCTTGGTAGGCAAGATCTGTAAGAGCATCGAAAGTCGCCGTACCTCTTCCTCTTTAGTGCATATAAGACGTCTTACTGTAGAATTTGCATGACTACCAAAACATCATGCATTTGCCCGCCAAAAGATTCTTGGATTAAGGAATCTTGATTTAATGGCTAAATTTTCAAAGGTAGTTAGGCATCTCAAATGGGAGATATTTAAATATTTTTTAAAATCTGATTGCACAACTGGGTGATCCAAGAAGACAATAAGAACGCAGGGACTGGAGCCACAAGGCAGGATTCTTCTTCTGCCACTACATTTGGTCTGCCGGGGTGTGTTGAGTGCATGGGTGGTTGGAGCAAGGTTGCAGAGAATAGCTTGTGCACACACACTAGTCACTGTTTCACTCTCTGCCCTAACCCCAAAACAACCTGCCCACCATTTCTCTGCTCCTAAGCAGGAATAACTGGAATTTAGGTAATACCAGGCTATATTCTTGAAAGGTAAGAAGTGGCTTGAGAGAGAAACTCCTTGCCCCCAAAAAAGCTCAGATTCTCAGTCCTGTCCTGGAGGTTCTCAGCCCTTCAAAGACCTAAAAAGAGGAGGAAGAAAAGCAGTTGCAGAGATCAACAGAAAAGGAAACCCATATTCTTAGTGAAACATCTTTGAGTTTCTCTGAAGACTTGATGATGCATTCTGACCTCCCTCACATGATTCGTATGAAAATGTAACTCGTGTAAACAGAACATGCCACCTCCATTACTGAATGGTTGCTTAAAGCTCTAAGTTTTGCTTTAGTGTAATGCTTTTAATAGTATTTCAGGCGTCTTTTGGCATTTCTCTGCAGGAGAATAAATCACTGCATTGTGATGTGTGTCTTGGGTCCCATAGTGCACTACTCTGTGCCCAAAGGGTACCACGTACTTCCACTGTGTTCAACATTAGGTATACAATGAAATACACCCAGTGAAAATACTGTTTCAGGAAACAGGTTATTGCACAGAGTCCACTTAGGGCCAGATTCTTTCCCACAGCTCTGGACTTTGATTTCTTTCCTGCTTCAGCAGTGAAGAAAAGGGTTTGAAGACCTCAGACAGTCTGAGAATATCGAACTGTGAGAAAGATTTAGATGTGACCTAGTCTGTCCTTGAAACACGATGAGTGAAACACAAACTGTGTGTCAGATTCTTTATGGTTGGTAGCAGATGGTGACACATAAAAGGCAAAGGTGTTCAACACAGTATTGCAGGATCATTTTAGAGCAACCATTATAATTTGTAATGTTCTGACTAAACATATCATAAGAAAACTTGTTCTTATACAGTATCGGCTGGTTATGGAGAAAATGGAAAAAGCTTTTTGCATCCACGTTTTTCAGCTTGTCTTTAATTTTCTCGTCTCCTATGAACGGTTGTTCCAGTTATCCATACATGACCTTTAAATCTATAAAAACGTACCTTCGTTCATGTAACTCTTTCAAGAAAAATCAGGGCCACAGATAGGCAGAATAACCCTCCCTGGTCTTAACTATTTCCTCCTGAATAAAGCAGCAAGCTGCCAAGACTGAAGTTCTCTTCTTATAGAAGGTCAAAGTCTTTATGTACATGTGTGAGGATTTTCGCTGAACTCTGTGGAACTACTCATGTGAATGTTCACTGAGTCAGGCATTTCATTTGCAAATGCAGTAAATTCTCATAGTGCATGAGGCAAAGAACTAGTAGTTCTAAGATAAAATATTTCATCTGAGGGTCAGGGAGGAGCCTCTTTTATAGGAATGCCACAATCACATTCCTAATCTTGCAGAAGAGAGGGAAGCCTCAGGATGACCAGGGAGATGTTAAAGTTCCCACGCTGTGGTTATACCCCTTAGTTGAACAAATGTACAAAGGGAGAACTTTCAAATAAGATTCACTGCACAACAAGCCAGACTTAACTAGCTGGAAAGTGAGCGTGGTCATATGATGTGGCAAAAAGTCATTTGTGGGTGAGTCTTGCTAGGGCAAGATGACTCCTCGTTAATGAAACATAGAGGAAAGCCACTGATTGAAAGCCACAAACACATACAAGTTTGGTTCACACTGATCTTTGATAGGAATTCAGTAGCTGCTACCAGTCTCTAAAATGGTCTCTCAATGGTCTAAAAATCCTTTAAATTCATGTGCCCTGCCCTGTCAAGGTTTGGAATTTTCTCAGTAAGTAATCTTTGAGTCTGTCTTTAGAAAAGAGCCTTTATACAGAAAGTGGTGGTAATGGTGGCATCCAGAGGCACAATAAGTTTTGAAAGGCTTGGCCATTAATTTTGTTGTGAATACATGTAGCATGATTCACAGAATTTGTATACTCTTTTAAAGAGCCTGTAACTCATTTCAGTAATCAATAGCATCATCACCTTCACAACAGCAGTGACTATTGCACTTGCAGATTGCGTCTGACTCTCCCTGATGTTGTTAAGGGATCTTTCTGAAAATATGTGGTCAGAGCTTCAATGAAAAACTTTCTGACCACATTTTATAACGATAATGACCAACACAGCCAGTCTGGATTATAGCTGCAAATAACAATTTAACCAGAGAATTTTATCCAATGGAAAAATCAATATAGTTTACAATGAGTGCATGTCTTAATAGCCACAGGGAAGCCGCTAATATTGTCATTAAAGACATTCTGGCCTTTATTAATTTATGTTTTTCCTCTTAAAGAAAAATCTATGTGAGCAATAATCATAAGGGAACACCTCTACATTCATTTGCTTTTCAAATGTGCCTAAATTATTTAGTTTGTCTAATGAATTTGTCTTGTACTGAGATCTTAGCTATTGGTCCTTGCCCTGCAGCCCTACCTAGCTGTCGGTGCTAATGTTGACTGAACGAGAACTGAGGGTTTGAGGGTAACGTTAATGGGAAAATTTGAAAAATGAACAACCCATCTAAATCTGTGTGTTGACTGAAAACACACTAAAGTGACAGAAAGCTATCTACGTGTTTAATCATGAAGACTTATTTTTAATGTCTCAAAATGTGTGTATATGGGAGATCTTCAACGTCTGAGGCTTCTACCCTGGTTAGGGCTTCACACATGCGGTTCCCATGAAAATGGGAGGAAGCAGAACAGCTCCGTGCCTGTGGGATCCTCATTCTCTGCCCACAGTCCGAATGATACATCCCATTGAAACAACCATCAGCGGCATCCCAAAAGTTCAGAGTGAATAAATACACTTAGTCCCTCTATAGTTCTCATTAGACAATACTATAGCCTAAATATCTATGCATTTTCTCAAGTGCAGCGTCAGGACAGCAGAACAACTGAAAGGTCTAGAGATGACCATTACTGCAGGAAACGGATGGTCAATTTGGAGCATTACTCTATGTGTATCCATCCGTCTTACTCTTTACAACTCTATCCTGCTTCAGAGCAGGTCTTGCACCACGGTGTCAGAAAGACTCTCGGGGTAGCCCTGGTTTCAAAGCACAGAAGCAATGAGGTGCCACTTCACACAGTCAGATGAAGGAATAAAGGCTAATGCCTTCCGTGCTATAATTTAATGTACTTCTTATGAGAAACCCCTATAAATATTTGTGAGATACTTCTTCAGCTTGGCAATATTTTAAGTCATTACTGGCTCAGAAGGACCTTGACCAAAGGTACTGAGCTGGCAGGTAGGAGGCTGATTTCTGAGCCCATTTTTGCTGGTGACCTCTTGTGTGATTCTGGGTGAATCGTACCTGTGTTCCTGTTTTTTTTCTCCTCACCTCTTTAACATGGGGCACTGCCTGTCTCCCCTCTGTACCTGGCTTAATAGGTCTTTATCCTGGGAACACACGGGGCTCTTGCCATAAGCATGTCTAATCACACAGGGATGAGAAGACAGCATTTTTCTAAGACTGATTTTATTTCTTACTCCTTTAAAAGAAAATCATGCAAACAGGAACTTAGGGAACACACAACTCTCTGAACACTATGCAAAAATTGAGAATAAACTGGCCTCCGTTGTCATTAAAATTTCCTGAAACTTTTTCCTGTGTGAGTATAGATTGGCAAGTCCATTTAATTGCAGTGGAGCTAAAAAGACGTGTGTCTCTGGAAGATCTGTATCCTAAACTAAGACTGAGTTTGCTTGATGCATCAGACAGGCAAACTTAACCTCTAGAGTTAAGAGGTAATATAGAGAGGTATATTAGCTATATCATGTTTAGATTGACTCATGCATCAAATGGTTTTGAACTATGAAGTCACTGAAATTATACTTAATAGAAAGACATACTAAACCATTCTGCATGTGAAAAACACATTTCTAAAAATGTAATGGGAAACTATTCCATTAACAAAACAATCAGTATTAATGGTCTGATATTTAATAACTGGTGTAGATTTGCCACATCATCGGTGCATCTACTACAGAAAGAGGTTCTGGCACAGCCACTCAAAATTGTCTGGTGCAGGCAGCGGGGCACTCCTCATTCAGAAAAGGTTATATACACTGTGGACCCCCAGGCCTCCCACAACGGACATTCTCTTCTTCTGATTAGTAATAAGAAATATTAAACCCAGGTAGAGGACTGCAAATCAGGACCAAGTGATGAAGTGTTAGGACACTGGCCACTTAAGAAAGAAGTAAGATCCTCTTAAGACCCTCGTGCTCACTGCTCCAGGGGCTCCACTGGGCTCGCTTCTCAGAGTTATCAGGAAACAAATACAAATGAGTGAGTTGTTGGGAAGGACATTCTCAGGTGAGGACATTCTCCTTCTGCCCCCTATCATGTTCTTTACAAACTTGTTCTAAAACTTGCTGTTTGTGCTGTGTTTTTTCCCCAGTAAAACTCAAAACAGGCCCATGAAGGTTTGAAGATGGTCCAAGCTTTGGACCATCTTGAAAATTCTGCCAATGTTATCCCTCATCTCACTGGCCTCAGTGTGAGCAGAACCACCTCCACATTTTCTGTGGGAATTAAGGGTCTGGAAAAAGAATTTATGTCAAAAAGATTCCAACGAAAAATCGTTCAGATCATGTCTTACTTGCATAACAGGACAGATTTACCATGTAACCAACAGGGGAGGGATGGGTTGTGCCTTTTCCTTATCTACAGGTCAGCTGCATGCAGCTCTGGTACCACATATGTTCTGAGGGTAATTTATCTGAACAGGAGGCTGGCAAAACCAAAAATACATCAGACGGACAAACAAAGCCAGGGAAATTATTGTACCTCAGAAAAAAGCACTTGGCATATATTCCTCAATTGTACAGAAACAGACTCTTTTCTCTCCAGATTTAAGAATAATTGTCAGTTTGCCAGCCCAAGTGTTTATGACATTTTTAATAGGAGTTGAATGAAAACCTAAGTGTGGAAAGAACAGTACCTCTCCATAAAAGGGTATCTACAAAACCAACACAGGGTACTGATTATGAAAAAGAAAACCTATCAAACTCTTTGAGCATGATATGCAGTGGTATAAGACAGGGGATATTCCTAGATGCAAAAAACGGCCTTATGCTTCATACACTCTAAAGAGCATCCCAGCGCAAGTAGGACTTTGAATACTTTAAACCAAATATATGCTCTCTGATTAAAAGAAATGTATTTCTATCGGCCTATGTTGTTGGAAGTTAGGAATACAAGAAATTTCATGGAATCATGGGCTTTAAGACACATTTAATTTATTTGAAAAAACACATAATGCTGCCTTATGAACTGCATTCGTATTGATTCCCTGTCTTGGCCGGGGGCTGGAAGAACAGGAAGGACCTTCTGGTGGTGATTATTCATTTTATCAGCTCTAAACAACTCCGCTTTATTAGGGGACAGAGACAGCTTATTCTAAAAAACTTGGAGAAGAGCAGCTCTTCCCTCAGCACGAACTTCCTGCTCAAATTAATTCAGGCCGATTTGCAGCTTCGAAAGGCACCTGCTGAAAGGAAGGCTTAGTGAGGCTGGAATGAATGAGCCCGGGCTGATACCTGCCAGGTGGCTTGCAACCAGATTAGTTGAAATCAAATTCTTAAATAAGCAGAACTGTAGCCTAAACAGCTATTCCTGCGTAGTTGGTTTTTTCTGACACTGATAGGGCAAAAGTGACTTTTCTTAGCTATTTCCTTTGCCACAGACAACACCTTGGGAACTGCTACTGTGAACTCCAGATGTCAACAGACCGAGTGCAGAAACTCCTAACCAGGTATTTTGGGGATCAGAGAGAAAGCTTGATTTTTGTGCCTTTAACCTGTGCTCAGCATTGGGTGTAGGCTTATGTCATGCTTTCTGTGTCTTTTCCTTCCCTACACAATGAAATATGACTGTCCAGTTGCGTGGCAATGGGAAGGGTAGCCGTGCCTCCCAAATTCATTCAGATTATGACGTGGATTATGGGTCTTAACTTTCTGGGAAGGATGTTGGAAATATTCACAGGATTGCCTCTGAGAATAAAACTGGCCTCCTCAATTTCCTGTATCTCTCAGTGGAACAACCCATGGTCCGGAATTTTTAGCATAGTTAGGTAGAAGGTCCATTAAACAGAACAGGAATTTTTGCAAGGGAAAATTGTGGCGCTAATGCTGTGATTACCCAGACCCTCTTGTGAATATCTCCCCAAAACCCTGTACTGTAGGTACACAAACGAAACACCACTTGCAGCATGTACCTACCAGGTATAATCCTCCATGTGAAATGACTTGTTAAATTTCATCATAGAAAAAATGCTGGATATGGCAGATGAGAAACTTGGCCACTTCAACTCTGCTGTCGATGCTCTAAAACTCATGAGTGAGCATTGAGAAGAAAACAGGTTGTCATAATGTTGCCTGAAGCAGGAGGTCCCAGTCATTGAAATTCTATTTACCCCATGGTGGTGTGTCTCCCGCAAGAGCAGGAGGCTGCGTATGAGTGTGTAAAACACACGAGGCAGATGTTGTGCAAATACCTGTTCACTGGAAACTGAGAACCTGCTTGATTGGTAGGCAGAGCTGCTAATTTTTTTCTTTTTTCTTTTTTTTTTTTTTTTTTAACCACAAGGGGCTGGTTAAGCACCATTTTGCCAGAAATAATGCTGTTATTTTTAAATGAAGAATTAGACCAAGCACAGTTCCCATTGAGACATAGAAGACATTTATTTTGGTCTCAAAGACTCTACTATTTAATTAATTTTTTGAATACATTCAGGAAAAAAAAAGAATAGAGGATTTGCCTCGCTAGAAAGGCGAGGAACTACAATGCTTATGGATAAAGTTATGAAAGAGAAATGAAGAGTAACATTTTCAAAAAGCTCATTATTTATAATTTTTTAATTGATGGAAGATGGAGTTTTTCTATGAAAATTCAATTGTTTTGCACCATAAGAAGCAGAAGGACTTTTAAAGGACCTCAGCATGCTCAGTGATGATTAGAGAGAGGCTTTTCTTGTAAATGTAGTATTTCCATTTTTAAGTTTCCTACTCTAAATTGCATTGAAAACTCCAAAAAGATTTTTTCTAGGTTCCTGAGTGAGCTTAGAGAGGCTGTGAGCCACAGACCTGGCTGGTCATAGAGTTTCTGAGAGCTGGTCAGGAGTGAAAGATTCACTGCCATTTCCTATGACCTGTGATGCCAGCCAGCCCGCCCACACATTTCTAGGTGTTTTGGAGGAACGGGCAATTAACCAGGGCAATGAACAAAAGAACCCCACCATCTCCAAAAGCCTTTGCTTCTCCAAAGTATTTGAGCTGCTGGCCTGGTGCATTTGTGTTCCTAGATGGCCTTGCAGACTAGGGAGACAGAGTGGAAGAGCAAGATCTCAGACAGGTTCCCATCACAAAATAGCCTGTTTTCCATCATCTTTTGATGGTAGTAGAATTGACACACCCAGACTAAATGTTTTGCTTCCCAACAAAACACCGTGATGCCACAGACACACCATGTGCACTTTCAGATGCCCCAAACTCCCAAAACAAGGTGCTGGTGCCAAGGCCTGGGGAGATGCCAGGGAGAGCTCTGAAGGCAAAGCCAGCCACGGTGTCCAAAACCCAAACACATTTTCTGACTCACAGCTGTTGCTTAGGCTTGAGACTTAGCCACTGACTTTCCCAATTTACCTAAGCCCAACCTGAGTTGTAACTCTTACGTGCCCAATTGTTGTCTGCCAGTAAGATTCAGATTACCTATTTCTAGTGTTATTTAAAAAGTCACCCTACATGCCTCAACCAGCCCCCTCCTGTTAATTGCCACAGAACCAGAAAATGAACCCAGATCTCCTAAGGAATAAATACCCTGCTTCGTAAAGTTGCATTTGCAGTTTTTGGCATATTGTCTTTATAACTGGTTTTTCTCCATGAATAGAATAGTTTTCCTTGAATCTCCAACCCCACCCCCAAAAAAAGCAAATTAAAAACTTGGATGCCATTATAAATACACTGGCCAAACCCAAAGTTATGAAGCTATCCACTGGCCTACAAAAAAGAGAAATATGTGTTCAAAGCTGCTGTATTTGTTTTGAGAATTCTTTGAAAAAATACTGCTGAGTGAATAATTTATAATAATGAAAGTAGTGACAAATATTGCTTCTTTTACTGTTTGGATAATTTTGTTGCATATGTGGGGTTTTTTTCCATGTGTTCATTTGGTCCTTGGACTTAGTTCACATGGCTTTTTTTCAATCTTCATTTACCTCATACCTGAAACTTCAGCCGTGTTGTTGAATTGTTGTCAAGAGTCATTTTTTATGTTTCCTGATCGACTGAACAAAAATGTCAGTCATTTTTTTTGTGTGATAGCACAGAAGAGAAATGTGTTTCTGTTTCCCATCCTCATTCTTTAATGTTATTTAGTCACATTATCATATGAGTTTAGCATTCATTTTAGCAAAACACAGAAAATACATGGAGTAAAGCAAATTCACTTAAAAGTTTATTTACAAATGTTTTTTTCTCCTTGCTCTTTAATCAACTTCTTAAAACGCAAATGATATTAGATTACTGTTTAATGAAGGATTATATTTTACCATAGGCTAACTTTTTCCACAGTGACATAAAGCAAGCTAAGAAAAATGACACAGCCTGTGAATGATTGCCATATTTTAAGCTGGAGGCAGATTCTTTGCAGCAGAGGACTAAAACTTAGGAACCAGTACAAAATTCAAACCTCTAAGTGAAACAGGAACTTGAGTGTAAGTCGCTCTCAGCACATGTCTCTGTATGCCTTGATGGTGAAATTTGAAGTATATTCTCAGTGGCTGCTCTTACTGATTTAAAAATTCAAAAGCCTCACTGCATTGTGCATGTCACTTTTTACCACAAGAGTCACATTATAGTTACTATAATTGCTCTCTGGAAGCCAGATATAAGCCTGTGTTTAAAGGAACACATTTTTATGAAAATTTAATAATGGTATTGTTACAGATTGTTCTACCAAACTAAGTAATTCAGCCTGATGTCTTTTTCTTAAAGGAAACTCTGTTGGAATAATGTTTTCTAGCTTCTCTTTGAGGTGAATCAAATTTTCAGCACAACCTTCTAGAAGCTTTCCACAAAAAATGTGGAAACTTCTCCATGTGCAAAAGGGGCAAGTGCAGGTTGAGTGTTTGGCATCTACCTGATGCTTACGTGGTGGTTGGACCTTGAGCTGGTGGGAACGAGCATGGCATTAACATCTTATGCTGGGAGTTCCTCTCACTTTTGCTGATTAAGGGACTTGACCCATTAATTGAAGGATACTTGGAAGACTGTTTTGAAAGCTCTCTTGTGTACCCAAGCCAGAATGATGAGAAAGTCTGAATATTCTGAATTTCTTTTTCTTTGCAATCACTCTGCAAGTGAGAAGTCCTTAATTTCTAAATTCAAGTTCAAAGTGGTTGGAACACACTCGGCACAAAGGCAGATCCTGTCTCACATGTGGAAGAGGGGCTGCATTGGCACGGAGATGCTGGGTAGCCAAGACCCACCACGGGGATGCACAAGGCTGTGGCAACATTGGTGGTTTGTCCTGGCAGTCTCATGTCCAGTTCAGTGCTGCTTCCCAGTGGAGACTGGACACTGCTCAAAAGCACTTTCCTTCTCTTGCCAATGAGCCATTCCCAACATTTCCCCTCAGCGCAGTTTGCTGATGTGTTGAATCTGGCTGGCTGGCTGACAGGTGAAGATTTTTGGGGTGCAGTTTTATGAAACTGCAAGAACGTTGATCAAACTTACTCTAGTCCCTAAAACCAACAAATTTTGGTAAGAATCTAAGCCAGTTTGTTGGAAGAAATCTGTTTATTAGGTTTACCTGCGTTTACTTCATCATTCGTACCCAAAGAGTCCACAGCGTTGGACTGTGTTTTATGCAGTCACTTCTGCCCAGACAGTGAAAACTGTGTGTTAGCAATAAAGCTATTTCATGGAAATATTAGTAGCTGCAGTCAACTGAGAATTTTCACAGTGGCTCAAGCTTTGAAACTAATTCTTTTTGACTAATAAAACCGAAAAGTGTTACTACTCTGAAATATACTTATTAACTCCAAGAAGCCTTTTATGATGTCAAATGCTATGATTTTTAAAGGCAGGCAGATACATAAAACATACCTAACCCCAAGAGTGTATCTCTTTTTCTAGTGCTTAATACTCAGTAACAAGAGAAGCAGGAAAAGTAGGAATTACAAATAGAATGTGAAATATGAACTAAATGTATTTGGTGCAGAGTCAATTATATTATTAACTACAATCAATGACTATGACACCTTTTTACCCCTCCCTACTCTCTAATGATTTCTTTACTGTGGTCATGAGGTACTTCCCAGAAATATTGATTCACCTGTAAGCTATAGAGCAAAGCTACAGAGTTCTAGAGCCAAGCACTGTGCCTCGGTGAGGAATCCCAATTAGCACAATTCCTTCTCGCTGCCAACTTCTGGCTGTTGAGGAAATGCATTACCTTCACTGGTGTGTCTCATAGTCCCCCACACAACCAAACCAGCAGTAAGGATGTGAAAAAGAGGCAAGTAGCTGACAGAGATGAAATTAAATAAGGGGTTAAAGAGTGCCCTTTCATGGACTTCAGCCAGTCTCATTAGCTACACAGGGAAATGGACATTTGGAAACAGGCACAAGAACCTGAACAAGAAATCCAGAAACAGCAGATCTATTTAATAGATATCTAATAGATATATGTAGATATCTATATATCTATTAGCTATACCTATATATAGAAAATAAATGTCAGATACATATAATATTATATATATTTAAAAACGTAGCCCTGTGCTCTGCTTACTTTCTCAGTTGCCTAAGTATTTTAAGAATGAGAAAGGAAGAAAAAGATAGGGCTTTGATGAATCAGAAAACAAAATCAAATCCCTTCCATAACTTTGATATAAAAAAATACCTTCTTTACCCTATATATAGTATTTCCAAAGTTTTAAGAGGAGAGAAATTACTTCCAAAACTCTACTGATCCATTGAAATCTGAAAAATGAAGAGATGAAGGCATAGTCCAGCATGTCCTGTGCTGTGGCTGCTGGGATACACTAAGGGTGTTCCCCAGAGAGGCTCCCCGCACACCTTGTAGGAATATTTCCAAGAAGGTAATAGAGTCTTCCTAAAGAATAAGACAGAAGCATATGTAAAAAAAGGGTTGTTTCATTTGTCTACGCATAACATCACCCATCGAAGGAGTTAATCTATTATTTTTCCTTTGATGTTATTTGTACCTAGGTTAATTGTTTCCGCTTTTCAGTCTTACTCAGATGGCCTCTCCAAACTGCCCACCACTTTTACCTTCAACCACTTTATTTTTGCCTATCCTGTTAAATAGTCATATCTCTTCTTCCCGTTTGCTATCTTTCTATGGGACATACAATGTAAATAATGAATAGAAAATGCAGACTAAGAAAACTTTAATCACAAGTATAGCACTGCTGTGATGCATGTAGGCCATCACTTGTATGTTACTGTTCTTGCTCGGATTTTTTATGTCTTTGGTAGTTATGCAGAAAGTACTTTGGAAATTAAAAATATTCATTTTTTTTATTTGTACAGTGCCAAACAAAATGGGTCCTCAATACTGGTAATTAAAAAAACAGAAACACCCACCAAAAAATAAAAGCTCATAAATAGAGATTTATGACAGAACTGATCTATTCTGACCTAAGATGTGTACCAGGGAAGCTGTAAGGCAATGGCCACTGCTTTCTGCTCTCTTTGGGATCCCTGTGGCCAGGACCACCCACTGACTTCAGAGTCAGGGATGGGAAAAAGCATTGAAAGAAAATAACAAAGTGATGATGTCTGTGGGAGTACTTTTGAAGCTGGGTTGCAGTGGTGCAAGCCCAAAGGTCATTTTCATTAAGAAGACCTCAGGATCATATCTAGAAAAATGTCATTACCATCGGCACTAGCGGTATGCTCTCCAAATGATGTGCCCTAAGAAAGGAATTGGAAAACACACAGAGAAAGTACTGAAGTAACATTGATGGTCCTAGCAGCTCTGGAAAAGAGGAAGAAAGATCTCAATGAACTAGATATTCCTACGTGCCATCAGGGACACAAGACAGCAGCTGGTGTTGAGTTCTCTTAGTAAAAGAAGAAATGTTCTATTTTGCAGCAGTGCCTTGGTTTGTAGGGATCTTCTGTGTAAAACAAAGTGGTGGAAGCACCAAGCCAGGATGTAGGAGAGCTAGGTTTGATTACCTTTAAATACGTTTAAATATGCCTTCCAGATACACATGAATACAAAAATCTTTGATACACACAGAGTCACGTAAAACAGATTCAGCTGACGTGGCATTTCTGAATGATCAGAAGTCAGATCTCTTATTTTCCTCACTCCTCCCTATTTCATCACATAAGAAATTCTGGGCATAAGAGCCCATTTTCCTGCTGTGTCTGGTCAAGGCACAGTGCAGTCAGGTTTCCAATTGCGGACAAACTCCTTGGTGCACATGTGCCATGCAAATAGAGAGTAATCCCAATAATACTAAGCATCATGTTTAAGAAATGAAAATGTCTGTGTTGAATATGATTTTAATTTGATCTTGGGTTTATGTAATCTTGAATATTATGTTTTTCTAGCTATTCCTCAGATGCACTGTGTATTCTTAGTATAGAATTATGTTATATGTAAAGAAATAAATTTTCTTTTTATTACATATTGAAAGAGAGTATAAAGATAATGGAAGCCGTTAGCAAAGCAATGCAATCTGATATACTGCCTCAGCTGAGCAGAACTTACTATTACCTTTCTCATCCACATCTTATAGTTTTCACTTCATTTCATTTCTTAATAAAATTACCTACATTCAGTCTCAATTATAGTATGTACATTCAGAGATGTGGGCATGGCATATAATTAATACAGCCTTTCTTCCCTCTTTCTGTTTCAGGTTATAGACCTAGATTTTGGACAAGTGCATAAATTTTGTATTATAGCATGAGAAGCAATTAATCCCATTAATAAGCAATAATTCATATAATTCAGATCATGGGCTGTCACTATGAATGACTTCATTAGCCAGCTTTTTACCCTAGGCTAAAAAGCCAGCCTCATTAATTCTGTAGAAGGCTTATTTTCTTCTCTTGAAAAAACACAGTCGAACCCATTTAAAGGAATACTCCTCTTGAAACGACAGACACCATCCAAGAAAAAAAATTGTTCAGCAGCAAGTCCCCATAAATGTTAAAATTATTTAAAAGATCAAACATTTAGATCACATTTATGTATGGAATGAATGTCACCAGAAAGGTAGTTGTTATGAATAATTATTTTCTTCATTGTGAAGGATCCCAGTCATAGTCTGGACTTGATAACGAGCATATCATGCCCACATGGAATTGAATATACTTATTACAAATCATTTTAATGATGTATTAACTTTTAATTAGATATGCACTTCAAATTAAATATACAATGAGGTGAATGTAACTGGATTGAGAAGAGAAACTCGGGCAGAGGTTCCCTGCACTCATTTTGTTTCTTCTGAGCTGTGACATTAGCACACATTTTCCTGAACACCTTCCTTACTATGTTACATCCTGGGAGTTGCGGTGAAAAGTATCAGGGAAGAATATGGTTTCAAACACTTGCAGGATGATGGCTTTCAATGGTTTCCCTGCATAGATCTCCAGGCAAGTAAAATTCTGAAAATTCCATAAATTCTGAATTCTGAAAATGCCATAAAATACACCTTGAAGAATCCATTGCTGTAACGTTTGAGATATGGGCACTACATCTTCTCCCTAATTTGTAATGCTAAAGAAAGGTATTTATTATTAATAAAAAAGGAAAAAGAGTCTTAATCTGCTTCTTTGGATTAAGGGAGATGGGTCTGGGAATGAAATGGTGCTCCCTATGAGTAAAGATGGTCAGTTTATGAGTTTTGTAAAAACTCCTATCATCCAATGAAAAAGCTAATGAATAAAATACTACATTCTACTACAAAGCCTGAAAAACCTGACTGCCCTTAAAACTGCTTTTTCGTAAAACATGAGTGAAACATTGTGCTTTCCTCTTGTTTGTGTGGATTCTGGTGTCTGCAAATTGCCCGTGAACTACGAACAACAAAATAAATAATATGTCAATAAACCAGAGTTACTTTTATGATTGAATGATAATAAAGAGCTCCTCTATATATTTTCTTCACTGTTTATAATGGGTTGGATAATGCCCTGCCAGGCATGACACTGAAAGCTTTCCATTATATGTCCTTAATACTCAACTCTTTCATTATTCAATATGTCTGAATATTCTAATCTGCTCTTGAAGAAAAAAAAAAAAAAAGTACAATATCACAGCCCAGGACAATTATGCTACATTTTTATTAAATTAACTACAGGTTGCAAGTTTACCTTAATGACCACAAACATTTCCAGATAAAACCAAGATTACTCCTTGCTTGATTTTTTCCAGATGGAAGGGTTTGTGGATTTTATTTTCAAATGAAATTATTATTTTCATGCTGCTATGTACTAACGAAGTGGTGAGAAATGCTTCCTCTTATTGAGATGGCAATGGTGTAGCAGCTGTGATACAAACACCACGCTGGATGAGCAGCAAATCTTGCAGTGTAGAATTGTTCCAGTAAACGTTAAGTGATTTGAAAAGACCTGACAGGCGAGAACAGCAAGCCCTGGAGTCATGTAAAATGCAAGAGAAATACCACTTTATGGATGCTTTATGATGGCTTCAGAAACAGAAACAACAAACTAGCTATTAAAATATAATTTAGCAATAATATTCCTCCCAGTTTCAAAACCTTCTATGAGAAATAAATTCTTTTAGATTCAAAAGCAATCTAAAGTCTTAAGAGATGCTCTTATTTCTTATAGATGGCTACATTTGGCTGGAATGTATGGAAATAACATTCAATTATATGCTACATTGGTACCAGTCAGAATAGCTTATAGCTGGGGAGGATCTTTTCCCTCCCTCTCTCCTCGGTGGCATATTCTTGACTGTGTTTTAATAAATCCCTTGGAAACAAACAAGGAAAATTACTCAACATCCTCCAGAAAGTGTGAAGAGTGAAGAATATGAATATGCAGTAATAAGCCAATTAATCAATTAATTCAACAATGCCTTCTAGTCATACAGTGCTGTTAATCCAAAAGGCTCTGCAACTGCAGGAGTCAGAGAGGAGACATTTCTGGTGTAGCCATTTTGTAGCAACAATCCTAAATCTCATTCTGAGGCTAAGAAGCAAGGAATAAAGTGTCTAACTGACATGCTAAGGGAATTTAAGGTAGACTAGGTAGAATTTATATCCTTTCTTGGACTTTGGCCAGGGTACTAAAGTTGTCACTCTGCTAGCAAAGAGCGCCTGGGGATTCTTAATGACCAGACATGGTCACGACCTCTGTTTTGCAAGTAATCCAAAAAACAACACATCCTACATAACAGTGATCCTTACTGCCAAGCAGAACCACTGACGGAGGAAAGACTGCCATGAGGAAAGCATTGCTCGCATGCAGCACTCCACAGCTTAAGGGGGAAAAAAAAAGTCTTGTGCCTCAACCTTTATGCATCACTGCCACAAGGTTCAGTGTTGCAAATTGTCAGTGCCACTGACCCCACTTCTGTGAAGCACTTAAGCGTGTGCTTAACTTGGAATTAATAAAGCAGTCAGGAAATGTCATAGCACTTTGCAAGCCTTCCCTTCCTGCCATTGTATTATTTACCTAGGCAACCATCAATTCACCTAGTAGCTTTTGTTTTAAAGGGCTGGAAAAAAGTAGGTTCTGTGCTTGTGCTGTGTATTGATGAAAAGCAGCTTAACGTAATAGCCCCATCCAATCAGGTCCATTCAGTAGAATAACACACACATCACCGAGCAGGATACGAATGGATACTGTCTACCAGTGCTGGTCAAGACTACCATTTTCCAGAGGCTTAACTCAGAATTTCTGGGCACCTGCAAAGCTGTAGGCATCTGCCCCACGACTGCAAAGTGTCCCTCTCCCATTTGTTTCATACATTTCCAGCATGAGGCTCTTGTAGGAGAAGCAGCTACACCTGGTGTCCAGCAAACAAAGGCTCAAGGAGCCCCTTTTCCCCAGCTACTTGCACATAAAAGATTGCTGTGTTCTCCTATGACTGACTGCTTGGTGACATCTCTGTGTGTCTCTGTTACTTCAAGTCTGGATTCAGTGCATTTTCCTCCAAGGAGGACTGTACTTGGAGGGCAAACTTCAAAGAGCAAATGGGGCAGTTGTGCATTTGCTTCATAGCACCTAATACGAAGATCACCTGACAGCTTTGTGGTCTGCTCCAGCTTACATTCTTAGGGGGCTGATCACCTGGAAATTCAAGGTAATTGGATCACAGGAGTATATTTTCATTCTTGTCTAGAAGACTTAACAATTTCTGAGTTAAAATGAATGGGGCTGTAGCTATAGGAGCAGCAAGAAGAGCATTTAACTGAAGGATTTGGTTCTCTTCTTCCTGCAGCAGAGCCTACTCTGTTGCCTGTCAAGGCTGGGTGATCACTGACAGACGTGATGGATGAACTGAGAAAGAAGTATTTATAGATATTCATATTGTTTTTATTTCCATCCCTCCATTCACTGCTATCCTTCCTTCATCCATCCCACATAACATGCCTGTCGTCTTTTATACATTAATTCTGAATTCAAATTCTTCCCTCTTCTTTTTTCCTATAATTTTATGGTCTTTGAAGATAATGACCACATCTGTTCTTTAGTTATCAAATATGTTTCTTATTTTAATGATTTCCTTTGTCTTTTTAAGTATCACCTACAGCAGATCTAAAGTTTGGTTGCATTGATATTTTTCTCCTCTCCAGTTTACAAACCCTGGCTTTGTCCTGAGGAGGGTTTTGCACTTTGTGCTCTCGGGGATTTCCATCTCTTTCTGTCAGTTGCTGTTACACAGTTGCAATTTGGGCAAAACAAAGAAAACCCAATTGTGTCTTTAAGCTTATCTATCTCTGCTACCTTTGTCCTTTTGATTATCTGAGAAGATGAATGGAATAAGAGACAGTTCACTCTACTTACTGTCTGGATTTTGGTTTGGGGGTTTTGTTTGTTTTTTAAGTGACTGAGAAGTTGAATATACTAAGAGATCGTTCCTGTCAGTAATAAAAAAATATTGATTACGTAAGAAATCTCAGGTCGTCTCATACCACCTCGGGAACTCCTCAGAACAGAGTGGAGCACAGTGAATCCAGACTCTGAAATTGTTTCCTTTGTCTTTCATTCGCTGTGATGATTCAGCCTGCAGCCCTGGCTGGTGGTGAGGGGATGACCCAAGCCCTTGTGCCCTGACTTTCCATTCCCAGATCATGCTGCTCTTCCCATCTGGGCTGTGTGTCTTGGTCTCCTTCCTGTGGTAGTGAGAGCACCAAGAACAGCCAACCTAAGGTCAAGTCTCACCTTGGTGAGGAGCTGGTGATGGAACAAACACCTGGACCTGAGGACTCCAAGGCAATACAAAATACAGGTTTTTCTTCTACATCACCTGCCCACCTCTCCAGATTCTGCTTGAAGCAAAGCTGTGACATGTCTCACGATTTAGCGTAACTGCTTCTCTTACCCTCCTCAGCCATGGCTACTCTCCTGTGGGATGCCAGGGTAAGTCACAACAGAAAACACGTGTCTTCTGCTTATAGTGAGCGAGCACCTGCCGTGTCAGCCCAGCCTGTGAGAAGGTCCCAGGCCAGGCTCTGCTTTTCAAGGTACCTACTTGCCTTATAATCTTAACTAGAGCTGGACACCTACTTCCAGGTGTTGAAATCCCAAATCTCATCCCTCATATCTCACTTTTCATATCTGTATAATTGGCCTAATCTAAAGTTCCTTGTATGGAAAGAAAGGGTGCATGATGACTTTTGTGAGGTGCCAGTCACACTCTGCACTAAGCTGGTGTGGTTTTTTGGTGAAGTTATGGGTGGTTTTTTTTGTTTGTAAAATGGAAACAATCAAATTTCCCTGTAAGACCCAGTCGTTGAGATCCTGCATTTCCAGGATATTATATAAACTCATCCTGGTGCCTGGGCTGTTCTGCCTGCAGCTGTCATTTCTGAGCAGAAACTAAGAAAATCCCTCAGCTTGATTCTGAAACTCAAACCTAAGTGTGTGTACTGCAGAGCCCTGCTCAGAGAACAATTGCCTGTCATCTGTTTTTCAAGGGTTCTTTTAGCAGTTTCAGCCAGCCAACATATTGTTCTGTCATGCAGAAGCTGATCTCCAGAAAAAAATATTTGTGCATGTAAAAAAATTAGAATAAAGGCTTATATGTCCTTTCATTACAGTTTCATTTTGTATTCTCTGTAATAGCCCATATCATAATAAATTCATGATGCAGTCCTGTGAATGTCATTGTTATTTAGCATTAGTTAAGCACTGGTTAATAGACCCTCACCATGTTGCTGCTCCGCACATAATGTACACAGTCATTGAATGGAAACTTGCTCTGAAAAATTTACTGACCTCTGAAAGGCTAGTTTATTGCTGTGGTTAGCACTGTTAGTCATACCAGTCAAATTTGACTACTTCCATGAATTTTTTCCTAAGGTGAGTGACAGTGGAATTTAGCTCTCCTTTTTTAAGCTAGTAAAGCTATTTGTTGTTATCTTTTTTTCCGTCAGAGATTGGTATTGTCCAAGTACCACCTTGCAACACTTCACCACATCAAACTACAAACCTTCAGTCATAAACTGCAGGAATACAGTCCTCCTGGGACTGCCAGATTAAATGTCAATTGTGTAATGCCAGTTACGCCACCTTGTAGGAACTCTACTTGGCCCCTTTCGACTACAGTGATCAGTCATTTCCCCCATCTTTCTTTTCTAAATCACTGGCACTGGTAAGATATTTTCCATCAGTTTGTTCCCTGGTCTCTCCCATCTGCCAGTCTCCCCCAGGCAGACCTGGGAGACGGACACAATCAGGAGTGACTGAGGCTCTCAGACGAGCTTTTAATATTCCAAGGTTTCTGCCTCAGACACTGAAGTTCAGGAACCTCTGTCTCTTTCTACACAGCAGAAAGCCATATTTCTTTTCAAAGAAAGCCAAGATGTTTCATCATCAAGAGGTACAAGCAATTATCGAACTCATGGTTGCAGTCCAGCATATTACTTGCCAGGAAAATAGCTCACTTGACATTACTTGTAGACAGTGCTCAGTACAACATAGTGAAAAATTCCTAAAAAAACACATTTGGCATTCTTTTAGCCTGTTTCTGCTTAGTTCAGGAAATCCCTCATTCTTTTTCTTCATGACTCCATTTAATTTCATCTCTATGGCAGTATTTGGTATATGGAAGTTATTAGCTCACAGAAAAGTAAAAATGCAAGAAAAGAGTACATTCATGGCTTCATTGAAATAACATTTTTGTCTAAAATTAAAGCTTTTTTCTGATCATAGCTACTCCTATGATGTTCTTACAATTCAGAGGACGTGTCTTTGAAAAATTCCCCAGCTCAGCTCTGCTGAAGCCAAGAGGCCTGGTTCAAAATCATGGCTGCTGGGTGGGACTTTGGGGCCAGTGGTCTCTGGGTAGTCAGATTTTTATCACTGCAAACCTTTCCAGCTCTCACAGCTATGAAAGGGCCCTTTGGAGACATGCCTAAAAAGTGCCACATGCCCCTAATACGTACTTTTTGTCTGCCTTTGCGGCCTGTGTTTGGACTGCCATACACTGTAGTACACTGTCCTCCCTGTCCTACTCTGACCCACGTCTGAGCAGATTTTCCAATGTTTTCTTCACCATCCAGCTAGGCATTCAAGTGGGAATCTTTTACTGACAGCTAGAGAAGCATAGAAATTTGCTCTTCCCAGGATGACTTTTACCTTGGGGACAGTGGGGCACATCTCTGCCGGACCTTTACAAGCCTCCCTAAAACATGCCTTTCATGGTCTGTCTTGATAGTGACCACCAGTGGCAGCATGCAATGCAGCAGAGGTATCCGGTGACAGCTGAGACAACCTACAAGTTTCCTTGGGAGTTGTTTGCTTGGGTTTTGGAGGTCTTTTTTGCTACCACATAAAACATGTTTCAGAGTTATGCTACATTCATCTGTCCTTCCCACAGACTTCAGCGGGTCTATAGGGCCAAGCTGGCAGAAGCTGGCAGGTGGCGGCTCAGGCCAAGCGCAAAAGGGAATGTGCAGGAGAAAACTACAGTGTCCTTTACAAAATAATGGCCATTTTGTTCTGCTTTCTGGTGTGAAAACTAAATAGTCTTCTCCTCCATATTATCTTGAAAATGAATGACTTATACTGTACTTATTTTCTACAGTATAATTCTGTTAAATCTCTGTTGTGCTATATGGATGCCCACACACATTTGCACACAAGTCTATTACTAAATTTTCTTTTCAGGTACACACCGCCTTAAAAAGTATTAGACTTACTACTGAAGCAAGGCCTTATTTAGTACAGGAGGGAAATATGACTCCTTTGCTCAGTACTTCTTTTGGTTTTCTTCTGTGCCTTCTCCTAGACTAGCATAAAAATAGTCTAATTTTCAGTTTTCAAAATCTTTTCCTGTGAACGTTTCAAGTAAGAGATACTCAAACTCACTGTGTTCCCCCAGTGCTAGTCACAAAAGACCCATTGTTGTAGATATCAGCGCCCTGCCATGTATCCGATCATTCCCTAAAAAAATTCCCCAGCCTAACCTCATCTAGCTGCCATAGAAAAGATAATTCTCCCTGTGACAGAAAAGCTGGTTACTGGAGCCCAGGAAAAAGTTCAGTCCTTCTGAGCCTGCAGCCTAAAGTAAAGTTATTCCTATCTGCACTGAGAAATGATTAAAAAACAAATATATAATTAAACTTTAATTAATACAATTATTAATAAGGCTATCAATTTTAATTATATGAATAGTAAGCAACACAATAAAAAGTTAATATAGTTATAATGCTTTATTAATGAACAATTAATTACTAAAATTAGGAGGTGAAGCTGATGAGCTGAGGAAGTGGTTTAGTGCAGATTATTAAGGCAGAGTTTTGATCTTCCACTTATTATGTCCAATGATTTTAAAACTGGATAGGGACCAAACTGTATTTTCGAAATAACACAGATATAAATTCACAGGAGACAACTGATTACGCACTTTCTTGCAGGTAACATTGTACATTTTTAGAGACAAAAGTAGTGCCTGGTAGTGGAGATGACAGTGCTAATGAACTTTATCAGAAGATGAGATTTATAGTACCCCTTATGTTATTCCCCCAGTATGACTGCGGAGGAAGACAAAAGTCAAAAGCCTAGAAGAATTTAATTTTGACTTGTCATGATTTATTTTTTCAGCTTTTCAGTTTATATTTTCATTTATTACAAATAGTTTTTAGAAGTTCACTCTATGAATATACAAATAAAGAACTTGAGTTTCTAGAGCTGGCAAGTTTCTCACATGCACCAGTGGAAATGTAAGGCCAGAAAGAAAGTCTGTGATAATCCAGGCCAGTCTTTCCCTTGACACAAACCACGGCATCCCATCTACTGATCCATGCACCAAGCCCAGCAAGTCCTCAATGAGCAAATGTCTCATTTAAAAAAAAAAAAAAAAAAAAAAAAAGAAAAAAAGAAAAGGCTTTCAGTTTTGATTTAGAAATCACTGTTAGTGAGGACTTCACCATCACCCTCATAAAATTGTGCTGGTGACTACCAAAGCCCACCTCCCACACTTGAAAAAGCAGAGTTTCTTTTCTAATTGAATAGCAAAGGTACAAATGCACTGAGATCCCAGTGCAAGAGAAGAGAGTCATACTGTGTTAATTCAAATGGTGAGAGCCTCCTCCTCCTCATCCTCTCATTCCCTCTACACCAGCCTTCACAAATCCATCCACAACATTATCATCATTTTTGCTGCAGGTTTTCCTCTCATCTCCCTCATTTCCCACTCATCCCACTTCTCATGTCTCCTCTCTGCTCATCCTTGTCATTAAATTTCAAGCAACCTTTAGACATCCCCAGGGCAACTCTTACAACAAGGATTGCTAAATTAATTTTCTGGCATGATTGGTAAGTTAAGAAATAAGAAGCTCATCTCAAAAAGCTACATTCTCATGACTTTATACAGCTTCCCGAGTGAAAAAAAAAAAAACCAGTCTTCTTAGAAGTCACTTAAGAGGAAAGATGTTTCTTCTGTTACATAGTTTACCTGTTTCATTCTACTAAACCTGGTAAACAGCTGGTAAAAGTTTTTAGTCCTTTTTGAAACATACCGTTCACGTCTTCAGACCTATTTTTTATTGCGCCAGCCTAACGGCCTGTGTTAACATTACACTATAACCTAACAGGTTATAAGTACATTATTTTATATTCAGGACCGTTTAGTGCTCTTGAAGATTATGGGGCATTCTCCATCTCTAAGTCTTTAAACAACACAACTATTTCCTTCACCCATTGCTACACGGGGAATTGAATTCAAATCACAAACTGACTTTAAGTACCAGAGGTATGAGTGTGATTTAAGTATTCAGATCAACCACAGTTTTGGGTCCCTGAATTTCACAAAACAAAAGCCTCCTCTCAGGCAATTTCAAGAAACTGAACGTTAATCTCAGTTTTCAATCCTTCCATGCAAACCTTCTCCAGAGCACGTTGCCCTTATATTTTTTATGAAGTTAGGCTTTAAATCATTACAAATTCTAGTTTTATAATTACTAAAATAACAGCCTTGTATTATTGCTTTCATCTGTCCATGGTGGACATAAACATGGTATAATCATAGCCACATTTCTTTTTCTTTTTCCAACACTTCATTTTTATTCATGATCTGTCCCATGTAAAGAGAGAAATTTGTTCTTGGTGTGAAAGCATATGGCCCTTGGAAGAGAAAGAAAACAGTGCAATGTGGGTCCAATTCAGCCAGAAAAATTATTCCATTATGATCAAGACTTTGTAAAAAAATCCAGCACTTCAACGTGTTAAGCAATGGTAGTACAACATCATATAAAACTTGTGGGATGCTTCAATCCAGTTCCAATTTAAAACCTGTATTAATAGCGTAGTTAGCCCTTTAAAAGCACAACAGTTTCTACAAACCTCCAAATCCTAGGTAATTAGGGTTTTCAATCATGACAGTGTTCTTATTCTAATGGCAATTTTGGCAAATAGCAGGTAATTATAGCTCATTGAGGAACTACATTCTCACTTGAGACCTGCCATCACCAGCCTAATTGCTTCACAGTGAAACAATAGCATTTTTGTTCAACTATCATCTTTTGTTATTCTGCAATTGGGACTGAATACAGCAAAATTTAACTTCTCCGCTCTAACCTACAAAACAGCTTTTCATGGCATGATTATAAAATGCTAGCATGTGCATTTTTCTCCTGTGCTTACACAGAGAATAAGCATTTATTTATCATAAGACTACGAGACTGGGTTTCCTTAAGTTGAAGCCCTGTGAAAGTTTAAAAATGCAACCTATAAAGGGTGCTGGAAGCCTTACAGAGTACATGAAAGGACTGATGAAAGAGCTGTAGGACCTATTCTTGCATCACTTACCATCCAAGAGCTTTTATACTCACAACTGGTTCCACCAGATCTTTGTGCAGGCAGGTAGCCATTAGCGTGTTTTTAAAGAATCAGGATTCTATTACTCAATTTTAAGTTTTCATATACTATTAGTATTTAGCAATGCCAGGTAAGATTAGCAACTCCAGGGCAGAAACATAAAGCAAGTCTGAGATTTCCCATTCTGTACAGACAAGATGGGACGGACAGAAGAAGAGCAGTAGCCCTGCGAGAGGCCAGTGGCAGCCACCCCAGTGTGGAGACCCATCTTCTGACTCCTCAGTCTGGTGGCATTTATCACCAATTCAAAACATGAAACATGTCATTTTCCTGTCATCGTTCAGTGACTCCACAATAGCCATCACGTTGATGAAATATATACATATGAAACAGATAAACTTGGTACTCATACTTCTTGGTGCTGAATGGTACATGAGCACTCTATAACATTTCTGTGAAGTCAGTGCATTTTCTTCAGTTTCCCTCATTTGTTCTTTTTGTCTCTTTCCAAAAAACACCTATTTAGGAAAATTTATATCAGTGTTTTTAATTCTGGGAAGAGTCTTTTAAAATAACTTTGGCCAAATATGCAAGTATTTTTGGTTTCAAGGCTGATTGGCTTCCATTACTTTAGGCCAGAGAGGAAGAAACTCTTCTGTAAGTGCATAGTTCTGCACTGTGCCTATATACACTGCTATGGAGACAATATTTTCGTCTGGAGGGAGTCTTGAAGTCATGAATCCTTGTGAGTTAGCTATTGAGCAAGGGAATTTCTTAATCTGGCTGAGCAGTACTTTTCCCAAAGCTCTTGCTTGTGCTGCAGTAGTCAAGTGTGAGATCAAAAAGGCATAAATTACTGTGTTCAGGTCTGCAGTTTGCAAGAGGGACTGTAATGTCGCCCGGACAGCTGCAGATGGAAGAAGGCTTTTCCAGCAGCTGTTACAATGTGAATTTTTGGTGGCACAGAGCAGGCTAGCTGGGTCTGGTCAGCCTGCTAATTTAGCAACTTTCCTCCTTTGCTTTGTGCTATCCGCTAACACAAGCACGCTCTACGTGAATGAACCTAACACTGGGAATTGTTGTGACTCTCTGCAGAGCTCAGAGAAGAGCCAAAAATATTCGCTTACACTAATTGTTAAATTGCTTGTTTCATCCTTTCTGAAAGGCAAATATATTTTCATTTTCTCTTAAATTTAAGACTTTAAGGAAATAGCCAGCCTCTTCTACTGTCTAAGTTATATGTACTTAGCATATACTAATTCTCTGAATTAGAGACAGCTTTGCAGGATGGATTCAGGGCAGCCCAAATCCCAGGATAACAATTCTCCATTGGTTGTGTCTGCCCAGTCCTGAGGAAACGCCAGGGCACTCTTTGGCATGTGAGCCCCCTCCTCAGTTTCCAACAAGGAGAAAGACCTCTGAAGCTGATTTGAGATGGGGTCTCTGAGACCTCTGAGGAAGTTTTGCCCATCTTGAGAGGGAAGCATGTTCAGAGGAGAAATTTCTGCCTGTGGGAAGGTTGAGAGGTGGATCCCAGGAGCTGTCTGAGGGGATTCATTCTGTCTGAGCAGAGGAGCAACGGCACAAACAGCATGTTCCTGGAGCCAGCCGGGGTCCAGAGCTCCTCTGTTTCCCTCCACATGGGCCCCTGGAGTAGATACAGTCAGTCAATGTGATTGACCATTGCACACTCTGTGCCTGTACGCCAGGATCAGGACAAGTGAGAAGATCAGGCTGCCCAACAACCACCTTGCATAAATCCAGTGTGTTACTCCAGTAAGAACAGATCCCAGGCAAGCCGAGGGCCCTGGCAGGCAGTCCAGCAGAGGTCCGTCTGCCAGGGAACATGCCAACCCTTTGGGATACAGGAGATCCCAGGGGACCCAGAATAGCTTCACCAGAGCAAGTGAGGAGGGTGCCTGGACGGGGAACAAGCAAACAGCGTAGGGACAGGAGGGATGATACCTCCACCAGGTGAGGAAGAGGAAGATGTTCTGGGAAGGGGAACAGAAGCAGCAGGACATCTGCCACAGCTGTCTCTTCCTCTCCAGCGTACTTTATTTTCCCAGGATCTCTTGGGGATCTCCACAGAAACTTTCTGAACTCGCCACAGGGCAGGAAAATCCCCCCACCAAAACATGGAGCAGCATTGTTTAACTGATTTAAATCACTGTAAAGAATGATCTTTTATTACACCAATATTTGAGGACTTAATTATTTGCCAACAATACCATTTGCAACGATAAGGAGTGAAACAGAAATAAGTTTTAAATGTATTCTGCATTGTAAATTCTCTAGTTTTGCTCTTCTCTAGCATCACCGGCCTGATACACTCTTTTTTTAACTGATATAGCTCTTGATTTCCTCAGGAACGACACCTGGCCCCTGCATTTTATGGAGTTGTTTATAACTTATACCTTGCTCAGCTCATTTGGACGAAATGGCCCAGGACTCCAGCTCTCTAACGGCATCATACTCTCTGGATTTAATTTAACTTCAAAAAGTAAATAGCCTGTTTTGTTTTGACGTCAAAATAGTTCTGATGCTAGAGTGGTTGATATCTGAGGGACTTGGCCAGCAAAGACCAGTTGCTGTCAACATGCCCATTATTAAAGCCAAGTTTTTAAACTGCTTTCCAGAAATATATGACAAACTACCCTCCTTCACATAAGCATAATTCTTAACATTCACATTGCTGGTACAGAGCCAGAGCTGCTGTTCTAGATATACTCATTAGGACCCCAACTGGCTCTGTTAAAATCAATGGGAGCTGGTTTGTTCTGCCTGTTGTAACAAGAGAAAGCTGGGATGCAGCGGCTGTGCCAAGCGGTGTGGTGTGTTTATCTTACCTGGATATATGTCCCAAAGATTGCTCTGGGGACCCATACAGAACAGGACTATGTGACTGTGGCAACAGTTTTCCTTGGAGCTCTAGCAAGCTGTCTTATGTTCTTCTGTTAGAGCTGCTCTATACTGAGAATAAAAATCTACTCTTCCAACCAGCTAGCAATGTTAATTCCTTAATTGAAGCCATAAGGGAAGACAGTTTGGTCTTGAACCACCCTGGTCCTGTGTTGATGACAGTGCCACATTGTGCATCTCTCAGAGAAAGGGCTCATGGCTGTTAAAGTCTCACTCCCACACCATGCTACCATCTTGCCGAGACTCTTCCTTCCATGGAAATGTTTCTCTCGCATACAGTTCCTTCAGATCTGCCTCCTTCCAGTCAGGCAGGCTGGTACGGACATGCTCTCTTTGAGACAGCTGGTTCTAAAACAATGTTTTCAATGAAAACATTAATAAAAGAGGAATGTTTGGGGCTATAAATGTGATGTGGAGAATTTCTGTTTATTGATTAGAATGGATTACATTGATTCAGATTTTGATTACATTGGAAATTGCAACTTTTTTTCCAGTAAAAAAATTAGTTTTGCTTAAAAATACTGTGATGAAAAGGACAAAACTGACTGAACATATTTTCTTTCCTTCCTCATTCTACTGCCAATGGCCGACAATCCAATTTTACTGCAAAGCTTTATTTCTGGTGGTATTTCCTAATTTCCTCTCCCCTTTTTTTTAAGCAAGAGAAAGTGAGATTTCTTCTTATTTCTTAGCCATATTTATCTAAGCTCTCCTTTACAAAGAAGAATTTGATGCTCCACAGACAGATGGAAATAGCTCAGAGCTCAGTGAGGTTGCCCAAACATCTTATGCCCCTAAATGCCCAAAGAGTATTTGGGACATGCGATGTGCCGGCAGATGGGATGCAGACCTATGGAATCTCTTTTGGACTGGCAGCTGGAGGGGGTGCAGAATACCTGAAGGCACTTCAACGGTAGCAGATGCCTTTGCTCCGGCAGCTGAAGGGAGCCCCAGAGTCCTGCAACCAGCCGCTGTGTTGTGCTGTTTGCCTCACCTTTCACCATCACTACGGTAGAGCACTTAAAAAATCTTGGCCTTTATACAATTTCACAGATTCGAACTTGCTCCTGGCCACTGGTTCAGTGCACAGTGAAGAGTAAATCTAAATATTTTGAATATCTTGATATATGTCTGCTATAAAAAGGAAACAGAAAATGACGTGCCAGCTACTTTACCAGGTCATTGCAAAATCCCTATCTCCCCCATGCAGCAATCGTTAATGCAATGGAAGCCATAAGGTAACATTCAGTTCAAGATCTTTAGCATGATATCATATGCTGTGAGATTTATTTTGTCGGGGTGAAGGAGACTAGCAAAACAAAATCAGCTGAAAAGATGAGCAGGGCAAAGAGAGGGAAACTGAGCTGAGTATCAACAAAACTGTTCCTTTCAAACACCTTTACCTCCTGGCGCATAAAGGTAGATGAGAGAAAGGAGATGCGTGAATTGTCCCAAGGAGCCCGTTTAAGTGCTTTTTGTCTTGATCATCGGAGGAATGAGGAAGCAATGGGACTTGGGTCAGAACCAAGAGTGTATTTTAAGTGCTTTTTTCCCCTCAGGAATCATTCTGGAAAAGGCAGACGAGAGAGGAGAAAAACTGAGTCTCGGCAGGGCATTTGTAAGTGCTCCTTTTCCTTTTCCTTTCAAATTTCTTATTTAACTTGCTCCACATGGAGGAAGAAGAGACTTTGAGGCCATGGAAGTCGCATAAAACTGCTCTTGGAGAGCTCTTTGACATTTCTGTCTTTTTGCTTGTCATTGTGAGAGATACAAAGAATTGGTGTGAGACTGAAAGAAAAAACCCAGAGACTTATGAAGACATTTGTATGTGTAGTCCCTGAGCAGATTCCAGGACAAATCCTGATATCATTACCAAAATGAATTGTGTTATTCCACACCAGTGGCTCCCAGGAGTTTAAATAGGGAGGGGCTGTGTCACTAAGAATAACAAAATAGAGCCACCTGGCAAGCGTACAATATTTTTATGTGTCTGCAGGCCCTCTCTGCGTTGGTCTGCTTGGCAAAGTGGCCGAAATGCCACTTATTGAAAGGGAGCTTGAGAGAAGAGACATTGGAGCACTTAGATTTGAAGACTCTAGACACTATTTAGCCTTCTTTTACTGTTGTCGGAACGGAAGCTTGAGTAGGCAATAATAGTTTTTAAAAGCCCTAAGAGAAAATTTAATTTCCTTTTAAATGAGATGGAATTTTATCCTCGGGGAAGTACATTGCAAATCTCCCATTCCTCTGATAAAATCAAAATTTCATTTGTGATTTTTCTGCAGAGCTCCCCAAGCTACAACACAGAACAGGAGCCAGACAGAAGATGAAAAAAATCCTCATGCACTTTTTATTCTGAAGTATAGTTTCAAACAAAGAGGTCATATTCTTTGGTACCAATGGTGGTATAAAGTTCATAATGATCACCACCATAAATTATTCCTTAAATCAAATTGTGCTCTCATTTTCATCTGGTTAGCGGCCACAAATGCGACTGTTAGACTTAGTTCATAAAAATCCACAGTTGGGTTAAATTCATATGAAGGACGTTGGCAAGGTAGGTCTGTAGGAAGACAGAATTTTCTTTTATCAAACACAGGTGGGAAAAAATAGACAAGTCACACAACATACTGTCCCTTCTTCAGATCTAAAGGTTTGTCTTCAGTTTTAAAAAGCATCCTTTTCCCAAAAATAGCAATTAAACTACAGAAAGTGTGATCTGTCCTTAAGTAACTTCTATTTATTATATCCTTAGACCATCATGGTTAAATACAGTATCACAACATGAACCCTAATAGGTACACCATTGAAATAATGTGATCATGTTTGATTTTGCCACCACTAAGCAGGCACTTGGAGGAGAATCTCTCTGTCCACGTCACACTGCTTAGTCGGGTCTCAAAGCTAGTTAGTCTGAGTAAATTTGAAATTTCTTCCCACAGAAATTTTTTTGAGAGAGTCTTTCTTTGTTATTTGAATGTCTGATGTTTTCAGTACTCATAAAATTTACTTTCTTTTCCAATGAAGGCAAAGCATTTTTAATTGTTTCGTAAAGTTTTCATTTTTTTCAAGGAGTAATCTTTAAAAGTGTGTACAAGAAACACTGAAGGGCAGAAGCGTAGTCCATGCTTCTATAGGGTGAGCAGGTGGAGTGTAAGCAGTACACAACCTATCCAAAGTATCCCAAGCATATTAAAGATAATTAAAATTTAAAATCATTAACTACATGATTTGTTTGGGTGGCTTCAAAAATCTATGACTCATAACTGTAACTGGGCTTTTGGGAAGGATTCTTTAATGTGTTTGAGTTGTCCATTTATTAACTGGAAAACAAAGTGGTGACCTATCCACAGGTCTCAAAGTATCATAAATCATAGAATCATAGAATCATTTAGGTTGAAAAAGACCCTTGGGGTCATCGAGTCCAACCATCAACCCCACTCTACAAAGTTCTCCCCTACACCATATCCCCTAACAACACATAAATGGTGCTATAAATGGCATCCTTACAAACCTGCCCATGGAGCACTGCTAAAGTTCCTCAAAGGAGATTTGCAGTCTGGAAAATATTGACAGAGATATTTTCTAGCAAGAGAATTCTACTTGGTTAAGTCACATAACCCCTGAAGTTGCATGAACTTCATCATAAGTTTATTTGAAGGCAGGAAGAAGGAGAAAGTTCATTTTTCAATATCCTCAGAATGAAATTGTTCTGGTTTTCATCTTAGGAATGAAATATATGAATGATAATGTATTTTAATACCTTTCCAGTATAACGAAAAAGGAGTGAAAAAGAATTTGAATGTTTAGATTTTGCCAAAATTAAACATTTCAATTGAAAGCAGATGATTTATGTTGTTTACACTGAAAATGATGACATTTTCAAGTTCTGTTTGTAATCCACATGAAGACAAATGTCAAAATTGCCCAATGTCCTGTGAAATGGAACTTCTGCCCTCTTTCTCGTTTGCTTGGAGAAATAAGATATTAAGTGTGAGAGGATGAATTAGTTTTCATGTCCATTCAGTCCTAGCTATCTACATTCAAGAAAAGTTTCAGTTACTTCCAGTCGTGATGACAATTTAAGATTAGTTCCAGCTGCAATGTTGACATCTGTCTACTGCAAACTGCAGAGACTGTCATTTCACCCATTAGCAGCAATTCAGTTGGGTTTGAGTTCAGCATGGCAACTTATAAACCAAAACTAGTATTTCAATACCAGTCACGAAAGCTCATACAGTCTCTCTGTTCTCCTTAAGATGCCAATACAATGAAGGACTGCCCTTGACATTTTGGAAAGAAGCTTGGCCTTCTGCTCATTCCTGAAATAAGGCAATTTCAAATAGTTTCTTTCCTTTATTTCTTTTCAAATGGAACATGTCTGCTCTGAACTCTCATTAGCTTTCAAGATTTTCACCCTACTATTGAGGTATTACGGAATTTGAAATTAGAAAGGAATGTAAACTACTTACCTTGGATTCACTTTGGGTTTTCTCCACTTTTGCACCTTTTAAAAATAACTTGGGACTTAGGATATTTTTGGCAAGGCTTCTGAGGACCTGTCTGCCAGAAAAGAAAATAAAATTACTGATCTGGTGAGAAGCAGATGGATTATAAAAGGTAGTTGGCATGGAACAGATGTGAAAATGAAGAGCAGGAGAATGGATCTCTGGTTGCAGCCTTTCAGGAAAGTATTCCATTGAACATGAGGATTAGCAGAAAAAGGGTCCTCCATCACTTACTTATACATGCGGTAAATGTTAAGGGTTTCAGGAAATCAGGCATGAGTTTTGCCTGTGGATGTGCACGTATGATTTCATACTACTGCACAATGAAGTTTCTGCCCTCTCCTGCTTGGAGGAACTTATTTCCCATGTCTTCCACGCCTCCTAGTGATTGTGGCAGCTCCAAGGCTAGGGTCACACCATGATCACACTCCCTGATGCCTCATATCACCTTCATTTTGGCCAGCCCCTGGATAAGGGAAGGAGTGAGTCTGTTAGCCAAAGAAACTCAGGAGCAGGGAAAGGAACCCAAATGCCACCAAGTGGATGGACACAGTTGGACCAAGCCACGTAACGCTGCGAACTTGAGCTCATGCTCACACATGACCTATGGGACTATTATAGACAGAACCTCTATTTTCTTTCTTCTCATGCAGACTCCTCTTTGGAAAAGTGCTGAGATAGTATCCTAATGAGCAACTTCCTTTTGTAGAAATAAGCACAGCATTATATACGTGACAAATGATTTAAGGAAAGTTCATCAACCTACAAAAAAGGTGGTAATGCAGTGTTCAGTTTGAAGAACTGTTTTGCATATCCCTACTGAGATTCATCATTCTCTTTGATTTTTCTAGAAGAAACCATTTATTTTTCAATAAGTTTGATGGTATACTTGGCTAAAAATCAGTAAAAGTATTTGAGAATGTTTTCTGTTCCTTATTTTCGAGCCAACACCATGCTTTGCCTCTGTCTCTGTCTACATGCTGTACCATTCTTGTGATAACTTGTATTTTCCAAGCATGCTTAGTTTGTACGTACACAGTTGTACCACACTTGTGCAACTAGTGCTACACATTGCTAACATGTGTTTTGTTCCCAGGAATGGCATTCACGTGGCCATTATCATCATCAGAGTCTTTGCTGTGGATTTCAAACCTGTTACATTTTATATCCACACAGCATTCAACAGGGATCTGGTCTTGAGTGCAGGTCTAGAACTCCTGGAGGGTTGGGACCCAAGCTATTATACTCAAGCCTTAGATGGAGATACTTTGATGAGTGGACACAAGATATTTTAATGCACCTTTCTGAGTCTGAGCTCTCCTTACAGAGTTAGCTTTGTGTTGCAAAGTAGCCTGAAGATGATAGGTACTAAAAATTTGCTTCTTGCACTTTGCTTGGGAAAGATAGGCAGATCTTAACTATAGTGGTCATAAGTCAGATCTAGCCTCACTCTGTTTGTGGCTATTGTGACAGATGAGTACTGCAAAGAAATAAAACCTCCTTCACCACAATGATATCTATGATAAATCTGATTCTACTGTTCTATTTTTGAAAGTTAAGATCCTAATTCTGGTCTTACAAGCACCGTTTTTATATCAGTGTGGTTCCATTTACATCAATGGACTTAGTCACTGGTTTCCTGATGTACGTGGGCACCGTATACACATCAATGAAGTGAGGCATGAGTAGCAGGAATAATTGAAAAGGTTCTTAGGCATTAGGATACCACTGCCACCAAGGTCAAGTTTTCCCTTTGCAAGCTGAACATGGGTATTTTACAGTGAGTCAGAGCTGAGGCATGAAAGAGCAGCACTGAGTGGAGGGGAGAGGCTGGAACACTAAGGGCAGAAGCATGCAGTTTGCACAAGGCCATGAACAGAGCTGCTTTGCCTTATGGGAGAATCGGGAGAGCAGAGCATTTCCCTAAACTACTCAGTGCACACCTGAGACACTAAGGACAAACCAGTCCCCAGTACTGGGCTGACCGTCTGGGAGAGCATGACCCACCTCTGAGGGTTATTTTCTCCATGAACAAGGGACCGTTCTGGGAAATTACTTAAGCACACAGGGATTTTTGCTTTTCTCTCTTTACTGCGATTTTGCCTACAAACTGTGAAAATACAATGTCGTTGTACTGGCTAGAGGCTGCCTGAGGCTGCAGGTGAGGAAAAGGCCCCTACCAGCCCCACTCCACTGTAACACAGTCAATAGCCAGAGAGTCAGAGTCTAACAGCCAGATACTATCTCTTACTTCTGACTTTAGTCATTTAACTATCCACCCTTCACAACAGGGCCTCTCTGGTTTGTTTTTTTAAAGCAAACCATAGAAAGCCACGAATTGGATGTGAGATGAAGTGAAAATAGTTATGCCGAAACCAACGAGTTATTCTTGCTTGATGAGTGTCACCAGAGCATCATGCGCTGTGCTAATTTCTCAGCTTGCGAATAGACATATTTGGACTGACAGTTGAAAGTGGGCTGCAGATTCCACTTAAAACATGTTTTTCATGCTGAGTAATGAGGGCAAAACACAAACCAATTCTGGCAGTTAAACTACACACTTAAACCTTTCATAGTGTTGTCAAACACTATAATCCTTCAAAAATCTGAGTTTGAATAGCCTCAATATTTTATTTAATGAATTTTAAATCCTATAATTACCATAATTAAGACACTCCTTTTGGATCATGTTAGTGTGCTGCTCAAAGAGAGAGAAAGCTGTAGGCGATTTTCACTAAAGATTTTCCTGAATGCAAATGATATGTAGAGCTCATTTTGAATTCTTCATGATGTCATATGGGGGAGTATTTCTTTAGAATGCCTCAGACAACTTTGGTGTGGGAAGTCTATAACACCGTCTGAGGAAAGTCTCAGATGGGAAGGGCCTCATTATCTCCGTACCTGACTCTTCCTGTGCTGGCAGTGCACCTAATATCGATGTTTCTGCCCCTCATTTGGTAAAACAGGATAACTGGAAAGAAGTAAAAGCTTTTTGGGTGTTGTGAGATATACCTTGAGGGCTGAAAAACAAATGTTAGAGTGAGGTATGCATTGGCCACTGAGAAATATGATGAAACTTATTGGATTTGTACTGTTAATTGCTGATCTTAAAAGCTTCTAAATCAGTTTCAAGGTCAGGAAAGAAACCTGTGGGAGGAGAAAGGAGAAGAAGCTTTTGGATGCTTTTGCAGTTGCTCCCCTAGTCACTGTCATCCACTGCCCCAGTGCAGCACTGCAGCTACACAGGTTCCCAGTGAGCCAGAATTGCCCAGTGCTGAGGTGGCAGCATGGGGACAGGAGCTCACTGGGCAGCTTGGAGCAGCCCTGAGGTCTCCAGGACTCCCTCTCACAGCCTGCTCCATGGTCCTGGGTGGGAAACACCAGGCCATTCCTCCTCCATAGGAGAGTATTGATACCTTCTGGCCCAATTGAAAGGAGAGGCTCTGAACCCGGGGTCAGTTCAGAGCCAGAACCAAGTCATCACCACGTAGGGACACCACCAGCACACAACATTCAGGGTTGTGAATGACAAAACCAGCCTGCTGTTTTTCTGGTTGGGTGCTTAAAAACAACCCTTTGTGCACACACATCTTGGCCACGAACTATCCTGAAAGAAGGATAATATGTTGAAAATGGATCAAAGAAAGGTTGCACTCTACTGTATGGGGGAGTTTAAGTGAAAGGGATGTTACAAGGCTGACTCAGGTGGCCTGTGCAATATGATCTTCATAGGAATAGGTATCACCATATCAGTGGGTAGAAAATTAGGGTTACGTGTGACTCTGTGGCTATGAGCACTTTGCATTTAGCAATTTAAAAGGTTTCACAGCAAACAAATCAATATCTCTGAGAAAGAATTCTGCTTCACACCCAGTTCTGCAATTCCCAGCACTGTCAAAGGCATCGCCGAGGACAGCACACACAGCATGATGCTCATTTGCCCTAATAGCTGTATAGCTGTAACTAGCTACCCACCATGTAAATTAACATCAAAAGTATAATGAAGTTATTAGCAGATTTAATTTAAATGGCTACAATGTATGAAACAAGAATTTCATACAGGAAAAAAAGTATTTTTATTTAGAAGGTTTCCCAATTAAACATAACATTAATACTCTTTTCCTGGGGTGAGGATTTTCAGTGAAGCCTAGATGATTACGGTGCCAAGCCTCATGAAAGTCTTCAGGACTTATATGCCTATCTAAGTCCTAAAATATATTTAAAACTTTGTCCCCAGAATATTTATTCTCATCCCCAAACTGTTGAACTACATATTTTTCTTTTTATTTTAGAATGGTAAACAACATAGAAATAAAAAAGTTAAGAAGTAGGTACTTCAATTTGTTTGAGAAATATCCTTGGGACAACATTTTTCAAAAGTGTTCAGGCAAATTAAGACATGGATATGCAGCAAGTAGGATAGAGAAGGTTGTTAAGGCAAGGTAGATGTCTCAGTCCTGTGGAGAAGAATTTGTTAGGTTTCTTTCAAAATTAACAGATTTTGGTCATCTTGAGCAATCAGTCTTGGGCAATCCGTCCCTTAGACTGAGACATGTAGAACTACATTCCTGAGTTGAACTTTAAATCTAATTGAAGATTTTTGATCTTCATGTAAACTAATTTAAAACTCAGGACCAAAAAGACATTAATTTTCTGTTACCAGTTTGGCTCCTTTCATATGTGAAACCAAATTCAATCAATGAAAAAGACAATCAAGCTTATCATCTGATGAAAACTGGCACAGTCTTACTGATTTAAGTGAAGTTAAGCTGATTCTCAACTAAATGAGCCTCTGACCTGAAAAGGATGAAAAATGCTTTCTTTTATCCCAAAGTAGGATTTTAAAAACATTGAACCATTTCATTCACCTTTGATTTTGTCCAGAAAATTTATCTTTGTGATTAAAATCCTATACTTCAGGGCACGTATCCTACAATATATCCTATTTCTCAGGTGCTGGAGGCATGCCCTGGAGAGTATTATTCCTTACTTAGTGTGTGTCAGACCACATTTGACACAGTCCATTTCACTGAGACAAGATTTATCCTTCTGATAAAAAAGCAAAATCTTCAGCTGGGCAAATAGACCTCAGAGTAGAGTTAGATAGCTGTTCAGAATGAAAAATATCTGGTTGTTAAAAACACTGCTAGTATTCACAAGCCCAGAGGTTGTATTTGTGGTGCCTGCGCTCGGATTATCATTTAAAAGACCAAAGAAAGGCAAATTATTGTATTAGCCCTATCTCCAGGCCTGTTATAGAGGTACTGATTGCTTGCCGTATCTTCTACAGACAACAGGAACTTCACCCTGCAAATCAGACGCTCTAATTTAAGAAGAGTCTGTCTCCTTAGTTAAGAGATTACACTGTTGAAAGGAAGCTGCTGTTAGAAAAAAATATTTCATCTTTAAGCAATATAGCCCAAAAGAATTTGGACATGTAGCCTTAGGTTCCCAACTATAAATGAAATAATGTCAATATCAATAACATTATCAATATCAACTAATAGAAGAGATTAGAAATTTGATGTTAAGAATAAACACTAGAATAGGGCTCTTCACAAATATTCCTAGTGTTTTAAATTTCACTGAAAATGGAAATGAGTATCTTTCTAAATTATCTTCTACATTTCAAGTCATATTCAAATAAAATAGTACTATTGCACCAGCAGAGGTCAAAGCCAATGAAACGACATGTTTTGGACCATATATTACATATCACTTGATTCCACTCAATTGTTTGCATTTGGTTATCCAGTTTGTAATTAGTTACCCAGTTATTTGCATTTGGTTAAAGAACTGTGCATTTTAGGACAGATCTCAACATGCATACTTCATCTTTTTGCTATGGTCATTGCTTTCTGTGAACAGTGTACTTCATGTTATTTTTTTCTTTACGGTTAAAAAATATTCCATAGTTCTTTAGATTTGTCTGCTTCTGATCTTGTTACCAAATAAGAAAATCACTTATCAAGCAACAATATCAGTTAGTGTAGTTTCTTACAAATTACAGTCAGATCGCTTCTAAATTTTATTTTTGACAATATCTTCTAAACCTTTCATTGTAGCACAATCTTTTCAGCCCCAGAATAATTCTTATGGTCCTTTTTTCCCTAAAAAAAACCCCCGAAAACAAACAAACACAAAACCCACAAACATGCCCCAATTTTTCAATATTGTCTTTAAAGTGAGGATCCTGGAACAAGGTGTGGTCTAGTCTCATTGAAATGAGACTAGGCAGAACTAGTCTCATTGAAATCCCACAGTGCAGCCATCTCCCAACCCGTACTCACCATCTTTGGTTCTTATCTCTTGATTCAGTCCAACTTTGCCTTCTAATCTCAATAGTCATGCCTCTCTAGGACACAGTCTCCTGTCCTGTATCTTGCATTCCATTTCCTAGTTTTGCTTTTGACTTTATTTAAAGGTCTTTTGTATGAGTCATTTTGCCAAGTGATGCGGGGCAAACTACCCAGCTACATTTCTCTATCCTAATTCATTTCTTTTCCATTTTGTCAATCTTCACATGATCCACAAATGTTTTCAACAATCATTCTATATCTATATTTACCCTGACCAAATGTTAAACTGAATCAAATTTTCTTCCAGTTTTAGAGACTCAAGCTAGTTGTTCCTCCTTTTCAGTTGACACTTACTTTTTCTGACCTGTTATTTCACAGTCCATTTAGTTCATACTTTATAATTTCTATAGATTATTTGGTCTTTAATCAGACCATCATGATTTACTAATTCAAATGCCTTTAAAAATCAGAGGATACTTGTCTTAACAGAGGCTGATCGCACATATGTATTTAAACTTGACAAAATGGTACCTCTCTCAGGACCTATTTCCACAAAACAGTGTGGACTATCATTGATTATATTCCTTTCCTTTATTCATTCATTGATTGCATTTTACATCAGCGCTTTCACTATTTTGCCTCAGACTAATGCTGGGCTAAATAACCATCAGTGATCCAGATTTCACACTTACCTTTTTTAAATATTGACTCAAAATGAACAGTTTTCACATTTTCTGAAATTTTAGCAGCATTCTAAGATTCATTAAAAATGAATGCCTACAACTGCAACTGAAAACCCTTTCAGCTAAAATTACTAAGAGAACCCCTTCCCATCTCTGCTTTCCATTTGAGGTTGTGCAAAGTAACACATTTACTTGTGTTTTGGGTTTATATTTTTATGCTGCTGTCCTTTCTCCCATACTTTGTTTTGTGTGCAGTCACTAAAAACAATGAATCTACATTCATTGTGTGTTTGTGTATCACTCAGAAACATGGGTACTGGTGTTATTTGACACTTCCATTCACTCCTGAAATATTAAAAATTATTGTCACTTAGGCAGAGAATGGGAGTGTACAAGTAAACTGCTTATTGTTCTCTTTGAAGAGACTTTAGAGTTAAGGAGCCACGACCTTACATAAAGATAATATTAAAAGAAATGCCTGGGAAGAAAGAAAGATGTCACTGGTTTATGAAAAATATAGTAGCTGTTTGGGATTATGTTATAAAATGAGGAGGAAGTGGGACATGGAGAAGAAATTTACTGTGAGGTTTGCCCATGAAAACAACTTCTTTTGGTTATTATACTCTACCTATTCTGGTTTAACAGGCCTAGCATCATGATTATCAGCTTTGCACACTATTTCATTTATCTAAAGGCTCAAGGCAATCACAGCAAAAGCTTATTCTGTGTAGTTCTTAATAACACCACAAACCGAGCCCTTAGCTAATTCAGCTGTGTGAGGGACAATCCAAATTAGACTGCAGTAGTGGTGAATATTCTGTATCAGCTTTGGATGGTCTGAGTTTAGCTTCTTGGAATTGCTAATATCCCCTTGTGGTACGTGCCACCGAGGCCGTGCAGTTGAGCAGATGATTACAGTAGATTATAGTATGCATGGTTCCTCACTGCACGTGTAGAGGCCTGGTTTGCCTTCTTCGGGTGTGGGAGGCCCCCTGTAGGGCCCCCAAAATATGTGCAACTTATTAAATTACACCTATTGTATGCCTATTGCCCCAACCCTCCCGTTATCAGGTTTTTCAAACGTTATAATGGAAACAAGTAAATTGTCCAACACCAGGTGCTTAAGGCCTGGCAGAGCCCGTTGCAGGCCTCTGGCAACTCTCAGATAAGCTGGGCCTTAAAAACAGCCGATTCCTTCACAAAAGATGCTGTTTCCGTTCTATTTCTCTTGCACTTAGGGGACTTCCAGCTCTTACACGATCACTGCTATATAATCCCCCTGCAGTGAGACCTGCCAGGGTATACTCGCAGAGTCAGGCAGTAGGTGACTGTTCATGACTCCATCTCCCTCCTCACTTTCTCCCTGACCTCCTGTCACGACTCATTGTATTTCTTCATCATTTTCCCCTTTCTCTCTCTTATACGTCTTTTTGCCAGCCCAATTCAGCACCCACCAATGAGGCTGTCCTGGCCAGAGAGCATTTGCTTCGTACTGAGGATTTTGCCTATTGTGCCTAACACCTAGCAGAAAGGAGAAACTGTCCTTTTTAAAAGTGGGATTAAAGCACTGACCGAACACAACACTTAGGCACAACCTGAACCATAAGCAAATCAATAGGACTTCTCATTTGTTCACGTGCTTACAATTAAGCATATTCCTTAATGCTTCCCTGGATGCGAGCCAAAAGAGAGCAGTAAATTGAGTTGGGATCCCAGAAACTACTTTCCTTTTACTGAGACAAAGTCACCCTTTGTATTATCAGACGACACATTCTCTAGTGCAGACGAAGACACATATCAAGCAACTTACAATCAGGGGTCTTTTATTTCTGTTTCTGCAAATATAGTACTTCGCCCTACAATTAAATAAACAAAAAGAAGAGAGAAATCCAAAAGAAGCAATGGTTTGGCACCTTTTCTGCAAAAAATTCTTTACCACGGAACATGGTGGCTGAGCTCTCAGGTTACATTACATCAAAAAAGGCTTTTTAAAGAAATATCTCAGCAGCATAAAGGTCTTAGCAATTAGAACAGACAGGGAGAGATAAGAGATTATGGGCAAAAACTGGGATAGCTCTGGTAAAAAGTCAAAATAAGAATAAATAAGTAACTGCATGTGATACAATCCTAAGAAGTAACAATTCTACTTTCTTCTCTACTGCAGTATATAAGCACCTTCCAGGAGTGTATTAGATAATGTAAACAAAACCTTTCATGAGTCCTTTGGCCTCCTGCTCATTCTCTCCTTGGGGAAGAAACACATACACTTTAATGTTCATTTTTGGCAAACTTCATAGATATGCTGCCTCATATCTCCAGCAGAAAGAAAGAAATGATTAGGTGGTGGTGTCTGGTCATCCCATGTAGTGGCAAAATTTTGCATAGGTGCTGCAGGTCCCAGCCTCTGTTTTTGCCATGGTAATGCCAGCCCTTTCCGACCCAGGCTGCCTTCACGGAGGCTATTGACAGGGATTTCCATCACCCCAGCCTGAGCTAAATGTATATCTTCCCAGATTGGATTCTAAAAGGCAGAAAAGGAACACATACCTGGGCAAACCTAAGTGGTTCTGTATTTATATTAGAGAAATTCAGTTAACGAAGGTGGCCCGGGGACAGATGTGAAGGTGACGTAATATGTAAAAGTCTTTGATGTCAAGGGCAATGCCAGCTCTGGGTCAGTCAAGATAAGTCCTATGAGGAAAGGCCACAACCTTCAGCTAAAAATTGTCTTATTATATAATTGAAGATTTGATTTCAATTAATTTTTCTAGAATTAGAGCCTAGACAAAGAACACTGCAAGAGAAGAACCTTAAGGGTACAGATTATAGAGTGTTCATAGATCTACATGGAAAAGTCTCAGAAATTACTGTGCTTCAGCTCTGTTATTCCTCCCGCAGTGGAGATGTTTTTCTTAGGTGTATCTCTCCAAATTGCTGACATCTTTTATCTCATAAGTACCGTGTTAATGCACTCATTCTCTCACTAAATTCACTACCTTTCCTTCACAAGGAGGCTATTTGCATTTGTTTTCTCAAAACCATTTTTCAATCTTTGATTCTTTCTTTCCTTCAGACCAACCTTCCAGTTCTCTGCAATACTGACATTTCCTTCCTGAAATATTTTTTCTTTCCTTGCTGTTATTTTCTGCTCCTTTACTAGAGCTTGCAATCTTTATAATTTCACAGTTTCTCCCTTTTCAGCAACCTTTTAGCCGTTCCTCCCAAATCTAGTCATGTTTCTCTGGTTGCCTTTTCAAAATATTGACAAAATGCAGTCCAAGAACCTGGCAGACATTCAGTGCATCCTGACACATTACTCTCCTGGCAGACGCCTACACAGTTAAAATCCCTTCCTACTACCAACTCCTGTATTTGGGATGACTCTGAGAGATACTTTCCAAAGACCCCCATCCACCTGACCTTCTTACTTGTTATCTTATTGTAAATCCTAAAAAAGAGAAGTCCCGCCTTTCTCCCTTCTCCCTTTACCTCTGCCTATACACCGGCCCAAAATTGTTTTCAGTGCATATATGTTGAGAGAAAGAGATGTACAAGCCAACACCTTCTTCCATATTTCCCTGCCTAGTATCTCAGGACAAGATAAATCCCTTTACATGAATATTCCACACATATGGATTTTCTCAACACATCTGTTATTCCAGTACTGCAGGACTTCATGTTTGAATTCCTTGACTTGTTGATGCCATGAATGGTTTTTGTGCTCTTAATCTCACTTTTCAGTAGATATGAAATAATATATAGGGAGACATTCTTCAAGAAGAGATCTATTTTGAGGTTTGTTCTTATTCCGTTGAATCAAAACTATTTGAATTCTAGAATTTTATTTTATATTTTATTTTCATATTAAGTGAAAAGCACTACTGAATAATAGCACTTCTCTGTGCATTGTGGAGAAATACACAGAAGACATTTATGTGGTTACACACACAACCAAGAGTGTGGGTTATGTGTTTTGCCCATATACAGCAACACTTGAAATGCCACTGTCCTTCTCTGGAGCTAGCAAGTAAATCCATGTATTTCAGTACATTACATGTGTAATAGCTGACAGCAGTGTCTGACCAGAGGCATTCAAGAACTGGAGACTCTCACTTATTGCGTTTTCTACCATCTCCCACAGATGCCAAATGCTGGGTCAGATCCTCAGCTGGACTCAGCACGAGCCCCAGGTTCAGCATTTCAAACCATAACAGAAACACTTTAAGTCAGATGAGCCCTCTAAACCAAACTTTTTTTTCGTTGCCCTTTTTTTTTTTTTTTACAGCAGCCTATGTCATGTGTACAAATACAATATATGATGGAGTCCTTTGTGACTCAAGTATATGAATAGACTCAGTTTTGACCAAATCAATAAGAATGTTTTTAGCCTCGTATCCAAATAATGTAAATAACTTACATGCAAGTTATTATGCTTTGTAGGGTAATAACATTCAACTCTTTAAAGAAGTGGTGCATTTTGGAATCAAACCTAAAAGAAACAATCAAAGACCAACTGAAAGTTGAGCTCAGCACTGTAGGTAGGTGAACATAGCAATGGCTTACAGAACTGGAGGTTAATTTAAAATCATTTAAAAAGGGGTTACAACAGAAAAGTTTTCTTCTGAACAGAGAACTAAGAGCTTAGTCCTCTTGCCAGTTATCCTAAAGAATTGATAAAGCTTTTCTATTTAGCAAAAGGAAGAGCATCTCTGAAGAGTTACAACTTGGCAGGGCAGAACAGAGAATATGCCCAGACAGAGTTTGGGAGAGGAGCCCGGTTAGCTTGTCCCAGGGTCACAGAGTGGTCCCTGGAGCATTCCACCCTTACAATGGATGTGGTGACCTGCACTCAGTGCAGATTGTCCCAAGTAAAACAACTTCTTGGCAGGAAATGCAGAAGAAGCAAGCAGAGCTCAATCCACCTAGTCTGTAACTACAGAAAATGCCAGCTGAGTCTGCACTGCAAGCAGAGCCCTGAGGTGCTCCCGTGGTGCCACACTGTTTGCCTGACCCCAGCATAAAACCAAACCCATTCACTCCTTTAGATCATTGCCCAGGAAGAAAAAAAAAAAAACACAGGAGGAAAAAAAAAACCAAACATAAAAAAACCCCAATGGTTATATGGAGTATCTTCTCACCTTCTCACCTTGTAGGTCTTTGTCTCTCCTCTGTACATCTCTCTGGTATTTCTCTTTCACTCCACTACTGTGGATGATCTTTTTCCCCTGCAACAGCCATTGCTGGCAGGGCTGAGACCTTCCCAGGTCCATCCCTCATCTGAGTGCTCGGAGTGGGACCTCCTGTTGCCGTCCAGTGCAACGGTGGGTGAGCACAAGTGGCAGCTTTCACTTTGGCCTGTGACTCGTTTGCAAAATGGCCTTGAAAAAGTGTTGCAAATGCTTTAGACTCACTGAGCCTTTCAGCCAACCCAAAGCGGTTGTGGTCTTCATGCAATGCCAGTTTTCCACTAGTGAATCCCACCAGCCAGCCTTAGACATCTTTGGTCTCAGTGACAGGTGCAAAGGGCTTATCAAAAATATACTGATTTTATGTGAGTTCTTTATCCTTTCAATATTCAGTACTGGACATTCTGATATTCAGTCATATTCAGGTTCTTCAAATACATTTAGAATTTATTCAGGTTAAGAAAGCTGAAGGAAAATCATTTAGATAGGTCTGGTTTGAATTTGTAGTGGAGAAATTCTGGACTGTTAGACACAGCTGGTATCCCTGTGCAGTGAATCATCAGAAGGGCTATAGAAAATGTGTTTCTTTCTGCATACAGACAATGACGTTAAAGTAAAAGTTAACAAGAGTTCCTACATTTTTAGAAGTACTGTTCAGGTTCTTGTGGAGCTATGTGTTTCTAAACTGACTAGCCAAAAAGGATGTTTTTCTCCATCTGGAGCTCTTAAAACCTAAAAATACAATATGAATGCTTCTGTGGTTTGGTTAGCCTACCATCATTATAACTGTAAAGAAGGAATTTCATATATATGATACATGCAAAAAGGACTTGAATTTTCCATTCTCATTGCACCATCATGTCTTGCCCAAATAAACCTAATGACATTATTTTAGTCTTAGAAGGTACACATACAGTATAAAATTCTTCATAAAAATTAATTTAAATTCCAATCCAACAAAAAATTCAATAGTTCCAGCAATAGAGCTAAGCATGCGCTTCATTGATAGATCAGGTTTCTAATGAGGAACAGTTGTTTATAATATCTTATCATAAATGCCAGTTTCTATTGGTAATAAGTAAGTATCCCCTGCAAATCTTTCAAACTGCTCTTGGATAATAGAGTTATTTCACGCATGCACCCAACTCTCTATTTAGGAAATTCGCAAAGGCAAATTTATGTTTTCACTTGACAGCAAATAATACTTAAATACCTTGTCAATATAACGTTTAACACACTCCTTGATGACTAGTCAAATCTGCAGGTAAAAAACTTCGCTAAAGTGGTTGGTCTGGCAACATAATTTGGCACTCTATATCTATTAACTTCTGTTTCTGCTTTTGCACAAACAAGATTTGCCACAGATCACTGGTTCAAACAAGAAGTCTAAATGAAGTATCTCAAATTAAGTTTGAATTGATTTACATCGTGAACCAATGAACCAGCAAATTTTCTTGTGCGCGTTTGCGTGTGCAGAACTAAAATACTTACAGGAGATACTGTCATCCTGGCAATTAATGCCATCAGATGAGGAAGACCAATTTCCTCATTTGTTTTCCCTTCTCATTTTGTAGGAGAAAGAGAGAGCTGACATCCCTCTGTCTTCACTTTCTGCTAAAGTCACCCAGGCCAGAGGCACTCAGTCCCACAAAATCTCAAATAAAATAGCTACATACAAAAAAATATATACCAAGGACAATCTACGAACATCTAGTTTCAGAACAGTAAATGCACCACTGCAATGTTTTGAGGGAGAAGTATGTTTCTGCTTACTCTTTTTAGTGGCGTAATCAGTCTATTTTCAGTTCTGTCACTGAAAGGAGCAGAGTGAATTTAGCAGACGGAAATATGGTGGGACATAGACAGAACTATATAAACTGAAAATGCTGATGCAGTGCTTTGAAGCTGCCTCCTGTGTTATTTTGAGGGTATCTGTACATGCCACATAACAGTCCAAATATTCCACTAGCGTTTCATAGAAATGTTTGAACTCTTTGCTGCATAATAAAGAAAAACAGAGACAGGCAGCTGTTGAGGTTTTATGCCATGGAGAGTATGTACTTGTATGTAAGCACGTGCGTGTTTGCATCCGTGTTTCTTTCTTTGATAGAGATTATGAGCCATGTAGGAATAGAGTGCTTAATTGAAAAGATAACAAATGATGAAGCAGCTGTTAAGTATGGCACAAAAATTGCTCCAAGCAGTTAAGGCTGATCATCACGATGGAAATAGCTTTTTGACAAGCTTAGCATTCCTGTGACAATAATTAAGAATCAGGTTTCCACCAAAAGGCTTTATAGCCAGAAGGGGTTGTAAATCGATGGGCAACATTTTTATCTTGGAATGAAAATTAATTATTCAGTGTTGAACATGCTTTCTCACACTTAACTGCCTGTAATGTGTCCTTTATTCTCCATCTTAATTCAATTAATATACCATTGTCAAAAGGGTGTTTGTCTATAGTGATTTACTTTTGTTAAAAATTACCATAAGGAAATATGACAAAATTGAATGTTTCTTAAATGAAGCCATAGTTCACATTTTTTTGGCAGAGGGTTGTTAGCTGTTAAGTACTCTTTGACAAGGGTGTGGATATGAGCATTTTGTATTGCACCCTTTGAGCTTGCATAAGCACATAAAGGGATTGAATAATGCATGAATAAGAAGTGTAGGATTTTCCAAAGTGCTCTATGTAGCCCTAACTTCTTTCTTCCATTTAAGCTAGTCAGAAAACATCTTGAATTTAATTGGAGCAGTTTCAGGACACCAAATACTTTTTAAAATCTCATGCTTACTGAAAAGAAATAAAAAATGTTCTTGCCTTTTTGACAATTATATGAAAATGAAGGCATCTATCACAAAGCTGTCATGACACTTACAGGAAAATGATGCATCTTTGGGGAATTATTCAGACTGTTTTGACAAGCTCTACCATCTGAAAATGGGGCTGGAAATGTCCTCTTGGCAAGAAACATTATACAACATAAGCCTCCACAAGCGCAACTCTTGTCTCACTATTGCCATCGGTATTCTCATCTTCACCAGTAACAGAGCTGGTAGAAAAAAAATTAGCACTGGAATTGGCGTTTCATTTCATTCAGCACTCCAATATTATTCCATTATTGCCCCTATCTTTTGTGGCCCTGCTAAATTATTATTTAAGCTAATACTTCATAAAATACCAGAAGCGAGAGACTAAAACTTGCTTTCTTGAAGGAGTCCCATAGTGTTTTCTCACTCAACGTAAGTTCTTTATGGTACTCTCCCTCTGAAGCACAGGACTATGCTTATGCAGCAGCTTAAGGACAAGTTATTAGAGGGCAAGGGGTACAATACTTTCAATCCGTTTTTTATTATCTCATGGGTGTTCCTGCTATAGCCAAGCACTGCTTAAAGAAATACTGGTGAGTCACAAAAGAATGCCCTCTCTACATATTAGGGAATGAATTGCTTTGTAAAATCTCTTAACATTATATCAGCTTGAGCTAATGCTGACTCTGCTCACAGCATATGAAGCTACAGAGGACTAGCAGAGACGTGGATTTTTGTTCTTGCCCCAAAACATGCTCCTGCATTGCTGCCTCCTAAAATGTTTTTTCCAGGAGGAGATTGCAGCACAGGAGGGAAGAGGACCACATCCCTTCTCATTTCTGAAAGCTTTTAAAAGTCAAGAGAGTACATCTATGGCAAAGTGATTCCATGAGCAGAGTAAAGCTAGCATGACATGTTCTGAGAGTTCTACTGGTGAAATAAACTCCAAAATAATTTTCTTTTCCATATTTCAACTACTGAGTAGTTTCAATCACCTTAGGAAACCTAAAGTGTTTCCTTCCTTTAAGCTGACTTACCTTATTTGCAGGTCAATATATATGTCCTTGCCAAGCAGAGCTATCACTAGTCATCCAAGAGATCCCAGGTTCAGGTAATCAAAACCAAATATACCCACAGTTCACGTTTTGTCTACGAACCCCTTATGGGGTAGGGGGTCACAGTGACGTTGGAAGAGGTTTCTGTGTTATATTGCATTTTTTATTTGAGGAAACTTATGGTAGAATTGAAATAATAATGCCAGCTATCAATCCAGGAATGTATCTTTCTATGCTGCCTAAATTTTGAATTTAAGAATCCTGTTGTCCTTTCCTATCCTGTTTTCCACCTCACTGACCACCGCCATTTCTTCTACATTGACTATTCTAAACAATTAGCTGAGAAGCATTCCTTGCAAATACCTGACCGGCCCAACACCTTTACTCAGTTAGGATATTGCCTTCTCTTCAATCAACATGGCTTGTTTCTGTAGGACTACCCAAAATGAAGATGCCCTCCAAGAGAAGTGAAGCTGCCAGAAGCCAGTCCCGACACAATCCCCTTTTGTTAATCAGACGCTTCCTCCATTTTGAAGAGACGTAAGTTGGGAATGAAGCAAGGAGAGCATGTGTGCAGATCAACAGATCTTTTAAAATATAGGCAGAAATGTCAGGGTTTGACTTTGTGCTCAAGTTGATAAAAATCTTTAACTTCCTTTGCCATTTCATGCACTTGTCAATACTGCAGATTAATAGCTTCTGCACTGACTCACTGGGTTTGTTCTCAGTGTCAGGCCAGAAAATGAAAGAGAAATAAACCGCCCAAAAAACATCAGATAATTTCTGGTAGGAAAAAAGCCACAAACAAACATGCAAAATTCAAAGAAAATGCATCTATTGTTAGTCCAGGCTATTAGTGCCTGCTACCATTCAGTCCAGTTGGAGGGAGCAGAAGACTTGCACGAATCACATATTAGGACAATATGTTTAATAAAAAGCCAGAGCAGAATGTTTCTGGCTCATTTTAATAGATATAATAATGTTGCATCACAAATCTGTCCTTGAGTTTTTCTTTCAAGGGAACTGCCCTGGAGTTAGTTGCAAAAAAATCAGTGGTCTGGAAATTATGTAATTTAAACATGTTTACCTCAGTGTATGCCAGTGTTTGCAGCTGTTGAAGTGGGCAGAGCCTGGTCCTGCTGAGGCTAATTCTCCTAAATTAAAAACTGCTTCCGTTCCACGCAACCCCACACATATTTAGCCTTTGCAGACCAAACTTGAGAATTTGGAACATTTTGTAAACAGTTCCAAGAGAAGCAAAAATGTTCAGTGGAAGGGTTCTTTACAAAAAATAAATGTTTTAATTTAACATTACTTTCAGGAATGCAGTGCAATTTTAAATGGGTAAAAGTGGAAGCATTTCATTGTCTTTCACTATTACAGTGTATCAAGATTAATAACATACTTAAAATATATATTTTAAAGTAACTAAAACTAAATTCACGGACTGTAAAGTTTAAATAGAGCATTTCGGTGACTTTGCTTGTTCTGTTGATGTTTAGTGGGCCATTACGGCTATTCCAATTTTCTTAGTTTGGCTTTAAATGCCGAAAATTTTAAAAGAAAATCACATGCGAAATTCCAGATTTCCAACTGTTTTCACTGAATCTGCATACAAGTCGGTAGAGTTGAAATGCAAGTTCCTACACTTCAGACTAATTCTGTAAAAATACGGAAGACAGACTAATCATGACCCAAACGATGCAGAAAGTCAAAACATTCCTGTCTGCTATTTAATTTATATTGTTACTATTTGTTCACCAAAGGCTTTTCCTCTTATGCTACATTTGTGCGGTATGTGAAACTAGGGACACCGTGTCCTAACTATGGAAACTGATTGTGATATTCATATAAAACCACTATATATGACCAGTTCCTGCTTACCTTTTACAATGAAAGTTCACCGGCAGAGACAAACTATTGGTCTTTGTTTACCACCAAGCCCAAGGGTGCTAATGCATGAAAAATACCAGATTGCAGCATATAAAAGCACCGATTGCAGCCAGATAATATCTTGGTGGGGTGAGATGGCACCGATGAAAAACTCCCCTGGACAGTGTTTGGAGCTACATTTTGTATTGCACAGACTCAGCTCCTTGCTGGGCTGATTTATGTGAGGTTCTATGGAGGTGGTCTCACGATCTGGGCCTCTTTAAAATGAGAAAAACCTCCAAATCTCTCAGACGAGAAGATATACTGAGGTTCTTGCAGTAGGAGTTTATGAAGAGGCCACATTGATCTGAAAAAATAAAAAGGAGGGGATTCAAAAAAGATTTTTCACTCTAGCTGATGAAAGAGAAATCCATAAACGTGGCTTTTCCATATGACAAAGTGATATGCAATATTCACTGTGGTTTCACACAGCTGGGTCAATAAACTTCCATTAACTATAGACAAACTGTCAAAGTGACCCGCTGCCCTCATTTCTGCAGAATGACTTGGCCTTAGCTGTCCATATTAATATGAATTTTAACCCTTTGGTTTGGCATTTTAATTCTTCATCCATTAGTCTCACATTTCTGTATTATCAGCTAGTACTATTGATTTTAAAGAATACATACAGTCAATTTGCACACATGTATTTGCAAAGGTCAGCAGAGGACACTAGCATGTGATTTCTGCTAGAGGTCCAGACATTAGGCTTCCTGATGACTTTTATTATCTTTCCTTCTGGCCAAGATTATTTTATTGCAAGTGGAAGTAGTACTTAATGTAACTGAAGGATCGCTCAATGTCGTTGTAATCTGATTTTTTAAGGGTTCATTTGTGGGATTTTTTTACAAGACAAGTCTAAACAGAGGCAGTGTAATCCCAAAAATATCTTTCTCCACGCTGAGCTTCTCCTGATACGATTGCCAGACATCTCAGCTGCCTGTGCTTTATTGGAAGGAAGAGACTGTTAATTGGCACAAAGAAACAAGTGGAAGGAAAGCAACAGTCTGTGTCCCAGCCCTCACAGACCTGCATATACTTAATGTTTAAAGCATACAAATAGCTCCAACAACAAATGCTGAAGTTTTTACATGACTGAGATGACCCCTGCCCTCTCTCTCTCTTTTCTTTTTTCTTTTTTTTTTTTTGTTAAAGGAAAGCCAGGCAGTAGAGATTAATTTTACACTTGACTAAAATACTGAGGTCTGTAGTCGCACTGTTAGTGGGAAGGAGGTTTAACAGCCAAAGTCTCTGGCTTTTAAGAAAGCTTCACCCTGATATTCCTCCTTTTTTACCCTTCTGGTGGAAAACTGTAATGTTCCTGGTATACAACCTTTCTGTGTAAGATCTTACTAACGGGAAGAAAAGAAATTTCTCCAGTAATTAATATCTCAGCTTCTAGAGACCTCTACCCCTCAGGGGTAGTGTGCGGTGTTACCTCTTGTGTGGTGTTACCTGAGACAGACTTTGCTATTTGGAAACTCCAGAGACATCTCCTAAGAAGTGCCTACTACTATTTTCTCCCTCCTGCTATTTTTTTCCACTGCTCATTTTCTCCTTGTTTTAGAGTTTCTGTTTGTACTGCACCAGGACACATAATTCCTCAGTCACTAGCAGCAGCACATGTTATTTACAGACATGAGGGATTTGCCCGGGCATCTGCCACGCAAGGACGTGTGAATATTTACACTGCCCAGTCCTCTAATCTACCTAAGCACCTTCTTTCCATGGTCCAACTTCATCTGTAGGTTAGGCAAATAATTAATATTTCCCTAAATTTCTTGCAGTTCCAGCTCCGTTCCCATTCGAAGCAGCAAGAAGCTGTCACCGAGTGCAAGATCAAAGTTTGCTCTGGATCTGTCGGTATTCCAGTCACTGCCGTATTTAAAGTGTTCTGCTCATTATGACAGTGGCAAAGTCAGGATTGGCACTTAGTGGCACAATGCCATTAAGAGGATGAATTTCTGGAGTGCCTCAGGAACAAGACAGAGACTCTTAAATGTGCCTTTGCTCCATTCATAAAGAATACGCACCAGACTTCAGGAGAAGCAAACCAGACAGAGCTGTCCTCCCGCTCTGGGTCTGGTTTCAGATCTCACCATTTATTTTTAGAAAAAGAAGTAATAATTTTAATTTTGCCATGTTTCAAAACATAAGAGTAACACAGCACTATTCCAAATAGCACTTGAATTTCATTTTAGATCAGGAATCTATGATGTTTCTGTCTCTGTTGGAATTTCCACCACAAACATATCCCTCTTGTCTATGTTACAATACTTAGAGTATGGACTTATCTGGCATCTGCCACTTCTTGCAATAAAATCATAACTATCTTCTCTGTGGGGGGAATAGAATTTTGACTCAAATGGAAAATGAACATACATTATACTTCAGAAAGTATAAAGACCAGATATTCACTGCAGGGAGAGTGAGAGACCTCAGTGGAGCTAAATCAATTTATACTCAATAACGACTCATGCCAAAACTTCAAAGTGAAAAGAACCCAAACTTGTTTTTCCTTGAGCAGCCCTTTCATGGGCTTTTGTAAATAAGATAAAGATTGGACAGAAAGAAATAGAATAAATAGCATCGTTCTGGGACCCATCTTAAAAAAACACTTTTTCATGCGCTTAGATTTTCACACATGATTTTCACACCCTCTGAGGTCTCTTGAGCTATTGGTATGCATAAGTTAAGCTCACACAGATGTATTTGCAAAAAGAGGCAGTTTCTCCAGAACAAATCATCTTTTCTGCATCAGTAGGAAAGCGACTGATAGCCCTCCAGCGTGCTTTAGATTTCATACTCCGTTTGTAACAAGAGCTCCATAACACTCCCCATTACAACACAAACAACAACACAATCATTTAGTTCTGCAATCTGAGCGGGACAACGGGTATTCCAACATTCCCAAGGGGGGTTCGAATGACTTATTGATCAATTGATTAATAAATGTCAGCGGTCAGAGGAGAGAGCAGCTCTGCTGCAAAAATAGCTGTCAGAAGAGCCCATAAGTGCAGGAGCTATTAGGAGCGAAAAAATTAATCTGACAGAAAAATAGAGCAGTGATTGTTTTACATTAAATGTGAGAGAATGCATGATCTGTGTTTCCAAAACTTGTCAGATATAATAATGAGAAAGAGAAACTTCATTTCTGGAATAAAGATGTTTATGCACATATTTTGATAGGCCACATATGAAAATTTGGAATTGATTAACTTTTCATAAAGTAGCTGCTTTGAGTTATTTCTACTAAAAGTTAGCAACTCATGCTCTAATCATGCTTAAGAATCATTTTGTTTTTAACAAATAAGGCTGAATACTTTTCCTAGCTAACTTTTAAATTGTTATTTTTGGCACAGGTAAGGGTAAATTTAGTCTGTATGTTTTTCCAAGTTTGATTGTTGGTTCTTTGTCCTAAAGATTTCATTGAAATGCAGTTGTGACGTAGAACATGCGTTCCTGAAATGCTTGCTGCTGTTTATTATTAGCTTTCATTTTCAGATAAGGGGCATCATTATCGTATTTAAGATTCATTTGACAGGAGGCATTCACATGTGTTGGAAAGGCTGTCTTCATAGCATTATTCCAGTAAGGGTATAAATGAAGGACTGGGAGGCAGATGCTTATCTATGTGAAAAATCCTTACTCACCTGATCTGCTTAACTATAGACAACCGAGCTATAAAAATAAGTGAATCTATACCATCCCTTTATTTTCATCAGAGTGTTTGTGTGTGTAGTAATTGCTCACCTGAGTTTGTGAAATTGTTCTTATGGTTATCTTAATCTCCCACTAATCTCATGTATTGGGACTTCATTCGGAGGCTCAGACGTGACGGTTCCCTTCACTCACTTCCTACACAGGAATCTACATTCTCAGTAGAGCTGATAGAATGATGCAATGTGATGAGCCGTATTACTGACTTCTAGCACAGGTCGGGGGACCGTACCTAATTAAATGATTTATTCAGAGTCGCACAGGAAAACTGTGAATCAAGATTTGAACTGATTCTCACCAGTTGCCAGCCACCTCATATGACCAAATCATGCCACTGTTGTAACATTGGCTGTGCCGGTAAAGCATCTATTTCACCCATAAAAAAAGACGTAGCCATTGCCACATTTGAACCAGCATCATAGCAGAAATAAGATCTCTCTAATAGCTTCCTCGATGTCTTACAAGTGTATTACCAAGATCCTAATTACAGTCATGATAAGGAAAACAGATCCTTCGCGTTACAGACTGAATGAATTACTGTGGAATTTGCTATTTAACTTATTAGCTAATTTAGTTCTTCCTCTGGTTTCACTAGTTAAGAGCACGTACACTTATACACATAAAGATATAAAAGAAATCAGTGCCAACCTTTGTATAAATACCTTGGTATCTCTGAAATCTAGGCAGCGTGTCCCAGACCCCAGTTAAGCAACATGATGCTTCATTGGATGTACTCACGCAACACGAACAGTTTTCCTCTAGCTGCTTTATGAATACTTTTTAGAATAGGAAGACACTGAATAATTGAGCGTTAAGAACTACATATTTTCAAATTAAGATTGCAGTATTTATACACTTTAGAGAAGGAATGTTTTCTATATTTCTGTTTTCCCAGTTCACTTTCCCAGTTTAGTTTCTGGGAAATTGATAGCAGGCTTTCTCACATGTTCTCTGCTTGCTTATGCGGTCTCAGATGAACTCTGAAGTTCATAAAACGCCACGATTTGCCAACATTTTCATAAACTCCTGGCCACAGTCCAAACATAACCAATGAATAAATTGATCTGAAAAAAAAAAATCTGAGCCAGCCAAAATGCTCATCTTGTTCTTTTTTTTAATTGTTCTTTTAAAAATAAATCCTCGTTATCTGTTTTATTATTCAACTATAGCTATTCCTAAAGAAAAACTCTTTAATTACCTATTACTCAATGAACTCCCAGTCATTTGCAAAGGCTTCTCAAGAGCTTTAGTGTATAAAATGAAAAGAGAACATTTCAATTCTGAAATAAATCATACTGCGTGCATTCCTTTATTCAGTGTGTTTCTCTTTATGTGAACACTGTGCAAGGATTCTTGGTATTTTTATATAAAATGCCTGTCTTTGAAAACATTATACAAATAGTTATATCCACAGATGTAGATGAGTGCATTGAAGGAAGGAGCCAGGAATACCACTTATGATTAATGTAACGTATTCCAAGACTTTGTTGTTATTTGCTTACAGCTTGAACAGGTTTCAATGCCTAAAGCCAAGATTTTCCACGTCAGATGTCATCAGAAGCCTGAAAATTTTAAGAAAAAAAAAAGAACCAAAGCAGTTCAGGCATCTCTGAGAAGGAGGCTAAGGGAAAATATGTACCAGCAAAATGAGCATTTGTCCTTCTTCAATAAATTTGTGTGACCTTTTTATTGAAGAGGTCTAACACCTGTTTTAGAGCACAGTAATGAGATCTGGAGGATGGCTGTATATGTGCTAAAGCTCTTTTTTTCCAAATATCAGAATTTGATCATGTATTATCGTCCCTGGGAAGATTAAAACCAATTAAAATTATACATATTAGACTAAAATAGTCCTCTAATGAGAGTGCTTCATATACTCTTACTGTAAAGGGAATACTAAACAAAAACATCCTGCATCATGAAGTTTCATCCCTGCTGCTAAAGGAAATTGCATAATACAGATAATAGATGCAAGAAGTCCTACACTGAAATGAATCAGACTCTTGGATGAGGCTCTTCTACTGAAGGGTGCCCCTAGGACGTCACCCCTCCAGCCCTTAGAAACCTTCTCCTATTTCCAGTTTGAACTTACTAGCAGTCACTTTTTACCAATTTCTTCTTGTGCCAAGACTGTTTTTCAGTCGTTCCTCTGCCCCTCTTTGGCTGCGTTTGCTCAGAACGAGCACGTCCTCTCTCAACCTTTGTTTCATGATGGGAAATAAGCCAAATGTCTCTCCCATGATCACCTTGGTAGCTCCTCTGTGAACATGATCCAGAGGAACAGAGGCAACTACGCACAATAAGCCAGATGAAGTATTCAAACACCCTTGTAGAAATGTTGTAAAATCTCCTTATTTCTGCTAGAAACATCTTTACTGAGGTCACATTTGTCCTTTCCCTAGCCCCTCATGTTGATTGTTCATAGGTGACTCTCTAATGGAGAAAAGTCTTTCTCCATGTCAGCAATTTTCAGCTGATAAGTGCCTGTCTGATAGAGAAATAAACATAAACCCATAAGACTACATAATTTGTACCATTATATTCAATCTCATTTTTATTTCTACAGTTCTTATTGTTATTCCATTCATCCTATTGTCTTTCAGTTTTGATAAGAACTCCCAACTTTTGGTTACAAGCAACTTTCATTTAGTATCAGCAAAGTTAATTAAATTGTATTAACTAATTAAAAATCAAGAAGACTGTTTTCAGATCATTTTTTCAGAAAGATTAGGGCCTGAACAGGGCTGTCTATAATCAGCTTGGTTTTAGCAAGGTTTTCACAACTTACTTTTTTTTCTCTAGTGCCAGTTGCCTTCAATTTGGATAGTTCTGTGCATAGAGCATTGTATTGCTCTGGCTAAACAAAATCTACTGCATTAATCTTGTCTAAAAATGAAGATGCCTGGAATCTAGGCAACTAATCTCCTTGTAAACTCATGTTGTATTTACATCACCTTCCATTTGACTTCCCATTTCTGCAGTTCTTTAAAATGTTTTCCAAAATCTGTTTGCTATTGAGAGCACACAAAAACTGCCCTTTTTTACTTTATGTTTGTGCGTTCCCAGTTATCCCATTTATTAGAGTCAGTTACTGTCCTTCTTACTGGTCCTGTAATTTAATATTCCAGTCCCTTGTATGTTCTGAAATGGAAATTGTTTCCTTCTATATGGGTATATTTACTAAGGTTTTTTTCATATCTCAAATAAAATAATTTCCACATCTATTCCTCCATTCTAGTTATCCATTAACCTCTCTCTCACGCTCAGCATTATCTTAATTAAAATCTAAGAAAGAATATTAATCTAATTCTCAGAACAACTTTGGCAAAATTGTTACTGATGACCATAGGAAAATTTGGACAAGAATAAGTTCAATTCTGAAAGAAGTAAATCTGACATTATTGTACATTGAAGCCATGTAAAAATATTTAGTTTTTCAGAGATTTCCAAATTAAACTAGAGAGTTTCAACTGAGAAATGTATTTGGGAGATTTATTTGAGTCCGAAAGTCCAAAACAGAGCTTGAGAAACAACAGAGGAAGTTGAAAAGAAAGAGAACTAGAATCAGGTTGGTCTGGATGTCATCAGTTTTGATTTTGGCATTAAATTTACTACCCACATCCAAAAACATCAACATTTGAAAGCATTATTCAACCCAGATTGGTGGAGCATCTGTTCCCTAGTAGGTGTAATTTCCATCAACTTCAGCCAAGATCCTCTTCATCTGTGATTGCCCAATCACCACTTCTGGTCTTGGAGAGATTATCAGTGCAGGTCTCTGCAGCATCAAAATAAACCCTATCTACTACTCTGAATTGCAGCTGAAGGACCTGGAGCTGGATCTGCAGGGGGATCCAGCAATCCCAAATGGATACAGGAAAAGCTGACAAGACTTGAACCTCACTCCTGCATTTGGGTGTCTATCTGTAGTCAGGTTTGAAAGCCACAGGAATGAGATTATAAACTCATCCTGATTAAAAATAATATTTATTTATGTACGAATATGTTGGCACTGAAAGTATGTACCCAGGGAATGGAATGGGCCATTTTAACAGCTTACTAACCTACATTTGCATTCTGGTGCCCAGGTGCCCATCCCACAGCATGCTTAAACGTATTGGCTTTCACTAAGTACAGCAAAGGCACAGGACCACTAGCTTTTAATTCATAGATTTACTAATGTTAAAATCTACAGAATATTTCCCAAGCATAATCTACTGTTGCAGGTTATCTGAGGGAAGTTTTACCCTTATTTAGCTTATTATAATAGAGACTTTAACTCCTCAATTTCTAAACTCTGTAAGAAAAAAACAATCACATTTCTTGACCCAATCATCAAAATTATTCATACATGTTTGAGCGCCATGAAACACACACCCTGTTCCTCAGAGCCAGGAGGAGACATCCATTGCCACTGCAGGATGCAGCTGAGCTGTGGCATTGCTGTGTCCCACGGCAGCCTTCTCAGGGATACCAGTTATCCAAGAAAGTTGTGCCAGCACTATCCACTGGTCATGCTGGGGCTCTGTGTACACCAGCAGGGAAGAAATTTCTACCTCCCCAGCCCTCATGGAGAAAAGTTTCCACAAAGATGACAAGACCTGGAGGGCAGAAGAAAACCCAGTGGCCTCCCAAGCTGATTTTGTCTGGATCACATTATATATTCTGGCACAGAAGTTTTTGCAAACTGTTTGCACGCCATGTGCAGTTCGAGCCACAACCTGCTTGCCCTGATGCCATTTATCAGCAAAATTGTCAGTTATTGCTTGTGTCAGCAATAACAGCATAAGACAGACAAGTCTTCAATAATACATAGCAATCATCTGTAATTTAAATGAGGGCGTCTACAAAATAATACTGCTAAATCCCATATAGAGCTGAACTGACTAAGGAAGAGATGCTAGTAATTCATTACAAATCTGCCAGGAATCCCTAGGTAAGAAACCAGCATGAACACCCACTAACATAGCCAAAAAGCGTGGCTGGCTGCAACCCATTCTTTTGTTTGAAGAGGGGAGAGTGGCTCATGCTCTAGAACAGCCTTCACACCTTGGGAAAGATATAAACTTTCTCAGACTCTCGGCCATAAATTTAAAAGCAGAATTCGGCTTGCTAAGATTGCCTTCAAGCCTCAGCCTGTAAGAACAGACACATTTAAATCATTGGAGAGTTAAGTTGTAAGCTAAAATCATACTGGTTTTATGTTTCTGACTGAAGTACACAAATATCATTAGAGTACAAGCAAGGCACAACTGACTAAAGGGACCACTGAGACCATTGTGAAAAATCATGGGAAAAAACTGCGCCAGCATTTCAGCCAGCTAACCAATGGGAGTGTTTTACCTCTGTGCATCACTGAAAACAAGTGTTTTAAGGAAGGTTGATATGGAGCACAGTAGCTGGGCATATCTTTTACAGAAGGACCCTGGAATCCAACAGAGGTTCGATTTCACTGGTGTTTGCCATCACATTCTTTGCCATCAGAGTTGCGAAACAGTTTCACGAAATTTGAAATATATGCCGCAGAAGAAAGGAAACCTGGACTGGGGAAACAGTTTGGAGATGACAGCATGTATAGGCAGCTCAGACTAAGGGGCTTGGAGACCATAACGGTGGGAATCCCGGAAGAATTATGTTTCCATAAAAATAATATACAACAGATTTAAGTTATAACAAAATATTTAGACAAACAGCATACCTATTCTGAGGAAAGGTATTAACAGGTTCTTCCTAGGTAACCTCCCTGCAGAGAATTCATTTGGTAAATACATCCTTCTAGATATTAGTTTCTGATTAAAGTCTCACAGACATGGAAGAAAATAAGTGATTTCTAACTCTGAAAATATTTCAAGTATCTAAAGTTTTTTGTGAAGGTACAATAATAACAGTCCATAAGTAGCACATCATCATTTGTGACTAATCAGCAAATTCAGCTGGTGCATAAATTGACAAGAAATGTCATCAATGTAAATTAACGTTTTCAACCCATTAGAAAAGAGCACCAGCTTCATGTTACAACTGAAAGAATGGCTCCGTTTTGGAAAGTCATTCACTATCATGCTATAGACAATGACCCCTGTCAAAAGATTTAACAAAGTTCACAGGTCAATGCAGTGGGAGGATCTCTGCTGTCCTGACTCTTAGTAATAGTCTAATCATGCAGAAGAAGTTTTAAGTGTTGATAATTTAGTGAATGAAATTCATGCCTTTTGACCCTGAATGAAGAGACAAGGGAGATTCATCTTGTCTTCAATTAAGTTTAAAGCTATTTTTAAACACCTTATCTGAGCCAAGCGTCACAGGATCCCAGCATTTTTAATGCAGTTTTCAAGCTGTATCATAAATTAAATCTGCAGATACTGGGCTTTGGGAAAACTTTTTTGCACAACAGCCGTGAAATCCTGATCCTGCTGAAGTCAATGGGAGTGCTGCCATTTCTTCAACAGGGTCTGGACTTCAGCCATATTGTTTAAAGTCTCTGAGTGCTGTCTTGGCTACGCTACCCACATGCTGTTCCCAATGGGTTCGCTGGCAGAAAAAAAAAAAATACTACGTAAATGCTGAATATTGCAGCTGAAGAAGGGACGATATCACAATCTGAAGAATACGTCTGACTTCAGTTAGGAAATTTCTAAGATGCAGAAACCATTTCATGAGGTTAAATTAATCGATAAATGGCGCACAACCCATCAGCATTGAAACTGTTGTCAGCTGCTGTTAAGATGCTACGTGAGGGTTTGGTAGCACTCTAAAGGTAAGGAACCACATGGGTTAGTAGTGTGTCTGCATAGCAGAAAACTATAAAGATAATTCACTCTGTGAACTCCATAGATGAGAATCATACCCAGAAATTGCCACCCTAAAAATCTGGGATAAAGATACCCTAACCCCATAGAGTGCCTATCTGAAATTCGTTAAAGACAGTATAGTTAATGATGCCTATACACCTTCTTTTCTTTGTGTAGTGAAGTGGAGGGATTATGCCGTATGTATGCAAAGCAATAACCAAGACATTTGCAGACTTCAGACCACTTTGCTTCACTGGTCAGTGCTGTGTCCCTGAAACTCCACAGCCATGGCCGTAGCAAGGGGGCAAGAAAGGAAGGGGAAAGTCTCCTAGCTCTGATGCCTTTGAGTCTGGAGGCAAAAGGAGACAACTAGAAGGCAACAGGGACGAGAATATCTCTCTAAGTCTCTCCCCAGAGCTTAGACAAATCTGGGCCAGCGAAAATTGCCTTTGTGATTGAGCGTGTTTGGCTCTTAGGGGTGTTTTTTACTCTGACTGTTTCTACGCGAACTGGTGTACTCCACCAGAGCTGCATCTGCAGAAAAGGAGCTCTGCCAACCCAGTGATTTTGTGTTCCTGTACAGCAAAGCATTCTTAGTGTAGTCAAAATCTTACTCCCATGCTCCTTTTAAACACCTCCCCAGTTTCAGTGGAATTATGTATCTTTGCAAAATTAAATACTTATGTCAAGTGTTTGCAGAACAGAGCCTAAAGGCAGAAGAAAAGCTTATACTGGAAATAGGTGTGACATAAATTGTTTATATTTTGCCTTTAGCTAGAGTAGCATGCCTCTATTATCATTATTTTTTCATCTTAACTATACCACTGAAGACTTAGGGGAGCATACCTATTAATTATATTATTACACTACTCTGTGGACCTGCCAGCCATCACATACAGCACGCTGGCGGTCTGCCTGTCCTGCCCATCGTCACCCTCTCTGTCACCAGGTGGAGCGAGCCTCCTGCCTCCAGACACTGGAGAACGAAGGGGTCTAGCTCGTATTATTCCTTCCCCCAGACCAACAAGCATACCTGGGCCAAAGCCGGCCACATGTTAGCAGTTAGCTGAGGCTGCTTATAAATAACATGTTAATAGCTATAAAGCTTTTCCTGGGCTAGGCGTTCTGCTTTCCACTTTGATAGGAGCATGTTTTTGTTTGGGGAGGGTTCCTTGAGTACATGTTGGGATCCAGCAGCTGAGCCAAACTAAATCAATCTTGCGTCATGTGCATGTGTGTGTGTCTGTGTGCAACAGGCAGCAGCAGTTTAAAGCCCCGGTCTGGCACTCCCTGTTCAGATCTTTTTCCCCTTGAAGTCTGCCTCCTCTTTGTATCCTCTCCTCTCTATTTCTCGCATGGAAAAAAATCTCTTCCTGACTTGATTTCGTACAGGGGAAATTAATTAGAAGTGGCTGTTGGTTCCCCCTGGAGCGCGTGTAACATGAAGGAAACTCTGAATGTGACTTTAAAGACCAAAAAGGCCAGAAATTCAGAGACTTTTTGATACCCCAGTTTTTAAGGGTACTGGCACAGACACATCTGATCTTGCCCTGTAAAAACTGGGGGAGCTGCACTGGAAGCTCCATAAAGCACATCTCTGGGGGTATGGTGCACTCTGTGGCAGTGTCCTGAGTGTGGCTAGGGGAGCACAGCTGGGATCTATATCCTTCACCTCTTCCCCAAGAGATGTCTCCAGCACAGCGGGGCGAGGAGCAGCGTCCGTGTCTGTGAGGAAGCCGTTGCCTTCAGGCAGCGTGGGGCTGAGCCGGATGGCTGTACGCATCACCGCAAAGGCTTCCATGGGATGGTTTCCAAAACCATGTCCAGCATGGGCCTTTCTGAGAGCATAGACTAGGCTGCATCAAACACCACATGCAAGCATTAGGCCCTGAAAACTTACAGATGTGCAACTTCTTCACTGAGGTTTCCCAGCAGGCTGCATCATCCTGGGGCAGTACGCTGCCTGGAGGGATAGTTACCCATCCATCCTGCCCTGGGAGGAGACAATTTGGGTATGACCATTCCTCAGGGGCTTAAACAACATGAGTGTCAAGAGCCACCATCAGGAAGCCACGGCCAGAGGAGCTCTGCCCAATGTTGCCTGCTGCACAGCCAGGAGCCAGCACTGAAGTGGGGACACAGCTTTGGGAGGAATTTTTTGGGATGAGCAAGCCAAGCACGACACTGTGTTGTATGAAGCAGCAAGAGCTCCCAGCTCATTAGGATTAACGTGCTTAATGAGACAGCACCTGCCCCCTAACCCCCATGGGAAGTGCCCTGCCCACCCCACATTCCTGCAGGCAGACCGAGCTGCCCTGTGCCCCAGCCTGCTCTGCTTTTGCACCAGCATCACTGCCACAGCAGGGGCAGAAAAGCCGGCACCCCACATGTCCAAAGACACAGGGAAAGCAGCTGGGTTCATCTGGGTGCTGGCACCACTCAGAAATGAGTCACCAGCCACCCACCGCTTGCTCTGCGGCGAACAGGAGCAGCATCCCTACACCACCTCTTCATCAAGAATAACCTTTCTTGCTGGTGAGATGCTCTTCTTCCTGAATATATCAGGCTTCTAGCAAGGAGCTCCTTAGAAAAAGTTAAGAAATATACCCTGGCCTTCAGGCTCCTCTTTGGGCTTTGTCATTAGCCAGTGACAAGCAACTCATTAAGAAATATTCTGTATTTTTTCTGTAGGTTCCTGTCTTGGCACTTGCAAGATTACAGCATGTGACAGAGCGGATGGGCGTTAGCCTTTTCAGCCTGACAGCTACGCGTACAGATTGCTGCTTGAGCCACAGGGCATCTTCCAAAAGAAATCATCCTTGCAGAGCATGATAGATGGACAGAAACTTGAAACATCTGCGAAGGCTTTAAAAATCCCATGTTAGGAGCCCGCTCAGAGTGATGAAACACAGTGTCCGTGAGACAGTGATCTATAGGGGCTGCCCTCTACATGCTGCTCTGCCACGGTGAGCCGGGGTTCAGCTGTCCCTCTCCACACTTACTTGTTTCTTTTCATTAGTATGACTGAGACAAACTGGAAACTACAAGTGGAAGTTTATTCTGTCCTTTGCTGTAGCCCAGGCAAACTCAAAATGCCAGCTGATTTCAAAGGAGGCTTTCTTTCTAGGGACCGGGCTTCCATATAATATATTTATTATTAAAAAAAAAAAAATTGGTCACAGCTGTGGGAGCTTAATAGATGTCTGCCATGTAGATTTCTACTGCCCTTCCATATTTTTAGCGCTTTAAAATATGTTTGCCATCTGTTCCTGCCACAGCATTAAAAACAATCACAGTGACTCTTTACGCAGAGGCCTTAGGATGGAAGTTGAATGGAGCCCACTAGATCACAAGTGACATGATGCCAAGTACAGTGAATATGATGAGTGTGTGGCCAGATTTTTAGAGAGAGCTGTTTGTAGCCCCCTTCCCTCCAGTGCTAAGGGTCATTTATATACATGTGTCAGTACAAAAAAGTGCCTCTAAGAACCGGGATCAGAATGCAAATAGTTGAAGCAACTGGTGAAAAGGCCTGAAGTTCAATGCTGTCTCATACCCTATTACGCACATCTCAATTTCTAACCAGTCAATAGGCAAGAAGACGGAAAACAGATCAGAAACAGAGGACATGTATTATGGCAATGTAGAAAAGAACTTGCATCTTGAGAGGAATTTTTCCTTCCCCCCAGCTCCGCAGAGGATAGCAGCTGATAACTTGTTAGGTCGTTGCCAAAAGCGCTGCGCTAAGCTAGTATTGATGAAGTGGCTTTCTGTCTCCTCCAAGTTAAATACCATGCTCCTAGCCAAAATATTTGTTATTACTCAAAGACAAGGTTCTCAATTTCCTTTTGATTTTTAACATACAGGCAATCATCTGCTTCCATTTTTTAATTGTTCTCATTTCTCATTTTGTTGGAAAACTGGCTCTCAGCCGGATCCTTAAAGATCCCTCAATGATGACAAACACGTAACAGTGAAGTGAAAGCAGATGACCTCTTTCCATTATCTAAACTGTATTAGATGGCGGATGAATGCTATTTTCTTTGGGGTTTTTTGCTTGTTTGTTTGTTTTTCTATTGCTGGGTGCAACTATATTTTCAGGTAGGTCAACAACATTGAACCAACTTGCTTAACACAGAGGGTAACTTTAGTCTTCACCCCTGTCGTCTTCCCAGGGTTACATATTGGCATTTCCATTTATTTTAACTGCCCATATTTTAAACATCTCACACTCTCTCTTGTAGGCTGGATGATGAAGCATGCAATCATGCTGTTCAGTTCTGGGCACACTGCAAGGAATTCCTCCCTAATTTGATGTTAATGTGAATGTAGAGTGATTATAATCACGACACTGAAGTACCGTGTCTAGGGAACCAGACAAATATAAGAATCAGATTCAGAATGAAGGTATTTCAAGCCAAAACCTACCCTCCCCAGTTGGGTTTGCTGTTCCAAGAGGTGATAAGCTCTTAAAGGTTCAGGGACTGTGCTGTGTTTTTCCTCATACTGTGCACCAATGTTCTATACAAACATAGAGAAACCGTGGGAAACAGAGACTTGCTATTTGTCTGGCACTTTAATATCTATTCACACTCTTTCACTCCACAGAAACATAGAAGTATCGCATCTTACCATAACAATGTGTCTACCACAATAAATGAAGCACTGGTGGCCCAATTCCACCTCTCTTAAGACCAATGTAAAATCCATTGTAAACAAGGCCATTAGGTTTTACCGCTGTAGGACCAGGAGACTTGGGTATCACTCCAAGGCCAAGATCCTGAGCTGATACCAACAGAATTATAGAATATTAACTAGCTGTCCAGATTTTAACAGAACTACATCATTTCCAGCAATTTTTTCCTCCAGTCCTAATTCTCTTAGATGCTTTTTTTGGACCACACCTATTACAATCACATAATATACAATATATCTACTTATTTGACGTTTTATCAATCACTTTGTATACACTGTGGAAAACACTCCCAAGACCAGTTCCTTGTGTTTGAAGCCTTGCAAATGCCCATCGCATGTTTGGAGATGTCTTGAACATGACTCCACCTTTCAGCCATCCCTTTCTGGATATTTAAACTACTCTGACACCACACTGGAAGCATAAAGACCATGATATAATTTTAAAAGGCCTCTGGAAAGTTTCTTAAGGAGAAACTCTTAATCTCAATCACCTATTCAGACATGAAGTTTAAGGAATGTAAAAGTTTTGAGCAAATCTGCTGCTTAAAGCCGCAGACCAAGAAATGCATTCATTCTCCAAAACTCACTGGCACGGTGCAATATTGCATCACTCCTGACCACAGACCGCACTCTGTGCTATCGCTAAGTCCTAACCTCCCAGTGGTGCATGCAACTCATTCCACAGATAACTTTCCCATGTAATGCCCGTATTTTTTTTAAAGTTGTTCACAAGATAGTTCCTAATTTTCATCTTCATAGTTTCATGTTAAAAAAAGAAAAAAAAGTTTGTTAATGTTATCTTTCATGTCTGCCAGAAGTCACGAAATGCTTTAACACACAGACTGAGATTGTGGAAGTTGGCAGATGAGCTTACACGCTTTGTTTTCCCGTATCACTCGCAGAACCGAGGTATCAGTTCTTACTCTTGCTCCATGTCATTTCCTGGATCTCGCTCATCACAGATGACCCAACCAGTATACCTTTCTTACGATAAAACTGAGCAATTCTGCTGCCATAGGTCAAAGCAGTGATGTTTGCAAGACAGCTTAAAGTCTATTTTTTTTGGAAGATAACTTGCCTAACACGTTCAATTCCTCCATTTTGCTGAATGAACCAGCCATTTCTTTCTAATGCTTTTTTAAGTGGTCTTTTCCTGGTGGTCAACAGGGGGGAAGTATAAGTCCAACTAGTGTGCAATCATATCATTATTTCAGTATTCCCCTGCATATGGGAATTATGGTAGTGCCAGATTTTGTATGGACAGAAAACAAAATTATTGCAGCCATATGCTAGACATGACGTGTTTTGAACTGAGTGCCTGGCCTTTGGTATGAAAACCTACACTGAGGGACAAGTTCTTTTCTCTGCATGCTTTATTTGCTATCAAGGACTACCATTTGCAAGGGCACCCTTGTATACATATTTTTTTCTCCACGATTCTTACTGTCAGCTCCTCCAGATTTTTTCCTAGAAGTTTTACTCCAGTGTAAAACATCACTTAATAGAAACTTAGACTTCTTTATTCAGGGAAAAAAGGGGAAAAAAATGAAAATGGAAATAGATCTTTGTTTCACAGCCGTCTATGATTTGTATGAATCCAAAAGACATTTTCCTGCAAAATTTCACTACTGAATCACCTCAATAAATTATATGCAGCCTGATTTATTCTTTCAGTGTCACGTGACTTGTTGAGTGCTATTTTTAGTTGAAGCACAAGTCTGGAGTCTCATCTGTCCAGGAAGACTTTCACATTTCTTCAATGAGTTAAGCCTTTTTTAAATCAACCGCATCAAAATAGATGCTTGATTGTCATTGGGCATTCCTTGATAAATTTTATCTTTTTTCAGAGAATAATCTCTTGCAAACCATTCCTATGCATTTTTGTTCTTTACAGAATGGTGCAGCACGCCTGTGGGAAAAGCTAATATTTCATTGGTCTTTGAAGATCTGTTTCTTGTTTTTGTCATTACTGTGTTACAGGTTATTAAAATGCATACTAGTAGCAATGACTTATTGCTGTAAAGTCACCCTCCTACCATCCATCCCCCTTTAAAGAGCAGCAGTGAGAACAAAATCTGCTCCCTGTTATGCAGATACGGCTTTTACCCAAACAGTTCACCCAGCTGAAGCATCTGGTTGCTGCCTGCAGTAAATTTCATTTTGCAGGCCAGGTGCCTGATAATTAATAAATCAAATCTTCACTAAATCTTTCAGTTGATTTTTCATCTTCTTCTGAAAATTAAGCTGTTTAAGCCTGAAGTTCATTCAAGCTATTAAAATGGAGAACTTGCCGTTTCTACTTCATACTCCAGCAGGTTTTTAGTCAGCCATGAATGGCAGCGAGGAGCCAGTGCTAGAAGCAAACTTTCTGCACAACATCCAGTGTTGATTTTTGGATGAGGTCTTCTACAGATATTCCAGAAGTGTGTGCCCATAGTCACATTAGAGGCAGAAGACTTACGGGCATAGTTGTCCTCTCACTTCTGCCGAAGATACCAAGAGAACAGACACCTTCCACTTCTGCTATCACCACAGGGCAAGTTTTCTTTTACTCCAGTTTCTTCAAAAAAACCCAATGTATTTGCATGTATCAGTGTGTAAGTTCACCATTATCAAAGAGTTTTCTGAACTGTTCTCTCTTCCCTGCCTTATTCCCTGCCTCCGGACCCCAGGTATGGATCGCTGCACCTTGTGATGTACAAGCAGGTACATGAGCATGGCAAGAGGAAGACGAATAAAAAAGCCGCTACCCCAAACTAAGGGTAGAGAGAAGGGTGTGGAAACCTGTATGCTTTTCACTGGTTTGGAAGGGGAGGGTTATTAGTGTTCTGAAGTGCATTGAGGACATCTACTTGCTCCTGTTGCTATTGGGAATTATGTTTTCCCCTGGTTTTATAAAGCACCTCTCACAGCGGCAGCTTCCAAGTCTTTGCTGGTTCAGGTACTGTGTCACTCCCAATGTCAATGATAGAAATCCTGCCTCTGGATGCTGCTGTTCCCAGCCTTCATGCTAGATTTCTTATCTTGATATTTTGAAACTTAAATAGGTCCTTGTAGACCTAGCAACTGTTTTCTCGTGTTGTGGGTGTTGGCCTTTTTTGGAACAGAAATAAATCTATCCCCAAGTCTAAACCTGAGTTCATGCTTAAATACTTTTCTAGGCCAAGTTCTGATTAAACCCTGCAGAAAATTCTGCTAAGAGGTAACAGGCAACAACAATAAAATCCATTAATAACTTTTGATTCATTTTATAACTGTTCACTTTCGAACAATTTCTACCAAGTCCAGTCAGTCTCATTTTCTTAGGCTTAGCCAGGAAAACAGTTTACATTTTTAGGTGATATGCTCAAGTGCAAAATCCATGCCTGCTGAAAATATCCCATGTATCAGGTCTGCTCATCTGTAAAGTGTGGAGTTGTTATCTTTTCCTTTACTTCTGACTTACATTTCCATGGCCAGAACTCATCTAAATACTTGTCAGTTAGGCTGGCTTTGAGCACCTACTCATACCAAGATGCAAGTGGACAGGTCTGTGCCCATGCTTCCAACTCTGAAGCGGGAGCTGAACACGAGCCGAACGAAAATACAGCACTTAACTAACCTAGATCTGCTCCATACCAACACTCTGCAGTGATGCAGAATGTACAGATACCACTAATAATAGCAACCAAGCGCAAACAGGCTCATCTGAGAGATGTGAATCAAATTATAGATTTAAACACCTTTCCTCCACTGGAGGGGTTGGGACACTTAACAAATATAACAATATATGAAACTGTGAGAAGAAAGCTGCAATATATAACGTGCGATGCTATTTCAATCATTTTAAAAGAAGCTTGCTCAAACGGAGCCTTTGAAAGCTACTGTGGAAGCAGGGGGGTGGGAAGAGACTGTCTGGAGATTGCAGATGGGAAATCTGACGCTCAGGTTTAAAAGTGAACAGTGTCCGGTGTCTATAATAGCTACAAATGAAGGCAATCAATACTATGTACGAAATACCACTGTAATGCTCTATAGTCTTAGATATCGCTAAATGAATACAGATGGCATGTCTTCATCTGAAGTACTTTGATCAGATGGAATATAACATAGATTTTTGTCCCTAACAAAGCTCGACTCAAAACAACACACAAAATGGAATGGGCCAGAAGGTCGTGTTAACCTTGTGGTTTTATAGCAAAGTGCAGTGGGAGACAAAAATGGCCCAATGTTTGGAAGTTTTGCACATGGGTAGAGCCAGAAAGTCTGGCTGCTATCTGTTATCCTAGCATTAGCACGCAAAGGAAGAAGCATTAATGGGGGTTTAAGGCAAAGACTGGTAACCTAATAGTAGTGAACCAATGTCTCTCACTTTTGTGTTCATTAGTTTGACCAAGCTGTCAAAACTTTAGGAGACTGAATGATGGAAATAAACCTAGCAATCCCCATTTAATTGCCAGCGCTATTTCGATTGGTGTACAGGCTGCTTCAGCATTCTCCACCCGTGTGGGACTGCAGTAGTGTGTCAGATGCTGCAGCATTTCATCCACAGGCCGTGACAGGCTGTTGAATGCTTTGAAGATGTCAGAAAGAGGCGGATCAGTCAGTTAATATTGGGAAATATTGGGAATTCAGGTATATCTTCTGAAAACTCCAGTAAGTTTAACAGAAGCATTTCCGTCCAATGCAAACTATAGCAATAACACAGCTGCTTCAATTTCATATCATTTTACAAACATCAGTGGATGCACTTTCCCAGCAGCCTTTCGGGATAAATCAGAGACATATTTATGGCTCTTTGGCAAGCAGAAGCAGAGGGATTCATTTTGCCAAAGACAGCAGACTGCATTTGAGCTTATGGCACCCCCAGTTTTCCTACCAATCCAACAGTGAAGTCCCTGGCAGAGCCAGCTGCCTGCTTGCAGGCACAAGGCTGGGGCTCTGCAGACTCCTTAGATCCTAACGTTCATTTCCAAATCGGGATACTCTACAAATGGAAATGATTCTTCCAAATGAGAGGCCAGCCTTCCCCAGAGGTTATCTGTACCATCATCTACGGCCTTGATGCTCAGGTCTGCCACATGTATCAGACACTATTCCTGTTCCTAAGTGGGATCGAGTAAGGGATTTATGTAGAAATACCGTCATTACTGTCCTGTGAAAATCTGTCCCCTGCCCTCCATACCTTGATGACCTTTGAAAATACTTTTTCCCTATTTTTTGTGGAAGCCCATAGATGTCAACAAGCATTGCTGCTTCCACAGAGTGTCCTTATCACTGCTATAGTAAACAATCTTTATGGCCTCAAGCTAAATGTAATATTTCAAAGTTAAAGAGCCCCAATCAATATTTGCATTATCTGCACTATAAATTATCCATTAATGGAAGCTCATTAGGAAAGGCACCACCTTTTTCTCCCTGCACCTCCGAGTGTTGCTGCGGGCTCACAGCTGGCGTTGCAGGCTGTACGGCTTTATGGAGAGTGTTTTCCTTAGAAATGGCTGGGAAGCCTGCCGGTTCCAAGCTTTGGCAAGGGAGAAGGGAAGAAAGCAAGGGATCAGACGGAGCTCTTTTCCTCTTTCCTTTAGGCACAGCGAGAAGATAAGAAATAGGTCATGGCAGACTACTCACCTGCTTTGTAAGCTTCTAGCAGGAATGAAACGGGATTGGAACATTTCCCTTTGAAAAGGAGAGGGTGCACCGGGAGCACATTCTTCCTCCTCATTCGGACAAGAGGTACTTAACTCAGTTGCCCCCAAGAAGCAGAATTTGGAGCTTGAAATCCACAAAGTGGTCACCACGGCTAGATTAAAATACCAGAGGATATTTAATTCTGCTGATTTTACTGAATCCTTTCTCAGATCTCCAAGGTACCCACTAATTCCACTAGAAAAGCAAACAATAGCCAAAGTTGGTAGATTCAAGTATCAGATGACTTTTTATGCACATGGAGCTAATTAAGGTAAAAGGGGAAGTAGATTACCTTAATTAGCTATTTTCCTAGCATGAACAACCCCAATATTTCATCCATGTTAATAATATAGCTGAATTAAAAAATAGAAAAAGAAAAAGAAAAAAGTTTACATTAAAGTTTATTGGGATTAAACTAGTTTATTTAGAAGGAAGTAAAATCCAGAATGTAATGGTGTTAGTTCAAACCACAGTATTGAAGGGAGCCTTTGCATCCTGAAGACCATTTTGCTGGTACCCACTGGCCCATTAGTTCGAGAGTTCAAACCTTCCATAGGTCTGACACTTTCAAGAAAACTGGAAACTAGTAATATCGTGGAACCATATAATCGGGTTTTTTGCATTGCCTTCGCCTGTGCTTGAACTCATCCTGCCTGACCAGCTAAATGGAAAAAAACATGTAAAAGGAAAAAGTAGCAGATAACACAAAGCTCGGGAAGTGACAGGAGAACTCACTTCAGTAAGTTACGTTGCCTGGTTAAGACACATGAGAAAATGTGGGAGCGAGTCTGCATTTTTCACCATCCACGTGCTGCCCAGACAGCACACAAATGTGCAAGTTCATGGTCTGTAAAAATGTTCCTAACAAGCATTCCGATTTGGTTTGTTGGGGGTTTTTTTCCAACTTCCTATCCATGTATGTGCCTTTTAACATATTCCTGATGAAAGAGAAACTGGAGAAAGTAGCTGCAATAGAGTATGAAAGGCTTCTTTAACCCCCAGAGCATCCCAAAGGAGCAGCGCAGCAATGGACGCTCCTCCGCAGTGGAGGCCCCTGGCCCCTTCAGAGCCAGTGCAAGCTCCAGGGACAGGGTCGTCTGAGAAGCTACAAGCTCCAAAAGACTCAGAGAAGCACATCAAAGGTATTTATACCTGCTCAACATTTGACTGCAAGCCGGAGATGCAGCGCGTTTGTTTCAGCTGCTCTTCTGGGAGCAAGGGGTGTGAGAGAAGCTCCCGCAGCCACCTCGCGTTGGGGAGCTGCCCAAGGACAGACAGAACTGCAGCCGCACAACTCCTCAGACTCTGTCCTCCTTCATGCAAAAAATAGTTGATCAGGCTGGGGGATCAACAACTTCTTGCAAAGCCAAGTTTTCTTTTACACAACTAAAATCCTGAGTTGCATTTTTTTTTTCTTATAATAGTAATAAAACTTTTCACTTTCTTAAACTGCCACGTTATCCAGAGAAACTCAGCCTTTTCAAAAGTCTGCTGATTCTCAGCAAACCCTTCAGCCCAGACTAGATGCCAAATGGCCTGCGTATATCTAGAAGCAGATTTCCGAACTATAACATGACAAATGAGCAATTTGTTTTATTTATATTGTCATAGCAGTTACAGTCATGCCTTTTGTACTGAGCAAAGAAAGAAACAAAGGTACCAGAGAAGATTTTAATTTGTATATGGAAAATCAAACGAGTCACCTTCTGAAACAGGGTTTCTAATATAACATTTTCTTGGTTTATGTCAGTGACATACCAAACTTTTGATCTCAGTTTTCTTGACTGAAGCAAGTGTTTCTCAGGAAAAACGTGCTAAATTATTTTTCTTCTTTATGCAGAAATCCAGGTTGAATGGAAAAATACTTTTCTGAAAGTCATTCACCCCAAACTTCCTCATTTTACTTTTATCAAAAATAAAAAGGAATTACAGGTCCCTCTCCTCTTATTTATAGTGCAGAAAACACGCTTTTTGGGGGGACAGTACAGGGAATAATAATTCGGTTTCAAAATATTTAGTGTTTTCACCTAGAAATCACTGTGTCGTTGAATAGAATCTATTTTGGTCTTCTTTTTTTAAGATTTTGACCTCTGTTTCTAACTTCGAGGTTGCCCACGTGTGCTCCTGCTTTTTCATTCTCCCATGCAGCTCCATAACTACAAACCATATCCTGAATCACTGTTTGCAAAGGTGACCATGGAGACACACAGCCAAGCATTGGGGTGAACTGTTGCCTCATCCTACACATGTAGGAGTAGTAATTCCTTCCAAAATACTCAAAACAATGTCTTGTGTGTTTTTCATGCGAAATTTCACAGCTCAGGTTTCAACAATCAGGCCAAATCTAAAGAAAACCTTGAAGGGAGAGGTAGCACGACTGTTCTGTTGCGCATGGCCTCTCCCTTTCTGTTTTACCAATTCCTTTTTAATAAACCAGTCAATAACAATGTATTTCAGACAGAAAATTAATCCTCATGTAATTGTCAACTGGAAATTCCTTTTAATCTAAAACAGTGAGTCCTACACTCAACAGCTTAGCCAAGGTAAACACTTACTTCTTGACCAGTATTAACCCAATCCAAGAATGAAAGCTATTAGAATGATGTTTAAGAAACCAAGGGGCATGTCAGACAGCTGATGTCATTAAATTCAGGGACAAACAATCTGCAGTTGCTGAAAGCAACCAAAATATGCAACACTTGCTCTGTTCTAGCTGCTCAGACTTGCCTTTTTGGTTCCTCTCTCTGACCCTTTTGCCATCGTAGCCTTCGACTTCAGTTAGATCAAAGGCAATTTGAAGCAAATGCGGTCACTTTGTGCTACATTTGTGCAATTATAGTCCAGCCATAATACATATAAGGGATACTTCACAACAGATATTCAGACTGAAGTCAGGAAGGTAGGCTGTGCAGGGGTCTGAGCTCTTTATAAAGCTTGTACCCAGTGACTAAGGGGCACTTCAGAGGACTGCCATGGGCTGCGTATTCACCCATGGACAGGCAGGAGAGGGGCTGAGCAATTTTTCCTCTTCCCCGACAGTGGGCAGTGAGTCAGCGGTGAAGCCAGAACTTGCCTCCAGCCTCTCACCTCCAGAGCTCTCTGCCACCTACCAAGGTGATACCTTCCTTCCTGGTGGCGCAAAAATTCTTCAAAGTATTCAGTGTTTATATTTACCATGGGTAAAGAAAAACGATTGGAAGGAAAACCCCTCAGATTTGTTTCTTACATCCAGGCTTGCTCTTTTGTCCTCTGTCTATACCTCTACTACGTACTTGATGACAACAAGTTGAATACGAACTTTATGGGAACCTGAGGCAGTGAGGTCCTAAGTGAGTTTGAGCAAGTCAGGTTAAGAACTAAGGGTGCTCAGCACCTTTGCAGGGGTCTCAGAATGCTGCCAAATTTAGCTTTCTCATTTTTAATTTCCACCTTTGGCTATTTCAAACTATTCTTAGCAGCATCCATGCTTCACACCACAGTTTTAGTTATTCTGTAGCCTCAGAATGTTTCATATTCTGGGTATCTGTGTGCTGATCTGTCAGCTCCCTCTATGCTTGGTTTTATAATTCCTTTACTTGGTGGTGATAATTCATAATTTTTCACCCATCATTTCCTTTGGTTCTGAATGGGCTTGAGGTTTACAGGGGTGTCAGTACAATGAAAAGATTTGGGTCTAGCTACCATCGTTCCAGCAGGAATGTTTCCTCTGCAGTTGACCGCCTAAGCTGGATCTTCGTTGCTCTCCTATGGTACCCCAGTCACTGCACTGATTTCACTTACACTGTAGTAAATTCATATATGCTTACACGCAGCTATTTCAGAATCGATCTGTACCTTCAGATTTCATGAGCAGAGACACTCTGGGGAAACAAGTGCCGAGACTCACCATGAGTGCTTGTGGGAGCCAAGTTTTCTATTTGCGTTCATAAATCTTCACTGGCTTACACAACCAGTATCACATTACTCACCTGAGCAATTACCAGTGATCGGCACAGCTCCCATGGAGAATTATTGTTGCATGTGGACGGAACACAAGACATGAACCAAAAAAACTCCAAACACTGTTTATTTACATGGGAATAGCAGATTTTTTACAATGAATATTGAGGAAATCATGGTCCCTTTCTAGACATTCCTCTTAAAGGAAAAAGATGGTAAACTGTCTTATTTGTGAGTTTCTCTCTGTTAAAACTGGAAGTACATCAAGAGGACATTGTGGTAAAAGCACATTACATCTTCATTCCATAACTCAAACCTGCAGAAGCAGAGCCAGATGGGAAAAAATTTCTATCATGCACTGCTAAAATGTATAAACTCAGTATTAATCACAATAAAAGAGAACACTATAAAAGGGAAAGCAGTAATGGCAGCTACAAGTTGCACCAACCCACAAGCCTTGTCTATTTTATTACTTCCTTATCATATCACAGTAAGAAATATATATTTCATTCACTGCCACTGTTGCTATTATGGTCAGCATTATACATAGGAGGTCTGTCATTGAAAGAAGTTGATGAAGGTGGTAAAATATCAACCTTGGCTGGCAAATGTGAGAAAAAACTGATTGAGCAACTCTGCTAATAGCTTGACTCATCTATCGCCAGTAAAAAACTAGCAGCAGGAAAAGGTTCTAGGTGAATAAGAACATGATAATATGAGACATAGACTATAACTTTTCTGTTATGACTAAACTATCTCATGTTCCTTCATGCTTTTGTCTTCTCCTTGACTTGAAGGGTGACAGTGAGAGGCCAGAACAACATCAGCTGAATTGTGCGTTACACAGACCATCACAGCCTCTCAGCTTTTTGGCAAATAATAAATCACATCAAAAGGTAGATAGGAGAGGATGGGGAATCCAAATGAAGAGTATTATCCTGCATTCATGAAAAGCGAAAGGCCACCTACAAATGACAAACATAAGCACGCGCGTCAGCTAGGAATTAAAGCACAGCTTGGTATTCGCTGGGCTTGTTTCAAATCTTAGTTCTGGTAGAAATTTCCTTGGTTTCCCCATCCCCCTGTTGATGCAGGAAATCACGCGGTTTGTCTCATTTATTTAGATCGACAGTGATAAGCAGTAAAATATCTTTTATACTGCGAGCACAAAGCCACACAATGGATCCCTTGAGTTGGCCAGTGCCTTTAGATATGCTATAATAAAAATACATTGCTGTGCTTAAAAAAAAAAAAATCTCTCATATTCAACTGTGGAAAAAATCCCAAAACTCAGCAACAGTAGATATTCTCAGAAATATCTTCCAGGAGCAATAGCAGACCTGCAACTATTTTATTGTTATTTTTGTGAGTCATTTGTGTTTTTTTCATTGTACGAAGAACAAAATATTATGAAAAAGATAGATAGAAGTGGTGTCTGCCACCAAGCTATCACTTCATTGACATCGCCACAGAAGACAAATTAACCAAACAAAACACACTTTATTGTGGTAGGTTGAGTTTTGAGTCAATTTTCCAGTTGAAACACTTGTATGGAAGCAACTACTGGCCTGCCTCAGAGGGCACAGTCCAGTGCACACGGAGGGAGGGTGAGCGCACGATAGGGCTAACACGGCTGCACTGAATAGGCTGAGAGCAAAACCAGGGAATCCTGTAAACTGCACTCTGCTTTCAGCATCGGGACACAAAAGAACTTTTTCTAGGAAGCTTGACTGGGAGTCGGTGTGGAGAGCATCTGATGGCTTTAAGACACAGGAAGAGCAGATCAACAAAAAACCGAACATGTAGTCAGCAGCTAAATGCATGAACCAGGTTAGACAGAAAAAAAGAGAAGGGGGAATGAGCATCTAAGTCATAGCAAGATCTCTAGATAGTCTGCACAGCCTCCGGAGCATCGCAGATATACCAGATCCCATGTGAACTGACACTTTCAGGATTTGTCATATTAGCTACCACCAAGTTGTGTGAAAATAAGGCCAGAAGTGTTCCAACACACCATGTTATGCAGAGGAATATGACAAAATGGCACAAAAGGATCTTGGTGCCATGAAAAAATAAAGGGACTTCTAAAAGTTATCTGAATGGAATCTGTTTAGGACTTGATCCCATCCTTCATGCACTAAGACAGAAAGAAAAAAAACATGCATACCCTTTCTCTGATGTCTTTAATGAGACATTGGGGCTTTAACTGGTGAATGGACAACACTGATGTGGCATCACGTTTCTCATTCATCTTTAACATAAGACACATGCAAGTTATTTTTGTTTGTATTGGGCTGGCAGATGCATCCATTTGAAAAAATGTGCAATGGGAAGCTTGCTAGACAGTGATGCAACATGATGTGCAGCGCCAAAGCAAACTTTGTGTCTGTTTCTTTTCACAATGACATTAAATGAATTGGAAGCAAACCCAGTGAAGTGACTGGAATTGCACTCATCCAGTAACCAAGCTCGAGTGAGACTCACACACCAGTAGGGAAGGTAAGAGGTCCTTGTTCTGCAGGTCTCCTTTTTCCCTGCCCCATTAGGAGTTTTGGGTAGTGCTAAGCCATGCTAAGCGTGACCAAAGCGTATTCTTCGAAGGGGACTTCATCTGCTCTCCTGCCTTTGAACACCCTGAATTGCATAGGAAGGAGATGACAGGACTCATTACTCTTTTAGAATGGTTTTAACTCAAATCCATGTACAGTAAAACAACCTAGCACATAGCTTACAAACTTTCCAAGTTTTATGCAAGAAATCTAAAGAAGTAAAGCACCTTTAGTCTCCTTGCTTTGTCACAAACTTTCTCCTTTTAGCTATTTCAAAGCAACTACCAATGTCATGTGTGCGTGAAGGACCCTCCCGCTGAGAGATGGAAAGACGTCACACTATAACTCACCTCCTACAAGGCTCTACATCAGCAAACTTCTTGTCATACGGGACATGGCTTTGCTTACCTCTCAAAAATAACAAGGCTGTACGGTCCTATGCTTCCTACCTAGGAAACTTCCCTAGAGAGGCCCCTCTCAGAAAAGGCCTTTATACTTCACTAAAAAGCACACAGCAGCCTTTTGCCCTCTCTAAACCTTGGAACAAGTGTTTCTATTAAATGGCTACTCGGTTCCTGGAGAAGTAGATTTAGACTATGTAGACGTATAATAAATTTGTAGGGGCTTTGCCTTTCTTGCAGACATTTAGCAATTATGGTTGCTTCTTCTTTCGGGAAGCATACGTAGAGGATCCATATGAAGCTTTATTGTCTGCCATTTTTTTCTGCTATTGCCAGATGGAACACTGAGCCAGAGCTAAAGAAACATGGACAGAGCTGAGTATTTTTGTAGGATAATGGTTGGATCAGTTCATGCATGCTATGAATCTCCTGGATGAATCTTCTACTTCAGGATGAAGTTCATTTATAAAATCTGTAAAAATCTTATTGTAGACTTTTTCCAAGCCAATTTCAGGCTGCAAATCTAAAAACACCTATTCATATATTGAACTTGATACACATGAGCAGTTCTATTGACTTCTCTTTATATTGAGTTCAGTGGAGCTACTCACATGTGTCAGGGTAAGCAAAAGCATAAGTGTTTGTGGGACAGTGATTTAATTGCTCTGATCTCAATTTTTTTTAGCTAGTCTTTTTAAAGGATTGACTGCTAGAGGAAACCACCAAAGGAGAAAGTAAATTTTCCAGCTCTGGTATTTTCAAATTAAGTTTGCAAGCGTCTCCTGGAAATATGCTTCAACCAGCTCAAGACAACTTAACTGAAAGGTAACTGGGTGAAATATAACAGCCTGAAACAGGCAGAAGGTCAGACTAACAGAGTACTCTTTTTCATCTTAAACATAGTGTTCCTCTGGAAAAAGTCTTCATCACTAAATATCTCTCTCTAGCATCCTTTTCAGTCTATCTAATATCTTTGTGTTTTTATACCTATATGTGCACATATATGTGGTATATAGTGCAATATATGATGTGGTAACATGCATATTTCTATGGAGTTATGTACCTACTACGTATATTTGCTTTGGACTGAAGGTAAGAGACAAAATATTGTAAATAAGTATGCCTTTGATTTTTCTTCCCTCTTTCAAAGCAATTACATATTTGCTGTCCTGAAATATTGATAATCCAGCACAAAGTTCTACCTTGCTCTCAATACTTTTTAACATTTAAGACCGCTATCAGCTTTTCCTCCCCCCTCAGTAGTTTGAACATTAAGAGGAAAGACTGAACACTGAATCTATTTCTCAGTGTACACCAGCCTACCCTCGTGCTGGCCATGTTCAAGAAACTGCACTAGGAATTTTCTTTTTTCTGCTGAGAAGGAGAGGATGAAGGAGGAAAGAATGACCAATTATAAACTCTGTTGTCTTTAGATGAAAGAACCTTTTTGTGGTATTCTTCAATCTCTTGTTTGGGCTGTCAACAGCAATTTGATAAAGAATGTTCCTATGTCTGACCTGTTTTTTCAAGATAGTAACCTATATTGTGTATCATCTAAAGCCAGGGGATAATCATCCATTATACTCTGTACTGCTGTTCCTGCAAGCTGAGCATAGCCTTTAAAACCCAGATAAGTTGATTGATAGTTGTGTTGAGAAAGCTGCTACTAACGATATTTTAGTTAAAGGGGGAAAAAATTAAAGTTTCTTTAATCTGATTCTCCCCCACCCCCAACACCACACTTCAGAGGCCAAAGCTCATGATAACTGTTTTGTGGTGAATGGTCAATTGTTACAAAATTCTAATTGGTTCTGGGTCAGTCCCTTTGAAATGGCTGCTGTGCTCTAGTAATTTTTTCAATTAATTCTTAACAACTGACAAAACTTTGGATCTTGTCAAAAATCGTTCAGATTTTTATAGTAGGTAAGAACATGGAACAAGATTAGCCTGGATTAAGAAAGATTCCTACATACATTATCACCAAGGTTATAATTATAGTTTAGCGCTCTTTTTTCTTTGCTCTCAAAGTAATGACTAACTGGCTCAGCAGGGTTTTCTTCCCTGTAAGTACTTACTGAATACTTTTATGAGGATAACTTGTAGAAATGCATATGTGTATTCTTTTGTTGATTTATGAATAAATTGGGCAAATGGAAGGTTCAGCTAGCAATCTTATCAGACATATTTTCACAGAACTAGATTTTTGCACATTGACAAGTCCTGTGCAGAACAGGACCTGTGTTAGTCAATCTTATGCCCCCACTGACATAAGTCAAGAAGTGACCAAGGACCAGTTCTCCAGCAGTGTTACTTAGAGAAGCCTCAAGACTTTTTTTCTATTGAGTGCAGACTTCAAAGAAATGGAGCTTGTTGAAGGACAAAGTCAGACCGCATCTTCTTCTTTCACCAGAAAGTCCCCAGACGATGAAATTACCTTTAAGGACTCTTTTCTCCTGCAAAAATTAGCTCTGAGTCTGTAGACTGATTCTATCGATTGTTTGCCTGTAAAACAAGAAGGTAAGTATCAACATCTGTCTGATTTTTTTGGTATCTGTCCTTCCTTCAGCAGAAATCTTAAAAATATACAGACAGACATAACAAATCATAAGAGACATTAAATCTAGAGTTCTTTAGTAAATCAGATTAAATTATAGACACCAAATTATCTATAACTATTTTCACAAGTTTTCTAAGCTATCAGTAAAACTCAATCGTTTACACAGGATCTAGTTCATAGCTCTGTCGGCTCGTGAAGCCTGAAGAAATGAAGTTTGGGTCCTCTGCAATTGCGGACTCTGCTACGAATCCTTCTGCTATAACTCAGGAACAGACACATTGGCTTAATTAAGGTTATCACAGCTTTATATCCTTGCACCTGATCACAAGTAGTCATCCACTATACTGAGAAGATAGCATCTTCATGCATTTTCAGCCAGCTCGACCTGTTCCATGCTTTCTGTACAAAGGTCTCATTTTGACTACATTCGTTTAAAACCAGAATCTCACCATTGGTAATATCCAATACATAGGTTATAATGTAAATTAAACATGTTTTAATCTAACAAGAAACAAAGGTCACTGATAATTCTGCAGACTGGTAACATTCACTGAATCCTTATACTCCAAATGTTATAACTACACTGTTCCCTTCCCCTACTTTGGGTTCTCTTTTCATTCTTACAGAGCCAATCAAAAATGTGAATTTCTGACTTCTTTTTCAGGGCTCAATTATTTCCTTGGTTCCTGTGTGATTGCTACTTTACTGTTGATAGTAACTTTTCATGTTGTTGGTACGTCCTATATTTGGTTTATAGGCAAGTGGGGTCCTGATTTTGGAAGATTGTTCTCAGAATGACTCCAACAGCAGGTTTCCATCTGGAGAGCTTGCAGAATCGAGCCCTTAATTATGGAAAGAATCTGGTTTCCAATGGCAATGTGTTGTCTTCTCAGGATCTGCTAATTGAACTTAGATGGTACTGAATCTGATATTTACAGATTCCAAAACATTTTGAAACAGGCTTCAGTCTCCTCCCCAGGACGGTGAGATTCTGCTCAGTTCAGTTTCTGTATTCCAAGTTCTCAAGTGTTTGCATTACCTCAGCTATTTATAAAAAATGGAAATTACTTCCTCAACAGGGTTGCATAAGTCACCGAGAAAAGGCACGATTTCTCACCCTTTTAAAGGAATGATAAAGAAAGTATAGTGAAACATGCACACTGTTAGCAGAGTTGCAAGTCACGCTTCAGACTTCTATTTCATGCTCCAGAGAGCAGTCATGGAAGTCTGTCAAAGTGCACAAAGCTGGGCTATTCAGAGCTAATTCTCGCTGGTCATGTCAGACTCCATTTGTTACACTTGCACATGTAATGTTGCACTCCTCCCCAGCTTTTTGCTTGTGAACTAATCCGTGGAGTACTTCCAAAATATAATTAAAATCGATATTGATTTCACCATATTGTCACTGGCAATACTGTTTGAACAGTCTGCGCGCGTTGACTTGTGCAACAGGATGGGGCTGGGAGGTCTGGATTTTGTGGATATCCAGGTGTCTTCAGAGCCCACAGCGTGACTTCAGGTTGGGTTGGCCTCTAGCATGACAAGAAGCCAGCCTTAAATCCAAGAAGTGAATACAGCTTTGAATGGTGACATTAGTGAAAAATACTTAAAAGGCTACGAATTTTACTCCTCTCTATTCTGTATTGATTTTTTAAATCTGTTAATGAAATAATTTTACAGCCCCACATATATTCTGATTTTTTAAATGTTCCTATTCCAAATAAAACTGACAAAAAAATGGGGAAAAAATCACAAATATTTGAAAATCATTTTCTCTAGTTTGTCAATATTTCATTTCTACTTCATATATTTGAAAATTTATTGAGTTGATCTGTAATTCTTTTTTCTCTTTTAGGAAAAGAAAAAAAGGCATTATTCCCAATCGCAAAGTTAGCACTTGTCTTTTTGAAAATGTTGCATCTAAAAATTCTGATGTTTTTGCATTGTTTCCAGAATGCCCAAGAGTCAAGTATTTTATCCAAATACTCCTTTCCCATGATGAGTATCGATGAATCAGCATTTACAATTAAGGAAATATTTTGCCTAAAAATTTCTTACCACATCTACACTCACTATTCCTGTCTGAGGGGAAATAATAAAATGAAAACTTGAACTTTGAGATTCTGGTTATGATAGCCATTGAGATTGTCTTTCACCTGTGGGGATATCAAGTTTCTGTAGGCCTGGGGTCTCCTCCTCACCCTGTCACAGGTTACCCACATAACCTTGAACAGCTTGGCTAGTTATCCCTCTCCTTTAATTGTCCCCTTTTCAATTTTTTCATCCCTGGGTCAATATTACCTACCAAATGCATAACAAGGCAAGATATATTATTTAGGGCCAAATTAGACCAATGAGCCACTAAAGTGCCATTGGGTTCCGGCAGGGACAATTAGATCTGCTGGTCAGAGGCAGCAGTGGTGGGAGGACACCAGCACCAGCTCTAAATACCTACTAGAGATGTGAAGAGGCTATGCACTTCTCATTTGATAGACCATTTCTCCCCAAACAGTGATAGAAGGAAATTGGCACAAATCTGAGTCCACACTACACCTTTCCTAGAGATTGGGCAGCCCTCATGGTATGCATGTTCCCCTCACATCTATCTTCCACCTTCTGCCCTAAGGAATTATGCTGCTTTTCCAGTCATTCCCACCTGTTCACGTGTAACGAAGATGCACAGGCAAAATGCTCATGCACGTGTTACATGCAGATGTACTAGAGATTACATATGTAACCATAGAACCTCACTGATAGAGGATGTTTCTGTTTTGCTTGTCTGTATTTGATGTCATCCGGGCTCTCCCTAGCTGGACTCTCTTCTCCAGCACACACACAGAGTGAGAAAGCCGGAGGAGATTTCAAGTTACTTCATGTTTACTCCACAGAGGGTCTCTAACCACACCACGAGCATCATCACTGACGTGTGACGCACTTCTATTTGTCAGCCTTGTGATCACAGCCAAGCTGAGTCTCACTTTTCTGTGCTAAATGCATAATAAATTATATTTCTGCTTTACCATTTTCCCTTGGACATAATATTTAGGGCAGTGAGGTCACTGGCAAATGCTCTTGAGAGAGGTGCTGCTTACTTGAAAATAAGAGTAGGAGCCATAGATCTGCTTCTGTGAACAAAATATGTGGTGTTATCGATATACTGTGGTTAGATTACATAGTGGAAGTGGAAGTGAGATAGATATATTGACAGACAGATAGGTGGATAGGTGGGTAGATAAAAAGATTCATTCTATAAATAAAATTAAACAACATATTAAAACACTGACCCTGGACAAAAAAAAAAATACAGATAATTGTCATTGTATTACAGCATATTGTGTCACTGGAATATGAAGAAAAGGGGATATAGTAAAGTTTTTTAAACTTTGTACATGACCAGCTTAGGTACTACTTCACTGTACTTTGAGCATTTCTGGTCTGTGCATTTGGGAAGAAAACAAAGCAGAACACACACAATAAATACTTCAGAAAAGGCTAAAGGAAAGCCACATCAATGGCAGAAGGATTGGACAGGATCCCAGTTCATAAGACTGAGGATGGAAGAGATTACACAACAAGCCCTGATGACACTGTAAACCTCTTCAAAGTGGAAGTCTCAAACAATGTGTAAGTGATCAAACCAAGGAATATAGCCTAAAACTACATGTTGTATGATCCAAGCCATTCATTGCGGGGCGGGGGGAATCATATCAGACAGAGCAGTTAAGCATCGGGAGAGAGGTAATGGAGGTAATTGAGGCACCATCACCAGAACTATTCAATAATAGATTAGATAAGTAGTAGAAACAATGTAGGGGAATATCCTGCATGACGCAGGGAGTTGAACTAAATCACCCAAGAGGAGAATAATTGCAATTATAGATCTGTTCCACCGCCACTAGAAAACTGTGGTGCCAGGTGCAAGTATTAATTTTATTAAAAACTGAACTGGAATGTACATACTCCCAAACACAGGCAAAAGCCATATATATTCTATTTAGGAAAGAGGCTCAACCCCATTTCACAGACCTATATGTTAGCCTGTTAATTTTAATTTTTGCAAAATTTATGCTGTCTGACACTGGGAAAGGACTTGACCTACAAAGTCTGCTGAAGAGAAGTCCTTCATTTCATTCGTATTGGGAGAATGTTTTGTTTGATTTGTGAATCTGACATTTCATTGTAACTTTTTGCATGTTCATAAAAAAGACCTTGGAATAATCTGAGTATACGAAAAGTATATTCCTCTGGGGCTGGTAGCAGAAAGCAAAAAGAGCTGTGGAAAATTATCACACGTAGCCTTTCGCAAGATGCAAGAGCTTCTTGTTTTCTTTAGCCATTTCTGAGAGCCGGATGGATGACACATCTCAGGTCTTGCCTCCAGTAAACTAAGCCACTGTTTTCTTGCCGTTGTTATTGAGAGGAGCACCCAAGTTCCCTTTCAGAAAAAGACCTGATCAAAAGAGACTCTTTCCAAGTCACTGGACTTACTTTGGTATCATGCCCCCATGGGTTTGCTAGATGTGTTCCTCAGCTTCCAAGCAGATTTGTGAGGGTTAGAGTAATCTAATCAAGTCTGACAATAGCGCCTCACCAAGACATAGCTTCGGAGTGAAAAGCCATATGTTTAAAAATGCATGCCTTTCAGAAGTTCCCAGAGCCTCTCCCCAAATTGCTTTCACTTACAATGATTCTTGGTGTTTGCTTACAGTAATCCCCGGCCGGACTTATGGTGGAAGGCACTTGCAGTTCATCAAGTGCAGTCCCCTGCTATTACTGTCACCGTCCTAAGTAGCCCCTTTCAAAATATGAAGTCAGTGAATTCAACAGAAAACACGAGAATCCATTGATCCTGGCATCTGACCCAGGGCAAAAGATTATGCAATAAAGGGACAAGTAGACATGTTAGGGACATTTCCCCATTGATTTTGATCAGAGTCCAATGACATGGCAAAGGGCACTGATGTCCTAACTGTACCAGCCATCTGTTATTTCTGATAGCGATGCTTATAGGTTCTCTGTCTAAGTGTTGTATATGCAAATGACTGAGAGATCAAGTTTCTGTTATTGGGAAACTTCATAACAGGAGGGATTTGTCTTAACAAATGAGTTGCTATTTTCAAACTATTCTGCATTTCTAAATCAGAAATCTTCTCAAGAAAAAAGTTATTCTTTTAGAACAAAATTAATCTAGCAAAATAACACCATGGAAGCATTAAGAAACAGTTGTTGCTTGATGTGGTTTAGTTCTGTGAGCTCCTTAATATGAAGATATAACTTTATTTTCCAGGTACAATTTCACAGATTTCACGACGCGCTCCGTAAACTCACGATGTTAAGTATACTTCTTTTTTAATTTAGCTGCTGTCTTTTCATCTATTTTGCCTGGATTCCAATTTGACAACTTTTACCACATGGTTATTAAAAGCTTGTTGACACAAGGATACATAAACTAGTGCCGGTCTCCTTATCCATTAAAAAGTCAGGTTTAGGAGTCTGGGGAAGCAGACACACATGTGAAGTAATTATCTAATAATGGAAATTGAATGCAGATATTTAGTTACAAATCCACAAATTACAGACTGTTTTAAAAACACATGCACTTCCTACCACATAACATTTCCTACAGAGTAATTAGAGTTCTTTGCATCTATAATTTCACATTAATGACTCTCTAAGCAAACATTGACAGTAACATACCATAACGGCTCCAGATTGGTTCACTGGTGGTGTACAAAAAGACAGAGAGTATGCACTGAAGTTGTCAAACAATCCTAAATGGACAAAATGTTAGAAATGGCTATAAATGAAACTTTTTTAACCATTTAGCATTTCTCAGTGTCCCATTATCTGCTAAAACACATACAAATGTATCTGAAAACACATGTGCAACAGTTATTTACTCAGCTAATGACTGGGAATCAGTGTACAGATATTATAAATCTCAGTTTGCATGGAAGAACATGGGGATGTTCAGATTTTATCTTTTCGCACGAAGGATTCACTCCAACTTCAGTAACAGGCAGTGAAAGATTCAGACTTTGGGTCAATGGGTCCTAGCTATTTTGCAAAACAGATCAAAAATTGCCACTTCTTTACAAAAATGGGAAATAGGGAATTTATATGTTGTCAGGAGCAACTTAAGGAAGCATATATTTCACAGTGAATATATTCCCTACCTGTGTATATTGATATGTATCTCCTAGAGGTCTGGAACTCAGAAAACATTATGGTTAGCTGTTAGTCAAATCTCCTTTCTGATTTGAATATCAGTGTTACTTTTAAAAGACAAAATAATTGCATACAGGGATTGCTTTCCAGTAAAATATTCATGATGCTTAGAAAGAACTAGTGTCCACACCAATCTTTTCAGTTGTGTTGGCTGTGTGGGTAACTTCGCTGTTCTCACTGGTAGTCGCAAGTAAAACTTTGAAGTGTTCCTGGAGAAAATCTACAGGCTGAACTGAAGTTCTCATAGCTGCCTTATAGCTGGCTGTTGAAAAATTGGAGAGATGGATATGGCAGATTTGGGGAGGAGAACCAGGATGAAAGCTGATCTATATTCAATCAAGTGCTGCTCTTCATCTATTGCTAGGATGCCATCCCTGCTCGAGAAGAGCCATGCTGGTCCGATAATTTAAATCTAAGATAGAAGAAGACCATGAAGAAGAACTTCCCCAGTTTTTCTCTTATATGGATGCATCCTTTATAAAGGTTGTACTTCTGAACTGTGTAAATATGAGTATGAATGTAATGAAAAAAATCAAAACTGTGGGAAAGTATCTGATCTGGTGTCGTTTCTTCCTGTATAATGATTCACAAACACCTGATGAAAATGGTTTAAGCAAACGTGGGTGGCTTCTCCTCCAACCACCGACTCAGACATCGCTGTCCCAAAGGACTTGCATGACTGAAGTAGAGTGTGGAGAACCGAAATCCAGACATGGGTCTGTACAATGAGGTCTTTACCCAAAGCTCTGCCGCTGCATTTGTCCTCAAACCCACCCGTTGATTCTGGTCTGACACAACACCCGATTGTCCTGGTAAACTCATGATTTGTATCTCATGTATTGGGTTGTTGACTTCAGATATGGCTCCTGACCCACATACCTGCTTCTAAAAGCAGCCTCCATTGTCGACTAGGTCCTAAAAGGCTCACAGCTAGGTACAAAATTTTACTTGAAAATCTGTTACCTGCTGCCATGCTTCAGCCCTCTTTAGAGCCCTCTTCGGGCATGTCTGTGTTTTCCTGTCCTGCTTTGTACCTTCCAGGTGACTGCAGATTTTCTGATCTTGCGAACCTTCTCCACTTATATATTCTCAATTGCTTTTTGTGCAAAATAATTTGATTTTGATGATACAGCTGGGAATGTTGTACTGTTTCACACCAGACATTCCTTTACTTTTCATTTTTCTGAGAATGTCTGGTAATGTTTTCTGGTCTCTGTTGGATTTTATATGGAGACCAGTACCGATGCAATTGATTTTTTGAGAGCGGAGAAGAGGCAGGTACAATTGTCCCTGCTGTGCACTGATTATATTGCAATCATCATTTCCTGTGCCAGAACACGCTGTCTTCTCCAGAGTTAAATTCTTCTCTGAAATAAAAGGCTTCCTGCTTTTAGGGGCAAAGTGTTTTCCAGGCACTGCAACACAGAATAGGAGTCAAGATAGATGTTCTTGATACTATACTGTTTGGTGGCCTTTATTTGTTTTTATTTTTATTTTGTCTTATGTTTTTATTTTTATGAAATTTATTAAAGTGACAAACTGGTCAGCAATCACACCTCATGGTGTAAGAGTGCGTTCAACATCAGTGTCAAGGGAAATGCAAATGCATGGAGCAATGAGTTTCACCCTTTTCCAAGCCTCTCCAGTAAATCCATACCTCATTTTTTCAATATGGTTACTATTTCGCATCATAACTATGAGTATATTACTACTTCACATACATTAAAAAGGAAAAGATCTTAAGGGCTCAATCTGACAAATTCAGCTCTGAGCCAGACATGTTCTAGAGGTCACATCCTTACCTTCCATGTTTGTAAGGGAAAGCAGAATCAGGCCCAGCACAAGTTTAACCTGCAAAATGAGCCCACAGCACACATTCACATGGTGAAACAGAAAAGAGACACTTTTCAAGAAAAAAGTGCAGCTGGACCTTCGCTGTACAGAAGATGCACAAAAAATATTTTTACTGTGTCTACCTCCAAACTAGTATTTTTTTTTGTTCATGATGATTTGGGATGATCAGTGTTGTGCCTTTTCTGTGATGCTGGGATTAGTTCTTCCTTAAATTTTATTAATCTTGCCTAGGTTCAAACAAGTTTTGGCTGGGAGGTGAGGCTGCGACTCGTCTTTCTCTGCCTAATTCCAGTAATGTAAATCTGCGGTGGCTTCCTTGCAGAACATGAAAGATTGCTACATTTTGGGGTAACGCTACAAGCCTTCCTCTAGGTAGATGAAGCCCCACTGCTGCTTATGAACATACAAAAGGTGCAATAAATTCAATCTTTTCCTAAACAATAAAAGATGAGCCAAAATTGCAGGTTAACCACAGAAAAAAAAAATAACCAACAAATCCAGGATGAGGGGACAAGAAGCAGGAGAGTTTTCTGTACTTTAGATCAACCCTGGCAAAGCCAAAGAGCTATGCTAAGTAACTTTTCTCTCTATAGGCAGTACCGAACCTTCTCTCGCCTTGTCGAGGTGAGCACCAGCCGGATTAGGAGCAGAAGTCCAAATAGCAGGGGAGCTGACAAGAAGGGCTGGCACAACGTCCTTGTGCTGGTCGATAAAGATATATATGTACAGCGTGACTAGAGAACAGCAAAATAAAACACAAAACAAACCAGTAGCAAGTGCCTGGTTCAGCCTCCTGATCAGGAGACTCCAGGGGGAAAGGAGTCCTAGGGGAGTTTTGCAAAACATTCCTACAGAGGAGACAAGTGAGAAGGCTTACTCTCCAGCACAAATAATTGGATCTTCTAATTCTCAGCATGCTCTTGAACAAGAACAGCTGCCACATGCAGCAGTGTGATTGATTATCCTAATCCAGGGAATTTTACAACATCACAGGTGAAACGAAAATCAGGTTTCCTAGAGCTGCTGCACTTAGGGTCCGCCATGAGGGGTTTTATGAAGAGGTGGAGGAGGCAGAGATGGATCAGCTTTTTTGAGCCCTTGTATTACACTGTTCTTGGCCATATCTTTCTTTTCTACTCAATTTATAGAGTATTCTGGGGCAGGCTGTCCTCACGTATGTGCCATGCCTAACACAAGGGATCTCCCAGCACATGTAGGGCCTCTAGCTATTCTTCTAATGAAAAAATAAATAAAACATTAAAATGCAGCACTCTATATGAGCTTTTAATAGACAATCCCTTCAATACAGAAGCACATCGTGCCTTCCACTAACTTCTCACACAGCTGTACTATCTCTTTTTGTCGTGTCAAACCTTAACAGCACGTTTTTAAATCTCAGTTCCAGCAACTAACCAGTTCTAGCACTGTTTGAATTTTGGTGTTGTTTTTTTTTCCCGTCTTCTCAAACTGTTTGCAAGCTCTTACAGAGGGTTTTTTGTTTAGTTTTATTGCAGTTTGTTTCGTTTTTAAAGTATCCCATCAGCAGGTTAGACAGTACTAATCTCCTGCTGTACGGTAGCTAATAGCAATCTCTTCAAGCAGTAAAGAACGATTTATAATTGCAAATGCAATTGTTTTAAGCTGTAAAAGAAATGTCAGTAATATTCAGTGTGATCAGCGTTGACTGCTCAGCTGGGAATCCTGGCAGATCGTGAACTTGATTTTGTTCAGAGAAAGCCACCTTGCCACTGGCCGTGTTGCACGGAGTAGCAACAGTTTGGTAAATATTTTTGTCCATTGATCTCAATACCAGCAGTCATATTTTGATGGGGGGTGAGTATTTCGGAGTGGTTATTTACTTTCTCCAGCTACCCGGGTGTTTCAGGCATCCACCGGTGACAACTTTAACTCATAACTATATTAGCTTTGGAGTCGGTCGTCAGCAAGTTGTAAAATCGGAATATGCTCTGGAACTACGGCACACCGAGGATCTCTTTCCGTTGTTTTTATTGTAAAACGGGTTTTAGGTCCCTGTTTTCCTTCAGTTGCCTCTGTAACTCCAGAAACAATTCGGACGGCAAATTGATAAAACAGAGAAGAATAGGACTGAAAATGGTTTGATAAATGCGGTGAAAAGTAAGTTAATTGCCGAATAACGACTTGTTACATAATTATCTTTCTCCACGGAGACATCTGAGGCTGCATTATGTGGAAGGGCAGGGTTTTTTTAATGAATTTTAGTTGCATGTTAAAGAACTAAAGAAAGGGACTTAGTGTATAGCTGCTGTATCGGATCAAAACTCCGTTGCTAGGGAAAAAGTCCGATTTGCCTCTATCGATGTTGATTAATTTCCTATCAGTAATCAAGTAAGGGTGTATCAACATTGGAAATATTAGCCGTAACAACAGATATAGACCCTTAGTTATGAAAAAATAGGCACACGCGAACTCTATCACATCGTCCTCCTACATAAGGACATCACCGCTTATATGTGTCTCCAAATGTTTTTAGCCACGGAGTAACTCGCCGACTCAGAAAAGCTTAATTTCTTTAACTATCATTATAAAGTCAGATCAGAAAAGAGGGGTCAGTCGTGCGACCCAAACCGTTAATTCGTCGCCTGCACCTTCACGGGAGCCGCAGTTTGGGGAAACCTGAGCTGTGAAGTGCACCCGGCAGGTCCCCTTCGGCGCGTCCACTTCGTTATACTACCCTTGCAACAGCCTCGATAATATTTTTGGGTTTTTTTTTCCAGAGCAAGGACACCCTGTGAGACTCCTCTCGCTTCTTGAGACTAATTCGTGACCGATTAAAAAGCGATAGGGGAGGTCAAACAGTGCTCCCAGACCATCGCAACCGTGATAAAACTTCACGCAGCCGCTGAAGCCGCTTTCCAGAGCGCAGCTGGGGCAGGGACGGCCTTGGCACCGGCTGCCCGGCTGCCTTACCCCCCGCGACGGCCCCTGCAGCAGCACTTTCCCGGCTGGGAAGTAAAATCGCAACAGCGGCTTTGAGCCGCGGGGCTCCCGCTTGCGCCGGGGTCTCCTCCCCGGGCCGGCCCACGCATCTGCGCGGAGGGTCGTGGCACATCTGTATTTATTGCCCGCGGAAAGATAAACGGAACAAGAGTGGGGAAAGGAAACAAAACCCGTCTTTATCTAGCCGAAACACCTATCGCTTCTTTTTTTCCTACTTGGAAACTCGAAAAGTTGCCCGTTTTCGCACACACGGGTGAATTTCGTAATGCCACGATTGTGTTTTTAACCTTTATTTTTAAAATAAAAACCATCGATGCACTCTAGGAAATACCTTTCGTTTGATACTGCCTAGTAGTAACTGTATTGAAAAGGCATGCATTACAGCTTTCTGAAAAGGTTTATTTCCAACCTTTGAATATAAAGCGTGTGAACTTCGAAACCAAAGGACAATAAAAGCGTTTGGAAAACTATGAAACGAACAAACAAATAAAAAAAAAACCACCCGACTTTTTTTTTACTCTAGGATAGCAGATAAAATTGTCCCAAAAGATTTCGGGGGTGGGGTTAGCACAAGAAGTATGCGAGACAGCTTGTCTTGTTCTGCAAAAACATCAGACGAGCCACAGTTTGAGAACCAGTTAGCACAAAAAGTGTGAGAGAGCTTGGATTTTTTCGAGAGGGAAAAAAAAAATAAATCAGAAGAAGCCAGAGTTTAAAAAACAGACGTGAGGAAAGGTGTCTACGTTTTGATAATGTCAAAGATAGGGAGAAGTTAATCTGAGGGATATTAGAGGTGGAGACTTTGAGATAGGAGAGCGCACCGCGGCCTTCGTTTTTAGCAAGCTGTATTAACAATGACTCCGTTCACGGTACAGCGACGGCCACGGTGCTGGGACAGATGCGGGGACAGAGTCCCCGAGGGCTGAGGCAGAGCGTCGGCTACCCTGGAATGCGGGCACGGGATAATTTGGGAGGGAGGGAGGCAGAACACATCCCGGTTTCTTTGGTGGCTCCGTGTCATCTCCTCTGTCCTGAACAGAGAAAAAGCGCTGCAAGAGCGAGGGCGGGCTGGCAGCGCCCTTTGAAGCTTTAACAACGTGTCGGCGGACACGCGTGGGGGGGAGCCCGGGCGGCCCTTCCGTGGGCCGGGGGGCGGCTGCCGCCGGCTGTGGCGAAGGCGGACACCCCACCGACACGGCGGGGGCATAAATAACATGGGGGCGGCCCCCGGCAAGAGGGAGGTCGGGGGCCGGGGGGAGAGGCTATACGTCCCCGTCCACCAGGCTGAAGTGTTTGCCCGGCCCGGGGAGGCAGAGGTAGGGGATGGCGCTGCCCGGGTAGAGCAGGGGGAAGGGCAGCGGCAGCAAGCAGCGCCTGAGCAGGGTGCTGTCCTTGTAAAGGGCCGGGAAGGAGAGACCTGCCGCCGCGGCGGCGACGGGCGGCGGTGGCTCCCCGACGGGCTCCGCCGGACCCGGCCCCGGGCCCTCGGGCTCGGCCGACATCTGTCTCTTGAGCTTGTTGCGGCGGTTCTGGAACCAGATCTTCACCTGGGTCTCGGTGAGGTGCAGCGCGGCGGCCAGCCCGGCCCGCTCGGCGCTGCTCAGGTAGCGCTTCACGTCGAAGGTGGACTCCAGCTGGAAGACCTGGCTCTTGGAGAAGATGGTCCGCGTCTTCTTCCTGCCGCCCGCCGCCGGCGACCTGCCGCTCTCCCCGCCGCAGCCCCCGGCCTCCCGCGGCGGCGGCTGCCGGGGGTCGCGCAGCCCCTCCGCGGGCAGCGGGGAGCCCGCACCGCCGCCGCCGCCCTCGGCCTCCGGGCAGAGGCCACGGCTCGTCCCCTCCTCCCGGAGCCGGCGGGGCTCGCTGCCTGCAACGGCAAAGCACAGCATCAGCCCCCCGCCGCCGCCCGCGCCCCCGCCCCGCATGCACGCACGGCCCGGCTGAGCGCTGGGGACGGGGGCGGCGGGGGGTGGGGGATAGGGTGGGGAGGGGGTCGCCGAAAGCTGGCCACGGTCCCCCCACACCCTCCGGAGGAGAGAAGAAGGGTGAGGCGCTTCCAATAAGGATCTAGAGCAATCTTTCTGCCAGCGTGTGGCAGAGCAGCCAGGGGGCTCCTGGACACGGGACAAGCAGCCAAAGAGGCCGGGGGTGGGGGGTGGGGGTTGGGTAAAACACGCTGGAAAAGCCCCTGGAAGCAGGCTGGTGCGTGTGCGCGTCCCGGTGGCATCTCCTCCCGCCCGTCCGCCGAGCCTGCGTTCCTCCTCCGGCTGCGTGTGCGTGAGTGAGTGTGTGTCTGCGTGTCCGTGTGCGCGGTGCCGGCCCGGCGGCGCTGGGCAGGCCCGGGGCAGGCCCCGCCGGGCGCCGGGCTGCGGACCGGGCCGGGGCCGCCGCCTGGGTGGGGGCCGGGCTGCGACCCGACGTGCGAGACAGCCTGAGGCGGGCTGCCGGCTCCGTACCCGACTTGCTGGAGCCTTTACTGGGGTCTTGCCTCGCAGGTCCCTCTTCTTCTTCCTCCTCCTCCTCCTCCTCCGCCGGCAGCGCGCAGCGGGCTCTGCCCTGCTCCCGGGCGGGGCGGCGGGGGCCGGGCTGCAGGATGCTGTCGATGCTGAAAGCCGGCGGCGCGGCCGGGGCCGGCGGTGGGGCTCGGCGGCCGCCCCCGAGCTGCACCATGGCGCGCCGTGCCGAGCCGAGCCGAGCCGAGGAGAGCTGCGCCGCGCCGCAGGACTGGCTGCGCCGGGAGGGCGGCAGCGGCAGCCGGGGCGGAGGGAAGGATGGGTCGGGGCGGGGAGGGGGGGAAGGGAGGAGGGGTCGGGGCGGTGGAGGGAGGGGATGGAGCTAGAGGGAGCCAAAGGACTGAGGACGTGGGGAGCGGTGCAGGGGAGGCAGAGAGGGAGGGGAGGCGGAGGGGAAGAGAGGGAGCGAAGAAGGAAAAGGAGCAGGAGCCGGAGGGAAGTGGGGAGGAAGGGATGGGGGGCACACGCCGAGGTGCTCTTTTCCTCGCAGCCTGGGCAACCGGGGCAGGGCAGGCTGCCCCCCTGCCCAGGCCCTTCACTGCTAAAAGGAGAGTAAGAGCCAGGCCCAAGAGAGCTCACGGGAAAGGCAAAGAGAGTGTGGGATGGCAGGAGGGAGATCTCTGGAATGAAGGAGAAGGATAGAAGGAGAGGACTGGAAATGAGAGCGCGGGAATGGGGCGGAGTGCGAGAAAGAAAGATGGTGATGCCAGTGAGAGAGGGCAGGAGAGAAAGGGGAAGCTGAGAGCCCGCAAAACTCTTCCATGTGTTTGTACAGCACCTGGCACGACCCCGGACACTCTGCTGAGGTCATTTGCTGCAAATTGTCGATGCCGTTGTAAGGGGGCCCTGGGGAAGAGTAATTCAAGAGTCCTCTCCCTGTAGTCCTTCCACCTGCAAACCCTCAGGCTGAGTATGCAGTGTTCCTCTAAGGAGGAAGCAAGCCCCTTTCCTCCCGAGGAGCCCCATGGTGTCAGGCCACCCCAAAATCCTCCCCCTGCGGTCCTGCAGAGTTCTTACGTAGTTTTCAAGAGTTGTATGAGATCCTGCACTTGGTACAGGAATGGTGAGAAAGTGCTGGCTGGTGTGCGTGTGTGTGTGTGTGAGTATGTCCAAGGTGTGCCTTTTAGAAGATGCAAAAGCCCTCGCCTGTGCTGTGGGAAGATGCTGTGGGACTTGGGGAAAGATCAGTGTGTTTCTGTATTATGTGGAGAACTTTTGCTCCCCACCACCTACCAGCAATGCAACCTTTTAAAAACGGTTTGCACTACTCAAGGCAGGGCGTCCAGCTGCATCAGAGCCGCCATCAGGTGTGGATCGCCGGGAAGACTCTCCTTCCCTGTGCCCCTGTGTAAAGCCTGGGAAATATTGCCAACCGGCTTTTAAGAGGCCTTTTAGTCCAAATCTCGAGGTTTCCACCACGAAAACTGCTGAGGGCAAGCAAGAAGCCCTTGAAAAAGAGTTGACAATGGAAGTGCTGACAGGCTCTTACATATTGTGATGCCAGAGATTCTCTGAGCTAAAATCAGGGCATCTTAAGGCTTTGGACTGCGTTAATCTTTAACGCACTGGTACTTGAGAGAGCGGGTTTCTGCTCTTCTTCATGAAAATTTGTTTCCCTTTATAAATGCACTCAGATTTTAATGCAGCCGTCTGCTGGAGAGCTGTACATTTTCCACCAGGCAAAAAAATATATATGTATCTGTCCTCCATCAACACTATTATTGGCCAAATGCCCAAACTTGTTGCATTTGTCTTGTATCTCCTGTACAAGCTGGTGATTCTGGTGGCGCGCAATGTCCCTTTAAGAGAGAGAGGTAGGCCGAGGGAAGGGACAGGGAACAGTGGTACAAAATGCGAAGAAGCAGCTGAAAAGATAAATTAAGAAGTTCCGTGTGAGCTGGTAAAACTCGGAGCATGGGGGACTTTGATGCCAGGTCGGCTCGGTCTTTTCCCCTGCACTCCTGTCCTGGCCTCCCTTCCCGCTGTCTGTGAGTGAGGCACATCCCAGGTGCTCACATCTGTTCTTGCTGCAAGCCATATCCCTTTTAGTGCCCCAAAAATCCATCTTAAAAAGCAAATGCATTGACTCAGTGTGTTTTCCTAGAAGACATTTTCTTGGAAGAAAAAGGAAAACGTGAAGAAGGCAGAAAATAGGAAGGAAATTGAAGAAGGAGACAGAAGAAGTTGTTTTAACTCCTGATTTTTCTCACCGCAGCCCCCGCCGTCCCCCAAGCAGTCCAAGCTCAGCCCTGGGAGACCCGACCCGGTAACACCCCGCAGGGAAATGTCTGCCCTCCTTTCCCAGCCCCGTTTGGCTGCTTTACAAAAACAATTTTTTCCCCTGACAAACTCTCTGCAGTGAGGGAGCGCACCACAGTGCCGGATCTCCCCAGACGCTGGGGCAGGTTGGAATCAATTCACTGGCAACAAGAGGATGGGGGGCCTCCGGGGTCCCCCCTGCCGTGAGTCCTACAAGCCAGATCCGCAGGGGGCTCCTAATGCCCTCTGCTAGGGTCCCCCTTATCTTCAGGGGGAGTAAAGACTTGGGTCCGCATGCCAACAGGTTAGAGTCGTAATCCTACAGAACGCAGACAACAGCCTGCGAAGTGTACCCCCCCCGGAGGGAGCGCTCTGCAGCGGGGCTGCCCCCTCGGACTCACTCTGGGCCCCCAGCAAACCCCTCCGAGCCCCGGCCTGCCTTCCCCGAGCTGCTGGGGATGGGGGGTGGCGGGAGTGGTGTCCGGCGGGGCGAGAGCCTTTGCCAAAAGTCAGAGGCTTTTCCGAGTGAGTGGTTCCCGGGGCGTGGGGAGCGCAGCCCCGGGCAGAGGATGGGTTGAGAGCGGCCGCCGGGGGGTGGGGGGCTTTGGCCGGAGTCTCCTCTTTCTGCCAGGATCAGTTGCCCGGGGCTGAGCCAGCGAAGGGGGTCTCGCTCCCCAAGGCGGGGTCCAGCGCGGCTTGTCCCCCGCAGCGCTGCTCCGCACCATCGCAATTCACTCCCTGGGCTCCGAAAGGCCTTCGGACAAGGTGCTTAATCACTCCGTTTAAAAGCAACAATTTTCCTTACAATAGGTAGAGATTTTCCGACACTGGTACTTCTTAATCCCGCGTTTCATTTGTATTGTATCTGGGAGGAATCTTGTCGTCTGGGACGCGTGACGCGGAGGCCGATACCGCACAGCGCAGAAAGAGCGAACCTTTTCCTTTGAATAATGTGTTTCTGTATCAGAAGCTAACATTATGCTGAATGGAAACGTTTTACCTGGGAAAGCTTTTTACCAGAAATCACCCGGCACATATATCATTACTTCCCTTTTAGCTCAGAGCACAGAAAGTTTCCTACTGTAAATCTAAACATGATGGAAATTAAATCTGATTAGATTCCAGCGAAACGCCAAAGAGTCCGGGTTTTGCTTGGCTTACGGAATAGGGCTTGTTTTATGCCCCGATAAAACTCGAGGGTAAAATAGGGCTTTTCTGGATTTCACGTCCCCTTGCAAATAAGGCTCTGGTGAAGGCGGTCACACCGGCACCTCGCAGCGGTGTTCGAGCCGTCCTGCTGCTCTGCCGGGACTCGGCCCGGGCCAGTGGCACCAAGCGCTGCCTGAAGAGTTCTCCAAAACACTCAGGCGGCTTTGGTTACCTCAGCGCTGCAGGTCCCTAAAATAAACTCGATTTTGCCGTTCAGCAGTAGCTGGGTGGAAATTGCCGGTGATCGTTGGGATCTCCCCCCATGCCCGGCGGCCCCCCGCCCCCGGCCGCAGGCAGCGGTTCGGGCAGCAGGGACAGACCTCGCCTGCCCCGGGCACCTCGGGCAGGGAGGGAGGGGAGAGAAAACGGTTTCACTAGCTGGAAAGCAGCTTTCCCCGGAGTCCGACAGGAAGGCAGCTACAAGTGTCACACATAAACAGGCTTTTGGGGGGAGTTGGGCGCGCTAAGCCGACTCCTTCATCCTAGAGGTGAGGGACACAGGCGGATCTGGCTGTGCGGTGACCTCGGGACAGAGCATCCCTTTTTCGAAACCTTTTGTTTCCCTCTGAGGTCAGTTCAAAGTCCTCAACTAAATCGCCTTCCTTGCAACCTCTGCACTTGATACGAGAGGCGTGCGGTAAAATCCTAGAGGGGATTTCCGAATAAAGCGAGTAATTCTCCGTTGTTCAGTAGACTAGAATCGCTAAAGGAGAGAAGAGGAGAGGAGAGGAGAGGAGAGGAGAGGAGAGGGGAGAAAAAAGAAAAGAAAAGAAAAGAAAAGAAAAGAAAAGAAAAGAAAAGAAAAGAAAAGAAAAGAAAAGAAAAGAAAAGAAAAGAAAAGAAAAGAAAAGAAAAGAAAAGAAAAGAAAAGAAAAGAAAAGAAAAGAAAAGAAAAGAAAAGATTAGCTTTAATTTTAGGTGCACATCTAGATTTTCATGAATATCTTTTTTAATGGACATTCATGTATTTCAGGACATAGAAATTAAAACGTAGGATCTGTAAGAAGAGCTGAGAAAATCCGGATAGTTAAATGAAGCATTAAAAAATCCGCCATAAAGTCACATTAATCGGGAATGGGACGGGAAATGTAAGAAAATTGCCTGGACCTGATTTGAGGCTGAGAGCACTAAATGCTGTGAGTCCGCTGAAGTCTGGAGCGGGTCTCCCTCCGATCGACGGGGAGAGCGGGACGCGCACCCAGCCCGGCTGGGATGGTCGCGGGGGGCAGAGACAGACGATTGCAAGATAATGCAGTATAAAAGAAAGGGAAAAAAAAAAAAAGAAAATCGATCCAGATATATTGTTCAACGGTGGAGCCAGCGCGCACCTACGAGATTTATCAAGTATTGATTTGCATGAATATTTTAGACCCATGCCTACGAGAAAAGTTATAGGCCATCTTAAGCCGGTGAGCAATGTACCATTTGCAAAGTAGCCATTTAACAAGGTGCTTTTCAGCATATCGATCATTTTCATTTAAAGTGTAATTAACATCTTACGGTAGCTACACCAGGAATTTATTTCAGAAGGGCAGTTCAGATACTGTTTTGATTTTCCTTTGGTTTGCTTAAAAAAAATAAAAATCTTTTCACTGATTATTTTTATTAGCGTCCAATAAACACAAGTTATCTTTGTGAGTAGTCTGGCAAGGTTTTCCTTTGCTTCGCCTCTGGAGTGCCATCTAGCTAAGCTGTTGTAGCAACATTCATTAAATAAATGTCAACAGACAAGGATTTATGCTGCATAATAATATTACAGCTGTAGTATAACGGGATTTATTTTAAAGCTATTCTGAGGTTGCTTTGATCTATAAAGCAGCAACGTATGTCTCTATATGTCGCAAACAGCCTTTGCGAAACTACTTTGGGCTTTACAGTCTGCCAACATTTTTCTTATAGCATTCTGTTTGCAGAAGAAGCACAAAGCGTGACTCTTACCTCTTTGATTTGTTTAATAAAAAATATACCAGAGGGAAGAAAACTGCGAGGAATCTGCTGTCTTGATTTGGGGGGTGGCCTTGGGTTTGGGTTGGTTTTTTTTCGCCTGCTTTGAAACCGTCAATGTGCATTCATCAGTGACTACGTCCTCTGCTAGCTGTTGCTCCGCGTCCTGCAGAAATTTCTTGCCATCAGTTACCATGAAAAGCGTCATTTAAAAAAGCTATGAGGTAAAGAAACCTGAGGTGTATATGTTCCTACTTTCAGCATGTACTTTTAATAAGCCACTATAAAGCAGTTCCTGCATATACAGAATAAGGCATAAGTAAGCACTTTTTCTTAGATGTATTCACGTCTTGCACCTTTTAATATTTTACTATGATCATAAGTTACAAATACAGTGTATGAAAAAAAATCTGTTTATTGATATAATCAGCACGTCTTTAAAAAACAAACAAACTAATGTCAAAACACATCTTAAAAATCCGATTGATCATTTAGCCCTGCCAGTTCCTTAACTTCAAGAAAAGAATATTTAGTAGAATCAGAAGTATAATAATCTCATATGTTACTCCAAAGAAAAGGCATGTGGAGAGTGGCAGGCGTATTAAGTTTCGCGTTGGATTACAATCTACTCTGATATAACTGTAGCGACTCAGGATTTTACTCCAGTAAGTAACACTGGGAGATCTGGGCAGCTGGTTATGGCGGGGGAAACGGTCTGGCCGCTTTCTTCCAGGGGCAGCCAGGCTCTGAATGGTATCAAATCAAGTGTTTGCGCCCCGAGGAGGAAAAGTCGCCCCAAGTCACCTCCTCTGCGCATGAAAAGGCTGAAGTCCACCCCAGCCGCTCCCCCCGCGGCGACGGGTCCCGTCCGGAGACCGGCACCCCCAACCCCGCCGCTCCCCAGTCTTTCTTACACTTCTCGGGGACCAGGCTTTAGAGTTTTCGCCCCAAATTCGGGTGTTTGACGGATATGCAAAGAAAACAGCTGGCGAAGATCTCCCGGAGTGAGACGAGGGATTTCAGAGCAGTTGGGAAAAAAAGGGGAAAAAAAAAACAACCAAAAAACCACCAACCAAAACCAAAAACCGGCTTCCAGAAACGGGGCTCAAGTCGAAACGAGCATCCCGGCAAGTGAGCACTTTTCTCAGGAACCCGGAATATATATATATATATATATAAAATATATAATATATATATATATTTCATTCTCGAGTGATTTTCAGGCTTTCCGCGTCCTGGCTTCCACTGTGCAGGCTGATGCCCAGAGCCGTGTTTCAGGCCAAAGCGAAGAAGAAGAAAAAAAAAAAAAAAAAAAGAAAGAAAAAAAAAAAGCGGTGGAGAGGTTATAATCCGCCCCTGACCCTTCTTCTCAGGTTTCGTATCAAAGCTGAAGCTCCGCCGCATCTCGCCGATCGATTTCGTAACAAGAAACCGTGTGATTGCTCCAAATATAATGCAAAGCGTAGGAAATAGTAAAAATTAGATCGCTCTTCCTTCACTGGGGGCTGGTCCGCATGCACGTACCCCAACAGATCCAGGACCCGGCTTTCCCTGCGGGGACACCGAGTTCTCCGAGCTCGTCAATTCAATTACATCTGATTGGGCCCTAAAACGTACGATCAAAGCTTGACCTTCCATCAAGGCTGACGTTTATAAGGTGTGTCCCCACCACCACCACCACCCCTTAATATTCGGAAAAAGAAATTCAAACCTTTGGAAACAGTAATGGACCCGATATTCATTTTAGCAGTGGGTAGAGAGGGGGAAACAAAACAGTTATTAAAGGAAAAAAATAGCTCGGCATGCATAATATTTCATATAGTATCACATTACAGGTTAGCTTGCATAACTAGCCATACAACTCCCCAGTCTGTCGCCATCTGATTATTTTTCTTTCCTTCCTCTTTAATTGCCAGTGCGAACTATTAATCGATTACACAAACCGATCCCTTAAGAGACGGACAAGCCGAGGTGCGTTTTCCTCAGCCTCCTCAGGAGACCGAAATAAGTGGCAAACACACTGGTAAAACACAGTATGATGAATTATATATATATATATAACCGTATATTTTAGCTGATAATTTGTCAGGGAAATAAAACGAAAACAAAGAAACCAAATCCTCACAGCTCGGACTTCAGCGGGGCGAACTCATTCCAACAATTTGCCTTCAAGTTGTTTCAAATCAAAAAGCCATCACGTAGAAGGACCAGGGGGGCATCAGCACATGCTTGGGTGTCGATCGTATGAAAATGAGAGTAACAATGGAGGGGGGGAGGCGGAATCTGTACGAATTAAGTGGCTAAAACAAAGGACCCTGGAAAAGCTGCTGAAGGCGGGGATCCGCAGGGCCCCCCGCTCTGCACGGAAAGCAGCGGGGAAAATGAAAGGTTTCCCCGGCAGGAGCGCCGGCCCGGGGCAGCGGAGGACCCGCGGAAGGTCCCTCGGCCGCGGCGCCCCCCAGGCTTCGCCGTCCGTGGGGCGGAGGCGGCGGGGCCGGGAAGCGCCCCGGACCCTTCCGTACATTCGTCTCACGCTCCGCAGCTCTGCGAGGGCGGGGAAGGAAGGTCTAGGGGGCTGCTGCCCCCTGGAAAACGCCGGTCTGTGTCACCCCGGGGCCGAGGCGGCGGTGGGGGCTTCGCCGCTGCCACCGGGCTGCATTTTCTTTGGATGCGCGGCGGGGGGAGCCCCTCCGACCCGCTCCCGGCTCATGGCTGGGGTTCTCGTAGTCCTTTCGGTTCCCTCCGGCTGCTGCGCGTTGCTCCGAGTTAACCCCCAAAGTAAGTTTATTGCACGTTTAAAAAAAAAAAAAAAAAAAAGTCAAAAAGCAGAAAATCGAGAAACGTGTAAGTTGGAAACAAAAAGTCCGGGGAGGAAGGGGGGTGGAGCTGGAAGCCGGGGGAGGGGGCGAGGGGGCTGCGGTCCCGGCACAGGTGAGCGCTCAGACGAGTCCTGTCATCTGCGACCGTAGGAAAGGGAGGGAGGCGGCGGGGAAGGTGCCCAGGGGGTAGCTGACGCCGCTGGAGAAGCCCACCAAGGGGGGAGACATGTGGGGCAGGGTGAAGCCCAAGGCGCTCGCCGGCGAGTTCTCGTGGTACAAAATGGGGACCCGCACTATCCTTTGGGCGGCGTGGGAGAGGTTGGCCGCCTCCAGGTCGGCGGCCAGCTGCCGCTTCCACTTGTTGCGGCGGTTCTGGAACCAGATCTTCACCTGGGTCTCGGTGAGGTGCAGCGAGGCGGCCAGCCCGGCCCGCTCCGAGCTGCTCAGGTAGCGCTTCACGTCGAAGGTGGACTCCAGCTGGAAGACCTGGCTGCGGCTGAACACCGTGCGCGTCTTCTTCTTGCGGCCGGCGGCGCGTTGCTCCGGCTCTCCCGGTTCCTCGCCGCGCTCCTCCTCCTCTTCCCGGCCGCCCGGCACCGGCCGCCCGCCCGCCGGGCCCCGCGTCGCTGCCCGCCCGCCGCCGCCCGCCCGCTCCGCCGGCTCCTCGGGCAGCTCGGGCGAGTCCCGGTCGCTGGCTGCGGAGAGAGGCAGAGCGCTGGGAGGTGGGGAGGCCGCTCCGGGGAGCGGGGAGGCGGGGGACGACGCGAGGAGCATCGCCTGCCCCTCGCCCCGCTCACCGGGAGGGGAAAGGAGGCTGCTGCGGAGGGAGAAAGGGCAGGGCGCCGGAGTGGCCCGATGGGCGAGGAGCCTGGGCAAAGGTCCCTACCACTGCTCTGTCTCGTGATAAACTCCCAAATGTCTGTGAGTATATACACACACTCATACATATACAGAAGAGCATAAATTATACTTCATGTATATATACATATACTTATCTATGTACGTGCGTGTGCATATACACACCTAAGTATATACACATACCGAAGAGCACACACACATATATATAAATGATAGATATACTTCTAGATATATGTTTAGTACACATACCAGTGTACATTTATATGTATACACACACCTATATGCATAGAAATATATATACTTTTTCATATATGGATGTACACATATGGATACATGTGTACTCTTATTTATACACACAGATATACATTTACACACATATGCATACACAAAAATATTTACACACATACGTATACGCATATACTTACAAGTACATGTGTAAGTATATGTGTGTGTGTGTATATAAAGGGAGGTAAGAAAGAACTGTTTTCTCTTCACGTTATCCTGAACTTAATAAACCAAATGGACAGCGTCAGCTATTCTAATATCGGGACGTTGCCTCCCGGCGTGTCTCCGTGGAGTTTCCAACATTGTGCTTTTTATTTGCAATTTTAATGGGGGGAAAAATATTTCCTACTCTTTATGGAAAAGAGGAAAATAAGTAAAAGAAAAACAAAAAGTGAGGAAAATAAGGCTGTTGTTTCAGAAGGCGTTTTCTGTTTCTAGATGTACTTTCCAGAGAAATTAAAAATATTAATAAACCCATCACTGCAAAGAAAAACTCTTTGGATTACAAATCACGCCTCTTTTCCTTATTGAGCAATCGTGCGAACTCTACAGGCTCGTATAGAATCAAAGAGATGCGCCGAGGGACAATATTTTTTCTATCAGGATAAAAATAACCACTGATCGCAGCTCATAAACTTTTTCAGATGTTAATTTCTACCCCTGAACCCAGGCTTTTCCTCCAGCGTCCTTTCCGGCTGGGTCCCCGCCGTGCCAGGCCGCTGCCCGTCCCCGCCGGGCTGCGGGAGGAGGAGGCGGGCAGCGGGGCCGGCTCTGCGGGAAGGGGAGGCCGGGGCGCAGGGGACCGAGCCCAGCTGCTCCCCCGCTTTGCCAAACTCTCCGCTGCGCTGCTAGGGATGGTGCTCCCAGCTTTCCGGCTCGCTGGGGCGTCAAAAAAAAAAAAAAAATCCAAAAGCCAGACCTACCTCTTAAAAAAAAAAAAAAAGAGAAAAAAGAGAAAAGGACGGGAAAAAAAAAGAAAGAAAAAAAAATCCCCGAGCGAGCCAACAACCCCAACTGTTTACATTTTGGGCGGCGGGGCGGAGGCTCCAGGTGCCTGACACACCGCGAGCATTTCCGGAGATTTGCCCTGGGCGGCCGAAAACGGGGAGGCAGGGAGAGGGCTTGCGGGGGACACCCCGAGCATCCCCCTCGGCGCTGACCCCCGGGGCCGCGGAGGCACCGGACCCCCCCCCACCTCCCGCAGCGGGAGCGCAGAGACACCCCCCCACCCCCCAGCCCCAGCCGGGCCCGGCGATTAGGGATTGGGAAAGGCGACTTACTGTCGGGGCTGGCGCAGCCCAGGAAAGCGGCGTGGGCTCGGCGGTACCAGCCGACGGCGGCGTCGCGGAGGGGACAGCCCGGGGCGCCGAGGCGCAGCGGGGAGCGCGGCCCGCAGCGCGGAGCCCCGCCGCCGCCGCCGCCCGCCGCCCGCCGCGCCCCGCCGCCCGCCGTGCCCTCGGTGCCCAGCAGGTCCTCGATGAAGAAGGACGAGACGCGGGCGGAGGTGGAGCCGGCGTTTTCCGTGGCTTCGTCCGGCATCGTCGGAGAGACCTGCGGGAGGGGGGTCCCGGCTCCGCCGGCGGCTGGCTCCTCGGCTCCCCGCTGCCCCGCGGCCGCCTCCTGCCTCTGCCTAGCCCCGTGGATGCTCTCCTGGTATAAAAGGGTTTTTTTCCGGAGTAATCATTTCAGATCGCGGTTTGCCATCATTTCCTGCAAGCTAGGAGGGGAGGGGGGAGGGGGAGGAGGGGAAGGGAACGGGGAAGGAAAAAAAAAAAGCAACCCGACAACCCATCGGAGGCGCCAGATTCTGCGCGAAAACGATAATAACGAAATAAAAATGTCATGCGAGTTAAACGCTGGGCACGAGAGGGGGAATCCTGCGATTGGAGGAGCGCGGCGGCAAATGGGATTTCCGCAGGGGAAGCGCAGGGCGCGGAGCGCGGCGGGGCCGGGCGCTGCCGGTGCCTGGGCGTGCGTGTGTGCGCGTGTGTGTGTGTGTGTGTGTGTATGTGTGCGTGTGTGCTGTGCGGGGTGTGCGTGTGCGTGCACCGCCCCGGGGCTGCCACTCACGAGCTCCTTATTTAGGTCAATTAGGGAGCAAATCCCGGCGCGGGGGGGGCGGCAGCGCCGGCCCCGCCGCACGGGCCGCAGACGGGGAGTGGGGTGTGGGGGTGGGGGCTTGGCCGCTCTACGTCCCGGCCCTCCCATTGGCTGCAGCGGGCTCAGCGGGCAGCCCAGCCAGCCAATCCCCACCGCGGACATCGCAGTTATATTAATGTCATTAATAATAATCAATCCCCCCCACCCCCCACCCCCCGCCGAGCCCTTTCATGTCGGCGGCGGCGGCGATGGACGGAGGAGATGCGCCCTCCGCCGCCCGGAGAGACCGCACCGACCCCGCGGGCCCGGCAGCCACCGCCGCCCGCTGCCGGCGGAGCGGTGAGGTTGTCCCCCGCACGGAGACCCCGGGTTGGGGCACTTGAACCGGGGGAGGGGGGGTGGGGGGAGAAGCGGCAGGGGGACACATACCCCCGTGAGCATGCAGTGTCCCGCCGGTGGAGGGGAGGGGGTCCCCCACGGGAGGGACCCTTGTCTACAGGGTCTCCCGAGGCCTGGTTGGTGACATTTAACCTTTTCCCATGTATATGTGCATATACATACCGAGGCATATTTATTTACATATGCATATTATGCCTACGTAGTTAGTGTAGACAGACAGACAGCCCCCGCGCATCGGAGCCGGAGCCGCCCAGGGCGTCCCGTCTCCCCTCGCCTCGGGCGGGGCGGCAGCGGCGATGCTTTGTCCGCTCCAGCACCCAGCCCACGGGTCCTGGCGTTGCCGCTCCGCAGCCCGACTTTTTAAATTATTATCCCTACTGTAAGCCCACTTTATGGAAAGCCCTAAAGCCAGTCTCCGCCTGCCCCCTTTTCCTAAGCCTTCTGGATCCGGCCGCCTCGGGACAGGGACCCCCCCCAGCAACTCCACAAAACTCCCCCTCGTTGCAGGGCGCCAGGGCAGGGCAGTTATCTCTCTTCTGCCTTTTTCCTCGGGAGCGGGCGGGCCAGGTTCATAGAGGGACGAGTCGATGCAGAGTGAGCGTCGGAGACCCGTGGAAGTTTGGGTGAGTACACGGATGCCCTTGGGATGTTCACCTGCGGGTCAGTTCTCTGCTCCTGCTCTCCTCTGCCGGGATATCCCTACTTGTTCCCCCTTAGGGTACTCCTGGACAAGCACCCCTTCCGCAAGCCCCGCCTCCCCCTCCCGCTTTTGAGCGGGGGCACCGGTTGCCGCCCCGGCGGGAGTGTCCGGCGGGGCCGGGGCGCAGCCTGGTGCGGAGCCGGTCTCACCGGCACCGAGGGGTCCTGCTCCCTTCCCCGAGGTGGCCGCGGGGATCTTTCAGGTCAGGGCCTATTTCAGGAAAGAGAAAAAAAAAACATTAAAAAAAAAAGAAAGTAAGAAAATTAATAATTCCACTTCCAAAGACTCCAGAAAGATGCAAACGTCCAGAGCTGAGAAACTGTCTCTGGAAAAAGAGGAATATACAGGGACACGTTCGTCTTTCTGTCTTACCTGGGCAGAGACTGAGAGCAGCCTGGTAAATTGGAAACTGTCACTTGCTGCACAGGAGCGATGATGTTAACGAACATTACTTTCATGCCCTGCGCGTCTTGGTGCCTGTTGCTGGATAGGAAATGCAAGTTGGACTGATAAGTCTGAAGCATCCATAAACCGTCAGCTCTGTTTGACTGGCAGACTCAGAAAATCTGTCTGTGCTTTCAGGAATAAAGAGAAAAAGTTGGATCCAGTTTACTTCTATACATTTTATAAACAATGTGCAAACGATATTCATGTATCCAGTATCCATATTTTATAAAGTGTTCCTAAAATGTGGTCATGCAACTTATGTAGTATTATTTGCTTCCCAGTTAGAAATAGTATAATAAAATCAATAAGAGTAAATTTGCTCTTGCCTTTTTTTTTCCCCTCCATATTTCTTTAACACAACTGCCTGGTGTGCAGTAATGCTGAACTGTATTTGTGAAAAGTCATGTGTACTCAAACATCCTCCTGAAACACAAAATAAGGATGAACACAATTCTATAGCTGCAATTACAACACTTGTACATACATGTCCGTGTGTATGGGGTATTTTTTAAGTTAGTAGTTATGTTTACGTACCTTTCACATTGCTATAGTGACAAGAGTATTTACACTTTGTGCAGAACACTCTTTGTGCTTATTATGATGAGGAGAAAAAGGGCGTGTGTTTACTGGATATCTCCCTGCAGCCACCCAGCAGAGCTCCGTGTAGGGAGCAGAAAAAAGCAGCCGGTGACGGTATTTTCGTAGTTTCATGTCAGAAAAACATCCTGGGCCCTTGTCCTAACGCCTTTCGGTGTCGCTTGCCTGGGGGTAAGGCGGGGTAGGGGGGTATCCTTGTGCCGAGGGCATTGCCATCACCCCGGGCTAACGGCCCCCTTGTCGGGCACCGGACATGCTCCCGGCCGTCTCCGGCGGGGCTCAGGGTGGTCACGGCGACGCAGGACGCCAAGTCTTCTCTCCCGTCTCTTGGCCGCACGGAAAACTTTTATTTTTTTGCAGGCAGCTGAGTGGAGAGGTTTTCCGCGGGCAGCAAGGTCCTGCCTGCCTCCGGGCCAGAACGGATTTCCCCGTGTTTTCGGCAGAGGTGCCTTTGAGACCAGATTTAGTCCATGGGCGGCGGGCCCCTTATATTTTTCCATTTCTGGCTTTGTTTGTCTCCCAGGTACCCGTTTTTCTCCAAGCATTTGGAGACCTCCAGACCCGGGGCAGCGCCGGGAGGTGCGGGAGGGCTGCGGCCTTTGGCCCCGGCACCATTGCGGGAGGGGTCTCCCCTGCTGAGCAGCCCCCTCCTGGCTTCCAGTCCGTGCCGATCCCTGGCGTGGGATGCCCGTGGGATTTCACACACACACACACACACACACACACCCAGTCACGATCTCCGACGGCTCCTGAGCCTTTGTCAGGGCTTGCTTTGCTGGACGTGGGTGCAAAGCACGGCCGGCTGCCACGCAGGGGAGGCAGGGAGGAGTGGGGATTTGGGGCCGGGCTCCGGAGGCAACCAGCAGACAGAGGGCTACTTTTGGGGATGAAAAAGCATATGCGAGTGTGACAAGTGCCTCCAATGTGCCACTGTGACGCCGCGCCGGCCGCTCCCGCCGCTGCCCGGCCGCCTCCCGCACGGACTGCAGCGGGCCTGCCTGCAATGTGAATGCAATTACCCTGCTGGTGTTTGATGTCTCCCCTTGCTCTCCTCCCCACCAGGACTGCCCCGATGTGTCGTAAAATAGAAGTGAAATGAAAGACAGGCTTTAGCGCTCGTTACCTAACCTCTGCTCCTCTCTGCTTTTAAGGGCCCGCCGCGCTTTTGGAGCCCGGATCTTTGCGGGAGGCGTTGAGCCCCCAGCGCTGCGGGCAGAGACGGGGTTCGGGGAGGGGAGGGGGGCGGAATCATCTCACCCTTCTCCACGCCGAGTGGATCGCTCAGTTCCTGTCACCTTCCTAACAGATCATACGGCAGCACTGCGGGTAAGGAAATTCTTGGCCAACACCTGCCTCTGGTTGATATGTTGAGAGATATATATATATGTATGTACTTCCTTATAAATAATAATAAAAAAGTTTTTCAGCTAGGTTCGGCTTAGCTATAAAAATAAAACAAATAAAGACAGTATTCGCATCTTCCGTAAGCTATCGGGAGCCTCCAAAACACAAAAGCCACCAAAATACTAGGAAGAAGCGTTTTTCGGGTCCAACGCTCCTTTAGAGGAGCAGAGGTGGTGGTGGGAAGGTTGGATACCTACTTTAAAAACCATAAAAGATCAACCAGAAGATGATTGTACCGCTTCTAAAGCTCCGTGTAACATCTTCCTCCTCCTCCCGGTGCGCGCTGGGGGAAAGGGGTCCGCTCAGCTCCCGGGGGAGCCGCCCAAAACTCTCCCGCCGGGACATCTCTCATCCGTGCATGGAGTTCGCCAGGTCTCTGCTGCGGCTCCACCGCCCTCAAAGGGTCGCGGATGCGGAGCAGGACCCGGGAAAAGGGGGTCACGTCCCACTGGGCCTTGCTGGGACAAGAGGAGGGGGCGTTTCAGAGGGGTGTCCTGACCAGGCCCCCCACCCCCCCTCCCGCCCCCGCCTGGGTGAGGGTCCTGTGCGCATCTCTCGGGAACGTCCCATTTTGGGTGGCAATTCCAGCAGGGAACCCGAAAAGGACAACGACAGCACAGCAGTGGGAACCCCTTTTTTTTCCCCTGCTGGTAGCAAACCCTAAAACCCTTCAAATGTGGGTTAAATAGCAATTAAGTGCAGCAACACTTTGTGGAATTCCTTTCTGCATTTGCAGTAAATTTTAAGGGGTCCCCGAAGCTGAGGAAACAGAGAAAATGGTAATTATGGGGTTTTTATTTCAGTAAATTCTATCTATAAACCCAACCCTACTGAATTCTTCAGCGTCAGTGATGCTGGCAGAGAACTTTTCCCCTTTCAGGGACACTGCACAACCCATGGTGATTCCCATGAATGTATTCATTACTTACAGACAGTCACTAAGTGCTTTGGATGGAAACTTCCAGCCCGTAGCATGTCCTGACCGTCTGTGATGCTTATTTATTGCTCGTTATAGATGTCATACAATTGGGAGCATGAATCGCATCGCTTAAGTGCTGTTTCCTTGCTAAGTGAGGGCTATTTTAACCCATGATAAATTACCAAACTGGGGAATATCCTTGGGTACGTGAATATATTAATGAAGAAAACACTTCAAGAATGATTTTGGGGAATATCTATTCCCATGTGTTAAAATTCCAGAGCCCTTTCAGAAGTATTTATTAATTGTCTGACTGGAGATGGGGAGAGAAGGACAAAATGAATCATCAGCAAATTACATGGTATCTTTAAAAAAAGGTAGTCCCTACTGAAACGAGCTATATATGAGCTATATATGAGCTATATGTATTATACAGTCCCGTTTTGAAGTGACTTTTCCAGAAAGGTCTTTGGCATTGATTTCCTTACACAATTTTAACGTTACTTTTTTTTTTTTTTTTTGGTATGTACAGTGAGAAAATGCATGGTTTTATTGGTACTGGTTAGGGTCAGCCACAGGAGAATTATGAAGGTCATGTGAAATAGGTGCCAATAAAGCTTTTATTATTGTTATACAGACAAAAGAGCATTATGGAAAGAGATCCTTACCAGACCTAACCATGGATATTTTGTTCTGTTAACAATCAAGTTGGAAAATACAGAGACACAGTAAAAAAAAAGTGACTTTTCAGAGTTACTGAACATTAACCTATTATCCATAAGACTTTTGGAATTATTTTCCCTCAGAAAATGAAGGTCTCCTGACAAGAAACGCTGCACACAACTCTTGATTTTGCATAAAACAAAAGATTAGGGGAAAAAAAATTGCACCCTCACAACAGAATATAACTGTATATATTTTGAAATAACATTTAACATTTGATTTTTTTTGTTATGCGAGATAAGAAAATACAACTGTTTTTTAATTAGCAAGGTAGACTTTATCTCTAGTTTTTATATAGCTGCAGTTTGAATCTGAAGATTTTCTGCCAGAACTTGAAGTTGAGTATTCTGAAGTAAAATTTCATTAAAATACTCTTCTCCTTCCCTCATCCAATCCTGAGTGATTTTAGTGGAGCATTAAAGCATTGTCAAGAACTGTAATGAACTTTCCCCATGTGTTGATACATCGGATTCTTAGATCAAACTTCAAAAACAGTTGGAGCTTAGTGAATTTAGTAAAAACTCATACCTTCTTAAATCTGATTGACTCAGGAGTTTTAGATTAATTCCAGGGCAGAGCCAAATTCAATCAAAGAAAGTATTAAGAACTTACAGTACAAAACATCCTTTGTATTTTTACAGTTGTGTAAAAGGAAAATTGATGCATGGATCAAAGTTAGCCCCGAAATAATATTAACATTAGGGTAAAAGTTATACTAGCCTTTGCACTTTGATAGTAAAATGATTCAAACTGTGTGTATTATAAGGGAAAGGTTTAAGAAATCTTGTGAGAACTACATAGAGCTTTATTATATATATAAAAAATCACCTATATTTGTGAGCTATACTAATAAGAAGTGAGTTCTGCGTAGATAAAAAACAGAAAGCATGCCCTTTCCACTGACCTGTAATTCATTTATCATAAATGAGGACAACATATCAAGCTTTAAAACTGCCATTAGATCAAGGAAAGTGTTTTTCATTGTCATGTGAAAATTACACTTTTGCAAATCATGTTTGAGGCGGGCATGTAGATTTCCCCCCAAAACAACTCTGTCCCCTATGACATATATATACACAAATGTAAACACATGAATTTTTGAGTCGATTCAGAAATAATCTTTGCAGAAATCAATGAGGAGTCAGAGTTTATGTGAGTCATTAAAATCTGGGGATGAATGTAATTTTCAAATGGTTCTGTAATGTATTATAAATGGTTTTGCAATGCTCCAGCATATGTGGAGATACATATCTGGAGAACTATACAGTTACATACATACAAATATGTTTATTATGTATACAAAAATTAAATTTTCACATAGCATGAAAGTAGTGTTGAAATGCCTTTAGAAAGGACTGGACCTAGTCAAAATTAATATTGTAATGAACTCAGATCTTAATGTAAATCCAGGCAAACCCCAAATGCACTCACTTTCTTGTTCTGAATTATTTTGTTATCAAATCTGATTAGTCCTAGAAAACCCTGAAGCGGTAGGAAGGCTGGGTCAAACACTGAGTGAACTCGGTGGTAGAGCTCTGTTTGCTTTCTCTCGGCAAGCGGCACTGAGATGTGCTATCTTCCCTGAGATCTCAGTGGGGCTCAGCAGGAAACCCAACCGTATCAGCTCCTTCTCATAAGATTCCCCTTCGACCTAACAAACTCCCTGAGTTGTGTTAGGATGGCGCAAGCCAGTTCCCACAGTAATTCCTCATGAAACCTGAACACCGCGGCCCACATTTTGCCCTTGCAAGGACATGAGAAGTCAACCCAGAAATTTACTCAGGCCTCTGGCTATGAATAATAAGGTCTACACTGCAGTTATCTGAAATAGGAGCAATAAGTGGACTCGCTGCAGGAAAATTTCCATATCCCACTTTGCAAATCCATGTCTTACCCAGAGGAAGTTAAAGTCTTGATTTACATGGAGAGAGCACTAGAGAGATATGCAAGGAGAGATGAAGGTGCACCTTCACTGTGAGTCACAGGGGTATGTCCTACCAACTAATTGGGAAAAGGTACCTATACCCCTTTTATCTCCTTTTCTCATGCAAAATTCTCTTCACATATCTACTCAGGGGGATTAATCAAACTGAGTGGAGACACCTACATCTAACCTATACTCTTCTTAAAGACAAAGCATATCTAGCCAATACTTTCCATTCATTCAGGGGGTAACTGTAATATAAAAAAGAAGTCATACTAATTGCTTTCCATGTCTCCTTCCAACCGTCTGGTCTCAGGGAGGCTTTCTTGGCATTTCATGACTATGCATACCATTGTGCCGGTGGGTGAAGGGCAGCCCTGTAGAGAAAATGCAGTTGTCCGCATTTTATAAGGGGAAAGCACTCAGTGGGAGATGGGACTGCTCTCTCTCCTCTCTGAGTCATAGATGACTTGTTCTTTCCTTGTCCTACTCAAACACTTCATATGACTTGGCCTTCTTGGCTGAGCGTGTATGGGAAAGATAAAAAGCATCACCGCCCAGCCTTGGGCAAATGCCTGTCCATAGTTTTCACTGTAATCTTACGTCCTGGCAGATTCTGGCTTATCAGTCCTCTTCCAGACCATGACAGGGCATTTATAAGATAATAAAGTTCATGAACGCTCTTGGTAGGTATCAGACCACACTGTTTTGGAGTGAGAGAGCACGTAGTCTGCGGACACAAGCTGTGTCATGCCACTTGCTCTTAGGACTAGAGGATGGGGACAGCTTCAGGCCAGCCTGAAGCATCCGAAACGCTGTCATTCATTGGGCAGGTGGCAGTGGTTTCCTCAGATGTAGGAAGAAAAGGTGCCCTGTCATTGTCATCATGGTGTGCAGTTAGTGGTAATTTGGGTAGACGATGCGTGTTTTACAAAGGAGAGTACCTCTTGCCTTCATGTCCTCCTCTCCCTCGCCAGCATCCTTGCAAGAGCCTGGCAAACACCAGCCCTTTAGCAGTATTTATAGCTGTATCTCTATCTGATGAGCCACTCTCTAAAAGTAGGCTAACTCGAAACATACCACATTGCTGCTTGGAAATGCAGATGTGAAGGGATATCTGGTTCTAATACACGGATCACCTTATGGTGTGGCAGGTTTCAGTTTCCACAATAGAGAGTGCATTTGTGCTAGGAGTGATTTAAGCCATTTGGGACCTTCAAAAGCAGAAACCCTTCATGAACCTTATTGGAAATGACTACACTTGGTGAAAAAAAAAAAGGAAGCGAAACTAGAGGGGTGATCCAAGATCACACACATCTAAAGACTGGAAAGGAAGCCTTTTCCAAAACGTTGCTTTTTCTCACAGAAAATGCATAAGTTGAGTGGGAGACAAATATCTCCATTCCTTTTTTGAGCTGTGAAGTCCTACTAATGCTGATGGAACTGACATCTTATTACAAAATGCCATGAGGTTTAGTTAAAAGAGTTTATTGAATATTAACAATATTGGCCATCGTCTTTTCTATTGCATTTTACTTCTTGCATTTCTCTTTTTGCTGACAGAGGCAATGAGGACAAAAACAAAGCAGGTTTTTCCTTTCAGACACACCTGGTGGATTTGAGCTCTGATGTTTCTCTTTCCCTCGCTGCATGGAAATCCCTTAGGAAGAGCAAAATATCAGCATAAAGATCGAGTGTGCAGATTGGAAAGAAGGATTTTGCCCTTGGGTCCAAATGCTGGAATGTTTTCTGCAGATCATAGACTCCATAAAACATATGTACTTAATAAATAAGCAAATAAGGCTCGTACTTGAACAGAGCTGCTGTGCAGTAAAGGAGAGCAACATTTGGCAAGTTGGGGTCGGGGTGCCGACACTTACATCCCTTGCATCCCAGAGCAACTTTTTTGCAAATATCTTCTTTTCTTCTTCACACCAGCAGTACTGTTGAGGTGCATGAGAAGAACATTTCAGAAGCTTATTCCAGGTGACCTGAAATGGTGCTTCCTCACAGAGCTGATGGTCCCCATGCAGAAAATGGAGGGAATATGTCTACCTTGTTGAAGAGGTAAACCAGATAAGCTGAGAAGGCCTTCCCGCATTGGCATCTACTGTCTCACTGTCTGCACAGGTCAGCAGGGAAAACAACAGAAGGGAAGCAGCTGGAACCACGCCAGCGCTCCGGGCTTTTGGCACCCCTCTGCAGCAGGAGCTCGGGGTCTTTTTGCATCCCTCTGCTCCGGATCTGTCAGCAGGTAACACGCTCTGTCGTATATCTCAGAACTGCTGAAACATTATGTGCTCTGCCTCCACCTTTTGCGGAGCTCGCCTGACCCTGCCTTGCTCCTTGCTTAGGGTGAGGCGGTTTCAATCCCCTCGGCAACCCCAGCAGGTCATCCAGGTTTGGTCAAGGCTAAGAAGCTGTCCTCTTACATTTAGCAAGAGAGAAACATGTCCAGCATCTGCTTGCAATTGCTCTCTAAGACGCTAAGCATAGCCTTTGCTTTTGCGTGTCTCCTGAACATTTGACAATCAGGATATTCAGTCTGACCGAGATCTTATCGGTACTTTTTGGTTGTCAGACCAAAGGCCTGAACACTACCAGGTCTCTGCAGGGTTCGGCCAGGATGGAGGACGCGTGCGTTTAACCAGGTGTCTGTCCACAGCAGCAAGCACACGTTCCCAGTGCGCCATGATCCCCACTTGGGGCAGGAGTCAGCCAGAAGTCAGATGAGTACTGATAGATTTATCTTGGCTTTTTCTGCGCAGAGGGGCAAGAGGGGCACCTGCAGAGGGTGACCCATCTCCCCTCTCCATGCACCCTTACTTGGCAGCAATGAACGCTACTGCAAGTGCTGTCAAAGGTCACCAAAGAGGACAAAGACATCAAACCAAACGCCTAACTACTAGCTGGTTGAAATGAAGCCTACCTTTATTTCTTTGGTTCGAGGCTGCTTGTAGCTTGTTTAGCTGGAATGATCCTTTCTCCTTCCTCCATTTGTGCCTCTTAGTGTGAAGAACAGCAGAAGTGGACTAAGTACCTGGCTCATCACTCCATCTTTTGCTTATCCTTAAAAAATGTATGCATATAGCCCCAAAACTATGCCATATGAAGCTTGGCATGACAGACATTCCCTTACATAAAATGGCAAGTTTTGTGTGATTGTGACCAAATTATTACATGGAACAGTGAAGTTAAAGTCAAGTTCAGCCGAGGATAAAAACCACAGTGTTTGCTTACTTTTGTTGTTGTTTTAGTCCACAGGGATAAAAAACAATTGATTCATCTGGAAATCTTCATTTCCAGCATAATTTTAATTGTTTTATTAAGCACAACAATTATATTATTCTGAATTAACTATGTTTGGTTATGTGCATCTTAACCTCCTGATCAATTCAGAAAAAAATAATAAGTAAAGGGACAATGAAATGTTTCCTTGGACTTTGTAATGGTCAGTGAAATCTTGTAGGCAGCTTTGGGATCAATGGTGGATTAAGAACAGACTTTTCTTTGGAGTCAGAAACAGCAATCATCTCTTTGTCTGATGTTGGGTTGCTGCTTTCTGTCCTGTGCTGATATTCCAAGTGTTCCCACATACAAGTTTGCCCTTTTGATGTATCTATTAGGGCCAGTTTTTAAGAAAATCTGAAATCCACTGAGATTTGGGTCAAAAAAATCTTCCTTAGCCTTACAGGGTACAAATTTAAGTGTGGATTATCCTTGAGAAACCTGAGTGTGGGAAATGTGCACTTCTTCTTTCCGTAAAGACCAAATCTACAGTTTGCACGAGGCATGGGAAGGATTAATCGGGATTTAAGTAGTACTTAGATTTTGCTGGTCCTAAGTAACCCTCAGTGTTATTTAGAGAGCTTTGGGAGCCTTGTCAACACCTAATAAGGACCTACAGATTCTTTAGATTCAATTTAAATTCAGATTAATATTCCAGATTAGATTACTACTACCACTTCCGCAAACACTAATAAATCCCAAAGGTATTATCTATTATCTGTGCATAATCAGGAATTAAGCAGGATATGTAGACACAGACTATTTGAAATTCTACCAGAATCAACATGTTTAAGAAAAAGAGGTATAAAAGTCCTAAGGTTGTCTTTCACAGAATCTGAATCCATGGAAATTATTAGCTGGTATGTGGGTTTATAAGGCTTTCATTTAGCAAGAATAGTTTGGATCTGGATGAGATCTGAGGAAAGTGATCCAAATCTGTGCCTTTCCCTGAGCTGGGAATTTTCTGAGTGAATGTCTGGATATGACCTATTTCAAGACAGGTATCTTTGACAATAGGCCACACAGTCTTTGTTCTGGACTTGATTTATTTCTATTCTACAGATTTATCTGATGTTTCTCCCAGGTGCACATTTAGCCAGACTTCCTTGGTATGAAATGGTATGAAATGATACACCTGTGAAGCAAAACGTGGGGAAATATTTTTGCTGTCAGGGATCAGCATTTTGCACCTTTTCCTTGTGTAAATAAAGTCAACAGAAAAAAAGTGTCTGATGACTCCGCACTTATTCTGAAAGAGATTAAAATATTTCTCTCTCTTTTTTCCTCTCTTCTTGTACTGGATTGCTCTATCAGGTTGTTTTAATCTGCCTTCAAAACTGTATTTACTTGCAGGAAAGAAAACGCAAATATTAATGTAAGCGAAATATAAGTGAAAATAAGATGACAGAGAAGAACATCTTTGTTAACCCTCCCCCACAAATATGATGCGTAGATGCGTTTTAATTGCTTAAATACGCGGGCAGAAGGCTACTTCGCTGAGTTAGCGTGACTGAAGACCAACTCGGCCTTATCACAGTGCCACCTGGAGGCCAAATCCCTCCCCGGATCAAGCACAGACCTCTGCAAAGTGCTTTCGACCCGGACGGAGAGTTGCGTTTTTCCCATTTCCCTTACTAAAAGTTTAATCAAAGCTTAACGCGGGTGAGGTCCGTGGTGTTAAACGGCTCCAAAAGTGTCCTGGTATTTCAGAACCCATCGGGATGTTCGCAGCTGTTGTGAGAGCGTGGTGCATGTAACCGATCTCAAACAAAAATGATTGCTGTGGTCTAGATGGATTAAGATTTTTCCTAGCAGTTCTGTATTGCACAATCCAAATGCATAATAAACTTAGATCTGTACTTTTGCCAAGTTGCAATTTATAAATAAAAGGGTTCTGCGCAAGCCAATTTTCCTGTTCAGTTTTAATAGCTAATGCTCTGAAAACCTCAAGGCTAATTAAACTGTTCATTGTCCTGCTGCATTTAATTATTCAGATATTGATCTAACATCTTAACACACAAGACAAAACAGTGACATATTTTATATTTGGAAATGGAAAAAATAGGAAGCAGACCTGGTTTAAAAATGATTTAGCAGTTAATAACTGAACTCAGAGTAGCGTTTCCAAGTGTTGATTTTTTCATGAGCAGTCTTTCTGTCTGCTAAAAAAAGAAAAAATAAAAATAAAAAAGAAAAAATACAAAAAATAAAATACCAACCCAACAACACAACAGAATTTTCTATAAACCCTCCCTCAAATTTCACATCTAGCTGAAAAAATCCTACGTGGTACATTGCCAAAGCTATCTGTGCCTACAAAGATGAAGACAAGTAATTTGGCTAGGAAAATCGGCCCAGCACAGAGGAATACCATGTTCAAGTTCTGACCCTACCTGAGACAACTTCTGACCTTGGACTAATAAATATTTAGCTTGCCTTGTTCCACCACTGCCTGAAAACTGAGCCTTGTAGATTGCTCTCTTCTACTGTTGCCTTAATTTAGGTCATCATAGAATCGTAGAATCATAGAATGGTTTGGGTTGGAAGGGACCTTAAAGCTCATCTAGTTCCAACCCCCCTGCCGTCTTTCTGATATGGGACTTGGTCTTACTGACTAAAATAGAAACCCTACCACAACACAGAATAAGCTTCTCCATACGGACAGCCTGGTGAGGTTCTTCTTTTGAAATGAGTTTGTGTTCCTCTTTAGGTTTTTCTTTTTTTCCCTTTTTAATGCCTTGGAAATATCATCACATTCTTGGGAAGCATTCTCATGACTTCTTTGGAAAAGCTATTTTCTCCCTCCCAACCAGAATCTCTGAGGCCTTTGGAGAATGAGAAACACAGATGTTCTGAGTCCGCCAGCATCACTTCCATTTTTATTACTACATAAAGCAGAAAAACAAAACCTGGGTTATTTGGAGTGAAAATCACCTATAATTTAGCTATTTACAACTAACCTAGACACCCTAAACTGCACATACATATGAACCTAGCACACAGTCTGTCTCATCCACAGGACACTTTTATCAGATGCACTGTGCCCTAAAAGTGCCTAATACCCTCCACTGACTGTGAGGAGAGCCCATGGTGACTGGATGAGGTACACCTGTCCACAACAGTGTTGCTTAAATGTGGCTATTTAGAGCCCTTTGGTATTCCCAAAGACATCCAAGATATTTGCATAGGACTTCAAGTCTGACAGAGGACTTCTGGGAGACTCACGTGGTGCCAGGGCAGGACCTTTTAATGTTGTATAGCTCAAACGACACTAGACACATTGCTTTGGCAACTGACTCCCACCTGCAATGACAATGAGACAAATGCGCTCATTGGTGTCTGTATTTTTTTTTCAGAGGACACATTAAAAAGCAAAGTAATTCATCAAATCATAGGCAACTATTCACTCTGGATTTGATTCTGCCTGCTGGATGTAAGCCTTTTGGCCAGAAGCTCCCTGGGGTGAGGGCTCATGGTCCTGTTATGGATCAAGAAAACAAACAACCATCACAGGGCAATTCAGTTGCACTAGCTGACTATTTACAGTCCTTCTAGTGACACTTAGAAGGCCACCTTGAACTTGGTTCTGGGGCACAAGTAAGAAAGATAATGAAATTACCAGAAGACAATGAGCTGCACAGGCAGGCTCCTATGCAAACCCCTCAGGCGCTCTTGACTCCTCTGAAGTGGAGACCACTCCAAGACTTGCTGACCCAGCTCTGAGGACTTCTTTGCACAGCCCAGGGACTTTGATGGGAGAGGCAAGGCCAAAACTGTTCCAGTGAGGGAGAACAGAAGATGGCAACAGGCTGTGGGAAGGGCTTCCTATGCCCTAATCCGTGCCAAGGTTAGCCTTCCATTCAAGACAGTGGCCCTACAAGCTGTTAAGGTCCTATGGCTGGTCGTGAGATAGTGCTGGGATAATATTTTTCCCGGGAGGAAGTAAATTTTAAAGTTCTAAAAAGCAACTTGTGTTTCAGTACAATGGCTCAGCAGGGGATTGACTTAAAGCCTGCCATTTGGGAGACATCCGCTTTATGCAGAATGCAGTGCGCTTTGCTTTGTATCAGGAGCAAACATGGCTTTCCCCTTAATTGGATCTAGCACAAGTTATAGGTAGAATATGTATATGGGATCAACACAAAATAGCATACGGCATATGGTCATTATTGCACAATTCACTGGCTGGTAACTCGGTATGTTGCGTCTCCAATTTACAGTAACTGACACCAGATAATACAGTTGGGATTAATCCAGGCTTTATGAAGTGTTCCAAAAACTCAAAGCTAATTACTACGCTTGAGATTCCCAGATTGGCATATGGTGTTAAAAAGCGTTGTGCAATTTAGGGGAAAACATAAATTCTGCAAGAACTCTATTTTGCCAAAAAGCTAGCTTTCCCTTCAGATTATTTACTGCTAATTGCAGGGAAGCATCTTACATATGCCAGTGCATTTCTTTTTGAATCTACTAGTCCAGTTCCTGGTGCCCTTTTAAAAATTACCTTATTAAAACCATCAGAAGAAAATCTGGTTCCCAGCCTGGCCAAGAGAGTAGAATTGACTGTCATAAACTATAGCAGATCACTTTGCATTCACATTAAAATCAAGCTTAATAACATTAAAGCTTGTATGTAGTGGGAAATTCCACTTTAAATTCCTTCACCATCTGTTGAATAAAAAAATCAGCCGTGAGTATTTCCCTTCGACTTCTTTTCTCCTCGGGGCCCTCGGTGCACAGATGAAGTTTGTAAAGGCTCTGCTCAGGGTGGGGTGTCGGGAGGGCGAGCAGAAGGACCGCAGCCAGGATGAAGTGTGTGTGTGGGGGGAGGTGAGATCTGCTGATAGGCGTCAGGACCGAAATTTCACCTTGCCAGAAATTGTTTTATCACACTGAAATTGTTCCAAAATTAAGTTGCTTGTTAAGCCCTCTCCTCAATGCATCTCCGCTATCTAGATTTTGGAATCGGAGCCCGAGCAATCTACTGTTACGCAGCTTTGGGTGAGCAAATTTTTTTTTCGTAATACAGCATTTTACTGCAGCTGTCCGAGATCTTACTTTTGTCATCTAAACAGCACCATCTTCAGGCACACTTTAAAACCTATCAATTACCTAGCGGGAACCTAGCCATTCCTCGCACTGGGAATGCTCTTCTTCTCGTGCTGCAATTGCAGTTCTGCTCCCCCCGTTTTTCCCCTGGGCACTGTCTTTAAGTCTTGGCACTTGTCAAAATTAGGCTATTAACTTAAAGTGCGACAACCAGCCTCCTACGGTTGCACCCTCTGCGTCCGTATATGATCACATCTTTCCTCAAATGAATTCTTAATTTTTCCTTAAATTGTTTCACCATTATACCTGGTTCATTATGCCTGTTTCATACTGTGTTTCAAATATTTGTTGTGGGTTTTTTTTTGTTTGTTTTTGTTTTTAATCTCCCCGACAGAAAGTCTTAGTCTATTTTCATGACTAGGTTCGACCGGTATATTTCAAGTCTCTGCTTTTTAACCTCGAGAGAGACAGAGATTTCTAGATCAATCATATTTCATGATCTACTTGACTTAAATATACGTTTTTAACACAAGCAAAATCTAGCGAAATCAAAAGAAATACATGAATTAGTAGGCTCTAATAACTGTCTTTGTTTCATTTGTAAACCAGATATAAATCTGGGCTTGGTGAGCGTTAAAGTCACAAGAAAATGCATCGAGAAATACTCAGCACATTTTATAATGCCACCGTAGCCACCCACTGTTATTTCCCCAAACGAAATGTCATTTGGATTGTTTGTTTATTTCCCCATTTTTTTTTTAATTATTTATTTTTTTAATGGACGACAGACAAATCTAGAGCAAAGACCCGCACGCCCAACAGATCTATCTTCAGTTATTACGCACGTTTCTGGAGGCACTGGGAGGTGAAGTGGAGACAGGCAGAGCTCCGTCCCTTACATCGTTCACCCATGATCTCTGTGCGAGGCGGGCTGTAAAGCGGCTTTAAGTTCTTTATGGGGATGTTTAGCCCCTAAGAAACACAATCCCTGTTTCTGCCCTTTGTTTGCCAGGTAACAAATGGAGAAAAGATGCAGTTCCTCTTCCCTGCCCTCTCGTTGCAAAGGGAAGGACGATGCCTAACTTTCGGGAGGGTCTCCACATCCAGCGTTGCCTCCTCCACCAAGTTTCCCCCGAATCCACGGGATCCCTTCAGCTGTGGGGACTATATCTTGCAGCACTGATGGGAAAGCACACGTTCTCCCGCCTTTGCATCATTAGATAGACCAACAACATGGTGACACTTGAGCTTTTCGTGAGTCTGCATTTGGGAAAGAATAATTAGTCTGTACTAAAACTGCCAGAATTGCCAATTTTCAGCACATACAGTTTTAGAGCAAAAAGATAATTTAATCGAAGAGTTCTCATCAAAATTACGGTTAACTTTCAGCGTGCATTTTAACACATGCATTTGTTGGCTACAGCCACAGAGTAAAAGGATCACCAAAGGAAAGAGAGAGCAAATGCAATCGGGGCAGGCCTCTCCTGGGGGCCCGGCGTCCCAAGGGGACAGGAGGTCCTGGGTGGCTCCCCCGGGTCGTATTAGCTGGGGGGGGTGTGTGGAAATCCAGACGTGTAGCTCTTCAGACATTGCATTTTTCTCAAGGAGAAGGGGTTATTCCTCACCCCCGCTTTGCCTCCTCCCGCCCCCGGTGGACCTGAGCCGGGACGGGGCCCGGGCAAGGGGTGCTGCTTTTCCTCGGGGGGGTGGCAGGGGATGAGATGGAGAAGCATCTCTGCGGCGGAGAGCCCCGGGGGGTGGGGAGGGCCGAGGGCGGTCGCGCCGCGTCTCGCCCCCTTGGCCCCTGGGTGCCAGGCTGGTGGGAAAGGGGTGCGCACAGGGATGAATCCCAGCGACAAAGCGGGGCAGCAATACGGTCCCCCGCCCCGGAGAGGAATTGGGCTGTTCATAATGAAGGGGCTTTTTGATGTCTTGCAGTCAAAGACAAAAATCTTCCGGCTCCCCCGCTCCAAAATTTCCTGTGCCCTACTTCTGGGCGAGAGATCGCCTTTGTGGGTTAATTTAAGGAGACGGAATAGGCTGCGGTACCGGCCGGGAAGGGAGGAGAAGGGTGGGAAAGCACCGAGGCACGCAGGAGGGGCCGGCCGGGGGGAGAGGGGCAGCACAGAGCCCCCCACGACCCCACGACTGCAGGCTGATGCTCATCCCAGCCCCAAAAGCGCCCCGGCCGCTTCTGGGGAAGGGGAATGGCCACCCAGGGCTGTGTCCGCCCCGTCGATCAGGCCGGGCTCACAGAGGAGCCTCGGGTCCCGCAGCTCCTGCAATATCGCCTCCAGGCCCGGGGCCAGCCCCCGGCCCTGCTCGGGCTCGGAGCAGGGGGTCCCCACGGCTGCGTCTCCAGGCGTCGCATCCTTCTCCCCCGAGCTGCCGTCGGGGTGGGAGCGCAGGAGAGATCCCGAAGCCCTCCCCGACAGTCCGGACCCATAACCGGCCCCGAAGCGCCTGCAGATCCCCCTCGCCCCTCCAGCGGCACCGGCGACCCGGGGTGCTGCGCCTGGCGACCATTTCCACTCCTGAGAATAATCAGGGGCAGAGGAAAGGATTTTATTTTATTTTATTTTATTTTATTTTATTTTATTTTATTTTATTTTATTTCATTTCATTTCATTTCATTTTATCTAATTTCATTATTTTATCTCATTTCATTTCATTTCATTTCATTTCATTTCATTTCATTTCATTTCATTATTTCATTGTATTTTTACTTTGGGGGGGAAACCCGTTTTTCAAGTTCATTTCGTTTTGTCAGACAGACCCCGTCGGCCCTGGGGCCCCGGATTTCACGAAGTCCCTTAAGAAGAAGTAATGGGGCGATTGTACCCCTCCCGACGCCTTTGGGGTCCCCACCACTCTCCCACCGCGGAACCGGGGCAAGCAGCGCCCGGGCAGTCCCGTTGGCACAGTGGGACCAACGCAGCCCGGCGCACCCAGGGTCTTCCGCGGAGGGGCAGGGGGGTCTGGGAGACGAGGAAATAAATTCCTGTCCCCCCAAAGCAGCTTCTCTGCCCAGCTGGGAGGTGAATTCATTCAGTGCCCCTCCGCGGCACTCCCGCCCCAGGGACACCATTCCCGGTGGGGCCGCGCGTCCCAGCCGGGGTGCGGGACCGGACCCGCGGCTTCTGGGGTAAGAGTCACCGAGTCCCGATCAGCAAGGGAGGTGTTTGTTCGATGGCTTCCCTTCGCACCCGAACAAAATAGTGACAACCCTGTGAATTTTGAAGGTGAACGCAGAGCAAGCAGAGCACCATGCAGGGCGAGGGGATCCTCACAGAGCCCTCCCGAAAGAGGATTTTCCGAATAATTTTACTTCAGGAATCTGTCTCTTCCCTCCTTTGGCTTTATTGCAAAGCAGGGCGATTTTTCGGTCTTTTCGTTTGCGGTTTTATTTATTTTTTGTGTTGTTTTTTTCTTGGTTGTTTGGGCTTTTTAAAATTTATTTTTAGAGGTGTTGCTGTCTTTATTGGCTGTTTGGAAAATGGAAAAAAAGAAAGAAAAAGATAACATTTTCAGAGTATTTGGAATCGTTCAAATAAACGTCTTATACTACTCCTTTTGGCTAGCACTCCCTGGGACTGGACCAAACAGGGTCTGGTCTTAAATTTATACACAAAAAATAGGTGACTATCCTAGATGAAAGATGCATTTCCAGATTCTCAGGTGTCATGAGGGAAGCTCCTGGGTCCTGGTATTCCCCATTATTTTCCAGGTTTGACTTTATAGTGGCAAAGGTCTTTTAAAATTAGTTTTGGTGCTTCTCTAGTGTGCACATCCTCAGTTCTTTCCTTCCTCTGCAGCCTTGCTCAGTTCCATCACATAGGAAACTTCCACCTTCATTTGTTTTTTTTTGGGAAAATCAATAGTAGAACAAGTATTTTTCTCAGGGAAAAATCCCACAGAGATGTACCCTGCTGCCTGTGAGCTGTGAAAATGGCGTCTGAGCATGGACACAGAACTCCCCACGAAATGCCAATGGCAGCTGACTTTCTGCACACACAGTTTGTGGCAGATTTTCTCCTCTCACTTCTGCACCCGCACCTTCATCCTCTTTTCCTCACCACCAGGGCTCTGCAGAGCCCTTCTACAGCCAAACCTGTTTGTTACTACCCCAAGTTTTGTTTTTATGCTGATTTACCCAGCTCTCACTGCCCTTCACATCATTCCTCCAGGTTTTTGTTTTCTTCTTACCCAGAAAATGCTGGCGGCTGTTCTGAACTTTGTTCTGTCCCATAATATTGTCACATTGACAGTATTTTTAAAAAGGCAGATCTAAATAAAACGTGTAAAGGATAACCAGAACACAACATACACCAGATCCTTCCATCTTGAAGGTGAGCTCTGTCTTTCACCCTTCTTGGAGACCCTTCTAGAGTCTGTAAGGTATTATTCTGAATTGGCATTAAAGTTATCAGGGGTCTCGGAAGTTGTGTCAGTATGTTGCTGACAGAATTTCCTGACTCATAGAAAACAAGCACCCAAAAATAACTTTTGTAGCAATGGAGATGCTATCCCGATGCTTCTGTGCCAAATCTAGAATATCACTATTGCCAAAGACTAACATTGTCTGTGCTTGCACAACTTTTTGAGATGCAAACCAAAGGTCACTTTTTGGGTAGGCTGTAACCTCTGGCTGTCTCCTGGCAAAGTGATATGTTGTTAATGGACTTTGGTATTGGGGAGATGCAAATCTGTTCATACTCTGAACTTCTCTGAGGTTTTGTGTTTTGGAGCTTTTCCAGTTCTGTAAGACGTTTAAGCCCAAATTTTATTACTTTCTGAAATCAATTTTGGTTGCTTGGGAACTCATTAATGTCAGCCTGAAATCTTACCTACAAAGTTCATCAGAGTGAGGAAATGCTGGAATTAACTTTGCAAATTTGCTCTTTATGATCGTGTGTTTGAAAAGTCAGACCTACAAGCAATTAGTGTTAAGAACACATGAAAAAATTAGAGAAGACTGAACTCCTTGCCCAGACTTCGGTACTCCAAAACACAAACCACATGTTTTCAGGGTCTAGGTTTGAACATCAAGCTGAGTTAATTCAGATCTGATCCTATATGTAATTATGGATAACATACAGGACCAAATCCATGCCCCACTAGTAAAACTGCATGTTTGCGGTATCTGCAGCTTTTTGATGAGAAAGAGAAAATTAAGCTTAATGCAAAAACACTTGCATCACTCATCTGGATGAAAATGTCTATATGATGCGTGTGGCAACATTATTTCTGGCCAAGAAATATTTTTTCTTTCTTTTAAGAGACTTTTCTCTCTCTTTGAAGAAATTTGATATGCAGATGCTTTAAGCAAGGATGGCCACGCTCTTGCTCTTGAACAGTCCAAGTGCGTCTCTCCTACCTGGGCCATATCACGTCAGTCTTTACTTGCCTGGGGGATACTGAATAATCTAAAATCCCAATACGGAGGTAACAAGGTGTCTTGAGCTGTGGTGTGATCACATTCACTGAGTCACTATGGGGAATAGCTGCCCCAGATTTTCAGACTTTTGTAGGAATTCTGTATTTTCATAGGAACGACTCTTCACAGGAACCACATCCTTGTTCACTGCAACTTGTTTCCAGAGCACTGATTCCCTCCCTGCTCATCTTTCCAAGGTACGTGCCTCGCAGCTCCCAGCTTAATGGCATTTTGGCATGCTGCTTGCAGAGTTGGGAAGCTTGTCTGCCCTCATACTGATCAACAGGAAAGAGTCTACGGGATAAAGGAAATCTGGAAAACATGAGGGATGAAGGATGTGGCTTTGTTTAAACTGGGAAAAAAAAAAAAAAGAGTAGGGGGACAACAGTTTTCTATATGTAAAATGTTGCCACAAAGTTGCTGGTGGTCACTTGTGACCAACTGAAGAAGAATGAGAAATCAATTAAATACGCAGCAAAGAAAACCAGGATAAATATTCGAAACACAGTGTGTATCTTGGTGGTATCCAAGAAAAGGGTTTGATAAAAATCCCAGGACTTGTGCTACAAAATTATGGGTTAGAAGAAATATCCATAAGAGATTGTCTCAAATGATCTACTTAACTTCCTCGCAGGGGGTGGGATGGTGGGAGAGTGGCCGGGATGGTTTGTTGAATTCTCTTTCAGTGCTTCCTCGCCACAGAGCTATCATCCCCACAGGCAAGGCAACGGTTCAGCTGGCTGACAGCTGAAGCAGGATGGAGATTAAATTCGGCTGAGGACTGACTGTGGTGGTAGAAATATGTTGATTCATCTGGAATTCAGGCTCTTAATTCACACCCAAATCGCTGGCAGAGCCGCCGCTGACTTCAGTAGCTCAGTACCAGGTCCTTAGCTGGCAGTCGCTACCACGTCCACCTAGCCATGTTTTTAAGAAGTGTTGCAAGATTGGCCCCTTAGCAAATCCACTCCAGCTTTGTGAAATACGATGGCTATTTCAGCATGAGCCTTGTGACAGTCAGGGATTAGAGGGGTGGCAGGGAGGTGGTTAGGCTATTAAGTTCACATCTGTGTTATGAAGTGGAACTATTAACTTTTTCATTCTCTTCATTGTTTTATTTGAATAATCATAGTCCAGATCTTGGATACTGAAGTTATTGCCTGAGAAATGGCCTCAGTAATGCAGAAAGGATGCAAAATTGACCTGCTTATAGGAAGAAGACCTGCATTTTTATTTCAATCATTAAGATTACTTGGAGTAGATCTCAAAGGGAGCACTGCACTGTCTTTCTAAATTTTGATCGTGGAGGACACTTATTGCATGTACAAATGAAACCGATGTGATGGATGTTATAGGTGCAAAATATGTTTTAGGCAAAGTTTGAATGGAGTTCAGGAAGCTCCTCATGAACAAATCCCCTGAAGCTGTTCTCCAATTATTAACCTGCCTGCTGATTCCTGATAATTGTCAGAAAAGTGGGAATATCTATAAAATCCTAATTCAGAGGGGAAAAAAACCCTCCCTGCTGCCTGTCAGCATCATCAGGGGACTCTCACTGACACCCGTCTTATGCATGCATACACCTCAGGATCCAGCTGGAACAACTGACGAGTGATGGCCCTTGGCTGGTCCTATTGCTAGAGCTCTGTAACAGCCAGTCCATTTCATGGCAACTGGGAGAAATCAGCTTTATGGTTTGGCTGAATTGATTTGTTTTATTTTGCACTGGAACAGATGAGGAGTGCTCATACAGGCCATTATGACATCTCTGATGGAGAATGGCAATAAATAGGAGGAACTTCTTTTATTTCGTAGTTGGCTGCAAAGAGGGAGTGTGTACATGAAACAGAAGGTGGTGGAATGGGTGGACACTGAGGTGGAGAAAGGAAAAGGAAATTAAGAGGGTGGATGCAGTCGGGAGAGGAGGATGAAACAGTGACAGGTTGGAAAGCAGGAACCAAATAGTTTTGGGGTCACTGTGGAAAAGCACTACCAAGGTAGCTTGTGGTGAGAAGAAATCATCTGAGGAGAATAAGGTGAGGGATGTAAGGATCTCAGCAGAGAAACAGGCAGAGACATGGTCCTGGCATGGCTGGAATTGGAACAGCACCCCTGGGCTTTCTTGCAAATGTTGCTCCTGGAATGAAAGCCCGTGTCTGTGTGCAGATGTTGGGCAACTCACAGCTAAGGCTTGGGGGTGGAGAGTGGGAAAGGAGGATGCTGAATGGGGACGAGCAGGAAGGAGATGAGGGACCCAAGTTAACAAATTACTCAGCTGTGAAGTGCAGGGGAGCTCTGAGGACAGAGGGAACAGTGCCCGCGACCCTTGTTGAGCAGCTCAGCTCTCACCACTTGTCCTCTCACCCTTTCCATAGACCGTTTTGTGCCAAGGAGCCTCACTGCCATCACCTGCCACCTCCACCACCTGTCCGGTCCACAGTGGGAGGAAAGATGCTGCCACTCTCACTGTAGGGGAGCAGAGCCAGTACTATTTATTAAGTTTCCCTGTGAATAACACAGCAGGAGAAACCATCCCTGCCCTTGGGCGTCTCCAAGAAGGTGCAGTTCAGGTTCATAATGCACTGGGTAGTTCGTAATGCATCCAGTAGATGGTCACACCTTAAAACGGGGCAGGAAAAACTGAATTTAAAACCTCCTGTCTGCGGGGATTAACCCATGAGGGTTCCTCTCCCAGCAGAGCACCAGACCTGCAGCCGTGGCAGAGGGAGGTGGAGGCTGCTATGACAAGCCTCCTCTGAGCCCTCACTTAAGACCGAGGTGCTTTTAATTTTCGTCTGGGAACTTTCCCCTCATTACCCTCCTGACAGAATGGGTGCAGACAGCATTAGGGACGCTGGGCTACACACCGGCCCCAGAGGAATGTCCTCCTCCTCTTTCTCCGGCGGCACCTCGGCACAGGGGGAGGCACACCAAGCACTTCCAGCCAAACACCTTCCCTTGCAGGATTTCTTTTTTTTTTCCAGCCGAAGGCGGCTGCGGGAGGGCAGGGAGCCTCCACCCCACCCTCGCCCCGGCTCCCTGCAGCCGCACAAGTGAGCCTGGCTGATGCCTTTTCCCAGGGCTAAAGGGGATTGGTGATTAAAGGGGCCTTCTGACCAGCTTTCCCCTAAAAGGAGCTTACAAAGTCCGTTTGTTTAACCTTTTCACAGCAGCTTGACCCTGTCATGAAGAACAAATCACTCCAAAACAATGTCGAAGTGTGGGACTGGCGGAGGGGCTCCCAGCCTCCTCCTCCTCCGCCGTCGCATACCCTGGGATGGGTCCAGCACTGGCGAGGAACAAGGACCCTTGTCTGCATCCCGCCGGTCCCACAGCTTCGTGCAGCAGCTGCGAGTTTTGACCTCCGCGAAAGGAAGACGGGGTGCGGGTGGCTGTGCTGGTGGCACAGATGTGACACACTGCGGTGGCAGCCCACGATTCACCTCCCTGCTAAAAGCAAGGGCTCTTGCCTCCGGTATCTCTCAAATATTAGGTGCACTTACGGCGCTGTTCATTATTTTTTTTCTTATGCTAAATCCTTCAGCCAACTTCTGGGTTTCTGTTGCCTATTGTACACCTTTTGTGGACTGTTTTGCAGTGAAACCAGAGGACAAATAGACTCACTAGTAAAGTTTAGAAGTAAATGTTTAATTTTTTTACATTCTATGTTTTATGGACAGGGAAGGAACTATTCAGTTAGAAGTAACCGTTAAACACTTATCGAGATACTCGGATTTTAAATGACAGTCCTCTTTTCATTTAATCTAAGCGATCAAAGCAAAAATGCATAAAGAATTGGACAAAAGTTATTATATTCCAGTGTTTTCATGAAGTGATTTTCTACATGAACAGGAAAATGAATCTTAATTGCTTACCACAAAAATATCCTCAGGCAATGGTAGTACAATTAAGACTTTTTCTTTAAATAGTATGCCAGCTAATGCAGTACATATGGTGCCATTAGCAACTTCAAACCAGTATTTGGATATTCATTTAATTTAAAACAGCACGTGCTAACACAAAGCTTAGCAGTAATAATAAATGTAAACTTGGGTAAGAAAGTAAACAATGCCATCTCTGTTGAGTGCATAAGCCATTCGTCAAAATCAACAGAATCAGAGTTTGATAGTAAATATAAGCACTGCTTATTTTCTTTTATAACAGCTATTTTTTAAATCTTGTTTTGCTTGGCTTTTTTTAAAAGGAATTCCTGTAAAGAAGAGGCATATTTCTACTGTATTTTGTCATGCTCAGTTCATTATGACAAACCTTTCCTTTGTGAATACTGAAAAAATCAACAGCAGCAGAACAAACTCTGTGTAAAATGAGGAAATAGATGAGCTCACGTCGCTGTTACAACTGTGTGTGTAAATTTAAACACCCTACCGATATCTTTGTTTTGTCCACGCTGTGCTACCTCATGGCATTCGCCGCAGAACAGCAATGGCAAGAGCCTGGTGAGCTGAAGGTGGCACAGTCAACTTAAATGCCCCATGGAAAACCAGCTGTGTTAGTAGCCAGCTGCTTAAATATTCTTTCCGTAAAACAGGCTAGCCTATTTAATCACTGTTTTAATATAGACTTTTTAAAAGTTTGTGGGAGGCTACTGAAACGAAGATCGTTCACATGTTGTGGATAACATGGCACAAGCCATTCCCACCAGCCCTTGCAAGGGAAAACACTAGTTCTCAATCTCGATTAATTTTGGATAATGGTGTCAGCTGGCAGAGAAAATAACAGGAGCAACCCTGTCATTAGGCTAGTAAAATAAATAATCCACATACAAGCACATACGGAGAAACCAACAGGATGAGGGAATTTTACAGTCTTCCTTATTTTATAGGGGAATTTCCTTATTTTCCCTGCCGCTCTGTTCACAGAGGCCCCTGCTAGCCCTGGAAATTCCCGTGGAAATTCAGGTTCCCTGCTGCCTCTCAGAGCCTGGCCCTTGTTGCAGCTGCCGGGGCTTCCTCCTCTGCGCAGAGAGCTGAGATGCCACGGAGAGAGGTGGGCACACGGCTCAGCAAAAGGCTCATCCTTGACCCTGGTGAGAAATGAGTTGCCGGTGGGCAGGGGGCCGTGCCTGCCTGTGAGGAGCCTCAGCCGCGAATCTTGCTGAGCAGCATGGCGCCCAAGGGAGCCCTGGCTCAGGAAGCAAGAACAAGAAGTTAACAAATCACGATGCAAACAGGAAACATTTACTTGGCAAGGAAAAAACCTGCATCAAGTCACCCTACTGATTAAAAGGGAAGAGGTTTTGTGCAGGGCAGGAGAGGGCCGTCAGGCTTGCCGGCACGTATGTCCTTCTTGCTGGAGCTGTTCCACTTTGTATAAATAATTAAATCATCTTCAGAGAAAGGACTTGACCCGGCATCTCTTGCATCCCAGGTGAGCACCCGAACAACTGGGCAATAGAATCAATCTCTTGCTTTTCTCTCTCTGGCTCAATGAATATTTAATCGCCCATACAAAGTGAAGCAGCTCCAACGGGAGGGAGTGAAAGCCAGGCACCTTGCAAAAGCTCTGTAGCTCAACAGTCCATCTATTTTTTCACCAGCATTTGAGTCCCCATGGACAAAAGCCCTTGGCATGTGGGAGAGGGGGTTATGTTGGCTGGATGCTCCTCTTTAGCAGGGTCCTGAGATGGATGGTGGCAGCTCCTGTCTCCTCACGTTTCCCATCTCTAATGGGTTGTCACCTACACATTTTTGTTCACAGATGATAATGTTATGTCCACCCTTCATATATGTGTGTAATGGTTAGAAATAGTCACCTAGGAAGGAGAAGGCCCAGGCAGAACCTTCATCTCTGAGGAGACTGCAGCTGCCAGGGCACACGCTGCTGCTTCTGCTCAAGTTGGTGAGAAAGTTGAACAGATGAAGTTGGATGGGTGGGAAAGACCATGCACTCACTGATGGGAGCTTATGCCTTGGAAAGGTCTTGTCTCCCACACGGCTCCTGCTTCCACATCCAGTTCCTTGCTTTGTCCACTGACTGATGCAGAACATAATCCAACACATCACAGCAGTAAAAAGCATGAGGAAGAGCTGCAGGGAATAAGAATGCAATGAATAAGGTCATTCTGCCCAAGGCACAATTTGTTTTTTTATAATTCCACGGGAAACTAGGCCATCCAGTAAGGTTTTTATAGCTAATGCAGATTTTTTAAAAGAAAGCACAACTGAGGGGTTTTTAAAAATGTGCTGAGCCAGAAAAGGTATTACTCAGCTATTTCTGTAGCATATCATCAAGGTAGACGTGGAATGAGAAATGCCCCCTAGGAAGAATCACTCCTAGTCTTGCATGGTCCTGAACTGGCTCAACAAACATTTTCTTAGCATTTTTTTTTTTCTTATAACAGGCACAAAGAATTAAAGGACAACTGTTGTTTGCAACTGCACCAGAAATCCAACAGTGAGATTGCATAGGAAAAAGTGAGGAAGATATTTAGCCTATTTAACACAGATAGTTGGCTATAAATCCTCCCTTCTGCCAGCATGTTTCTGTGTTTTTTTCCAATGGACTTTCTCTCGGGAAATTTGGGTATCCATTGTCACCTCAAAGTAAGACAAATCAAAACACTTAAATTTAAAATGAGATATTTTGTCTAGAAATGGCAGCTTTTCTATCACTTCACAATGTCATTCCAGAGCTGTATATTTTGTTTTCAAATTTGTTTGTTTTTTTTTTTTTTAATTCCATATTAAAAATTACTAAAAAAACCACCAACATTTCTTAGACATCCTCTGTTTTTGACAAAATCTAACGGTGATCAAGAGGGATATTCAGGCTAAGCGATAAATTTAGGTGCTTGTTTTGGAAGTGAGTCTCCACATAGGCAAACCAAGTAATCCTGTGCAGGTGCCCGATTCTGCCACCTACAAGACTTGTCCCCTTGACTTAATGCCCCAGGTGGGCTGTGGGCATATGACTTTCTGCCCTCTGAATTTCCTAATCCTGGCCATGGGCTGCAGACATGGTGCTGAGACACATCCCACCCCCTGTTCCTCCATTCCCACCTCAGATTCCAGAAACCCATCTCTGTCTTGCCCAGTTGTAAAATTAACTCCTACCTGCTGCAAAATGAAGTCCGGGGAGTCAACGATGGGGAAGAGCTACAGCAACAGGAGTATCACCTCTTTGGCCAGCCGTGCTGGCAGATGGAGGTGAAAGTAGAGGGGCAGGTAGTCCTTCTGACCTCAGGAATGGGCAATTTGTTAAGCACAGTCTTGCATTGCTTGCAACAAATTAATTTATCACTTGATATTACCGTTTTGGGCCAAACTTGCTCAGCCATGGTTTTTACCCTTTTTTTTTCTGCAGCAAGACTCAGTCCTGGCTACCAGAGCTTGTCGGCAGAGAGGATAGCAGGAAAGCGATGAGTCAAGAAGAATCAGATCAAGAGGGTCATTTCGCAGACACACCAAAATGGCTGGGAGCAAGTTCTGATCCTTTCCCTCTTTTAGATGCAGAATGAGTTACCTTCACCAAGTGTATTTGAACTAATCCAGGATGGGGGCTGTGAAAAGTCCTGGAAACGCAAATGGTATTGCAACTACCACCGGGGACGGGAGACATATGGCTAAAGCATCACTTCAGCCACAGCCTCTTGTCACGGCCCTGCAGCACCACACGATGTGCTTTCTAACGATCATGAGACCTTCCTGGCTGGTGAAGGACTCATTCTTTCCCTGTCATCCCTGACTGGCATTGCACAGGCTTCCTCAGCCACCCTCAGGGCATGGACCTGGCAGGCTGTAGCTGGGGAAACCACATTGATTTTATGCCTTCACCTGCGTGCTGTTTACGTACTAAATTAGCAAGAAGGGTTTTTGAACTCGGCTGGTTTCAGCCACCCTCCCATCTTGCCTTCCCTGTTTCTGAACACCTGGCTGGTGTCTGCAAGCTAAGGATTCCCTGCAAAGGCTTCCCGATCCTCCTGTCACGCTGACCTGTTGCTTGAGAGGAGTTTCCAGAGCAAACCTTCCCAATACTAATGCTGAGTCAAAGACAAGGGCTAGATTTAAGCACACATTATTTAATTTGAAGTGCACTGCTTTGGCTTCCAAAGGTACTTTAAGCTGTTGCTCAAGTTGCTGGTGATGCCATCTCAGTTCGGTCAAATCTGTGGGCAGTACAGCTATATGTATTCTTCCAGTGCTCCAAAGTACCCTTCAGAAGTAGTCTTTATGATGAGTTGCCACAGGCAATGTCAATTCCAAAATGTTACGTATCGCAAGAAAATCAGAGAGAGGGTAACTCTCTCGAAAGATCAGCAGTCAAATCGTGTATTCGCTCGGAGAGGGCTGAGCTTCACAGGTGAAGCTGGAGGTGCCTCCCTGTGCTTGGTGGCACAAGGCTGGCACATCTGGAGCATGAATGGCATGTTACACACGCTTTTACAATCACGTTACACACACTTTTCCGGTCATGTCAGACCAAGGCAGCGTGACAGGGAAGCCTGGGTCTCGCAAGAGTGTCGAGTGCCAAGTAGACTGGTGGAGCTGGACACCAAATTGAGAGGCAGACACAGCCAGGAGACAGTGGTAGCATATATTTTCTCCTTTCACTCATTTATATTTGTATTCCTCTCCTCTCTAGGCCTGCACACTGCCCTGCTTTGTTTTCTTTCTTTTCCCTGCACTTTCTCCTCCTGTCCCGTATCCAGCTTTCCCCAACAACAGTCAGAGCCTGCAACTCTCTCCTTGTGTTTCCTCTTCCCCCAGATGATACAAAACCATGTAAACCGATGGCATTTTGTGTTTTTGCATGTGTTTTCCATATATCCACAAATTGATTCAAAGAGACATATTGCGCACCCTTGGCTCTTCCCTCCTACCAGGGTAACACAGGCTGAAAGCAGAGCTCCTGAGGAGCCCGTCGTCCTGCTGCGCTCCATAAAATCACGCAGAGCAAACCCTTCCGTAACTTGATGGATTGGGGCCATACGCCTGGCGTTGTGAAATGCATGGAGGAAATACACGCTTCTCAGTAATGTGAGGAAGAGCCACTCAGCAGTTCCCATATAATATATGTATATATGTTACTTTGAGCAATGTAGATGTATGTTTTTGTTTAGAAAAGTCATCCTTATTTCAGCCGTGGCTGCCAGGAGAGTACAGGACCGGGAAAGGGGTGCCCATGTAAAATGGGGCTAGAAAAGACTTTTAATTTGTGAGCCTGCTCTGGAGCACAGGAATGGAATATTGGTGTGTCAACTGGTGGTGTCGTCGCTTGGGGGGAAACACAAATAATGCAGTTTGGGCTTGCCTTGTGCCATCCTTCAGCTAGGGAAGAGAAAGAGTAAAATTCTCCCTTGCCGAGATGTCGATACCACGTATCTGGTAGGATCATTTGGCTGGTTTTGCTCTTACAGAGCTCGTGGCCCTTTGTTGAGGAAAATCTAATGAATTTTGTGAATCTTTTTTTGTTGCTGTCAGGGACAAAAAAAAATCCGGCTGAGTCAGCACGGGGGGTGTAGGGCATTGTGGCTTTGCCTGAAAGACGATTCACACAGCGAGCGCGTTCGGGTTGGTTAAGCTCCAGCTCCAACGCGCCCTCCGTGTGCAAAAAATAACACTTCGAGTGAGCGGAGTTCTAGAAAATGAAAGAACTAATTGCTGGGGTTAGAAGAATTCAGCCAGTCTCAAGCCATTAAGATCACGGCCGAGCGGGGAATGTCATGGAGCCAATTGGAGCAAAGCTGCCAGGGCTTTACCACGCTTAAGACCTAACCTTAGGTTGCTCTGCGATCACACGGCCGCGGCTCTAACGTTCGCAGGCGAATATTCCCTCCGCAAACGCAGTGATGAGCGCAAGGAATGCCGATTCCACAATACTCCTGATCGCCAGCAGGATAAGGACAGACAGGCCTGGTGGTTTAATTTGCCTTTTTTTTTTTTTCCTAGAGGAATAAAAACAACAAAAAGACAACCTAGTCTGTCGTGAGATTTCTGACTGATTGTGGAGTAATTTGGGCAGAATGGAATAGAGCCTGCTCAGTGGTTCATGAACAGCACTTATCCGTACTCCATTATTTTCCTTTTAGTTTGCTTTACAAATTAGAAAAGGGCACCAGTGTCAAATTCTTGATGCAAGCCTCTGTGTGAAATGATAAGCTAAATCCTAAATTGAGGTCAAAGCTGTTCATGTGGTTCCTGCTGCTAATAAAAACGCTTTTCTTTGTTGCTGCCTGCTAAGAATGCCTGCCCCATTTATGAAAAAGATCTTATCCCAAAAGAGACACCTTTCTGCAGATGTTAGGGAAAAGTACCCCACTTAGTCTATAACCTCTCCTTAAAAATATATTGCGTTTTGTAAGGAAAAAAAGTAGCATCGCTGCATTGAGAGTAATGCATTTATGCTAGCTAAAATTCTGGTTTTCTCTGCATGGATCATCTCAGGGTATTTTTCTGAGTGGTTCACAATGCGAACAAATAATTGGCAGCATCATAGAACTACGTTCCAGTGACTTGTCACTTGTGAAATCTCCCTTTAATTTCAATTCAGAGAGGGGCTGAGGAGTTTCCCCCCACAATTTCCTTTTTTTTGGGACTCCTGAGTCCAAAATGGAAAAAAAAAACCCACCAACCCTGTAGTAATTTAGAACCAGCTCTTGCTACCTGCAGAGCTCTGGCTGATGTGACCCAAAAGCTGACGCCATCACACCCTGCTGTGGGACGATGCAGCACCTGGAAGAGTGATGTCCTACCTTGGGCACGAGGTTTCGTGGGCCCCAAGCCGGGTGGAAATGACTCAGGAGAGGTTTGGTGTCCCTCCCTGAGGAAGAACAGCGTCTGCCAGGGGGATGGGTTCAATTGTTTGGGCCAGTTACAATTTTATCCTGAAAATCATTATCTGAAAGTCACTCGATTTTAACATTTCCATACATCTGTCAAAGCCTTGGTGCCTGAACCTGTCTTTTTGAGTGAGCTACCGACTCTGCTGTAGCTACGTGCAGCCATGTACTACTTTGTGTGAGGAGATAGCTGATCCTCCTCCTCACACTCGGACACCAGCTGTCACTGTGACTCTGCCTGCCTTGGTTCTGTCCCCTCTGCCGTCACTGTAAATGGTTTGGAACCCGGTTACTGCAATTAAATATATTCTCAAATATTGCAGATGAATCTTCTTACGTTTTCTTTCCTTTCCTGGGAGAAAGTAAATCAATTCACCTGTAAATACAAGAAATGCGGTTGCTACCCGTTGGGGTTAGACAGCTCAAAGTTGTCACAGGAGCCTGACGTTTCGGAGACTGCAGATCCGCTCTTTTTCTTCCACTTTTCTTTATGTCTCTGCTAAGCCCTTGGTAACTACCGTGAGATGAATTAAAAGCGTCATTTTGAAATGGCTGGAAACGCTTATAAATTGGAACCGTCTTTGCTGGGAAGTAGTATGAGATGGGATCGAGGCTGGCGGCAAGGGAGGTTTTGGAAGGGCATCGCAGTATATAGCACACGGGCTGTGCGCTTGCGTGTGTGCCCTTAAAACTACTACCCGTAAAGCAGAATCGCAAGCAGAGATGTGAAAGCAAACCAGGGAAGATTGTTTCCTTTCGTACTGTTTCTATAAAATAATTTTCTAATGAGATTTACAATAATAATAGTCAGGCAATGCAAAATTTATATGTATTTATGACGAATTATACAAATGTGATGATACGAAGCAGTGCTCTCCCGCATTGCTCAGTGAAGATAACCCTCATCCGCCTTGCTTTGAAATCGCCTAAACGCTGACACAAATACACATACAAGGAAAGGCAGAGTAAGGATAAAGCTGAAAGATGTTTGTGTGTCTGCCCTGGGAGCTGCTGAAGGGCTTGAAAGATGAGAGAATAAGAGTGGAAAAGTTTACCTGGAAAAAAAAAAAAAAGACATAAACATCCCAGAACCAGGGACTGCAGTCCTCTGGCCTTCTCCTCAGGAATGTGCTCCAAAGACAACGTACTCCAAAGAGAACTGCTGGTTTTACTCAAACCAGGCTTGTGAAACATTTGCCCTGTGAAATAATCGAGCAGCAGAAACAGCTCAAAGACTGCTCATTTCTGCATGATCTGCCCCAAAACCACTGATGTTTGTCCCCAGCTCTGATACGTCAGGAGCTCACAGGTCTAGAGGTGACAGGCACCTCGTAAACATCTGCTTTACCCAACCTTTCTTCGAGGAAGTCCCAGATTAATTCACTGGAGGGAATTTTTCACAGCCTTTGCAAACATTGCTGTCATAACCACATGAAATGGTTGTGTTGAGCAAACGTCCCATTTTCTCTCCTGTTGTACACGGTTCCTCTGCAGAGCCTCCCACCTGAGCAAGCACGGGGAGGTGGGGAGAAGAGTGGTGGAAGGCCAGCAGAGACCACGCAGCCTGTCCTCCCCAAACAGCTTGAGTTTCTTTACAAGTAGAACTCCTCTCGCCTCCAGAGACTGAAGATGCCCTGCAGCAGTGCTGCCTACTGTGCTGAGATCCCCGCGGGGACGCCGGGCTGGCGGAGGAGGAGAGCCAGCTGAGCTTTTAGCCACGTCTCCTGGGAACAGCCCTGGAGATGTCCTGCCCTCCCTGCTCACCTCCTCTCTGCTGAGGCTTGGGCTAGATGTAATTGGTTTCAAAGACTGAGTTTAATGATTTTTAATACCAGTTAAGTGGGCGGGTAGAGGTACTAGTGCCAAAATGTCTTGAGGAGGGGAAGAATTCTGTATTTCCTGTTATTTGTCTCGCTTCACAGAATCCCATTTTTTAGTGAACAGATGGAATATTTTTGGTTTGTTGAACCATTTTGTCATCACTATTCAGCACCCGCTAACCTGACAAATGCTCTTGAAAAACACACAGTTATTGCAGTCTCTGGTCCTCAGTTTTACAAGAGCTACTTTACTACTTGGTTCCCATGAATCAAAAGAACTATTTATTTTTCTTTGAATTTTTTTTTCTGCCTTAAGATCCAAAGGCTATTCTCTACCTATCTTAACCAAAATATGTTGGTCTAAGTGGCAAAAACTCATTCAAAGTAAGATAGAGGTTATTCTGCCAAAGCAGGAAAACTCTTGGATGAAACCAGTAGGGAGTGGAATTTCTGTCCAGGGAAATCTACTCCCTGTTTGCCAACACTGACTGACAGCCAAGGACAATTGTGATTTTTTATTTTTTTTTTTCCCAGTTGGAAGTGGTGGTTTCTATTAGCTTTTAAATGCAGAAGTACGAGGAGGTTTAGGTCAGCCTACCCTACCTCTGCAGACTTCGTTGGTTTGCTTTCTGTCCTGCTGAACCCATTAGCTCGTGCTTGGCTGAGGCGCAGTTTCTATGGGGCAGACGTGCCTCTTGTAGAAAGGCAGGCTGTCTTCAATCAAGGACATAAAAGATGGACCTCACACGGCCGCCTTTGGTAGGACATTCCCCTGCTGAATCACCACGATGGTTAAAACTTGTTTTCTTTGCAATTTGAGTTTGTCTGGCTTCATTTTCCATTGCCAGACATTTTTTGTTTGTTATTCTTTTCATGCTCTTTTTCCCTTCCCCTGATTTCTACTGCCTCCTACTTTTCGGAAATCTTTAAACTGTGACAATCAACTCTGGATTCTGGATTTTTGTATTGATTGCAGCACCCTACATACAGATACAAATCACACCCCTATTTTTATTCACTTCTCCTCAGTCAAAAGGGAGAGTACCTGTCTCATGCATTTGGGTAGGATTCATATTAGAGTGTTACCGCATGTGTTCTTTAGAATTCTGACTATGCTTTTCTACCAGCCTCTAGTTCACCTCTCAGACAGAAATCACAGCAACAGAAGAGACTGTTTTATATTTTTGCTGTGTTGTGACCCTTACAGTGGTTGTCCATGTGTTCATTACCTCTGCGGCTGGTCTGAACTTGCCTGAATTTGAGACTGTGAAAGCAGCTCAGAGTTGCAGGGTGTCTGTCAGTTTGTTTTGCATCTGTCATCTCTGATACATGGCTGCTCCTGAAAAAGAAAAGAGCACGAGCATGGCTATAAAACCAGAGACAAGTAATATTTTCATGAATTATGTGCATGTTTCCACTGGTGAAGGTTTTTTTCTCCTTTTTCTGATTTCCAGTTAGAAAACACCCTTATGGATCTTAAACTGTAAATGGAAAAAAATCTCAAGAGGCACACGGGAGTGAGTGTAACTGGGCTTCTACCCTGTTTTGTTAGGACTACTAGGGGAAGCTGTCTCAGGAAGGAATACTAAACATGCCCTCCTCTTTCACCGTGGCAGTGAGTCATGTCTCACTTTGGATATTATGAGTCCTGGAGAAGACTTCCCCAGTGTTTCTCATGTGTCAGGAAGGACAAAGGAAAGAGTCTGCTTTGAGGGATTCTGATACAGCAGCGATTCTTTACAGAAAAAAAAAATAATTCTTAAAGATCTTTTATACTCTTTCTGGTAAATTCCTGCATTTTTTCCCCTTAATTTTCTCCATGGTAATGATCCAAGACAAATACTCCTATCTACTGCTCTAAAGGTGATAAGGCAGTTTAGGCAATCTATGTCTGATCTGTGGATTCTAATTCAGTGAATTCCTGAATTTGTTTTATTATGCATATTCATAGCATTCTCGTAACAGATCCAGCATGTGATGGCAGATCCACGCCATTTAAGTCCCTGACCAGGAACAGCAGAAGATTGTTAAACCTTGATACACTCGCACAGGGAGGAGGAGCGTTCCTCACTAGCAAAAGGCAAGTTTGCCAGCGGGGATTGGGATTTCAAGGTTAGAGATCCCTATACAGCCACACCAAGAAAAAAACCCAACTAAATACCAAGAGGAAGGACACATAGGAAAAGAAAATTTCAGGCAAGAAAATTAAAAAAGAGGATCTGCTTTTGTGGAAGAAACTGTTTGTGACTGTTGGACCAGCCAAGGTGAATGAAAAATCACTTAGGTCAGTTGAAACTCCAAGATTTGGAAAAAAATATTCATGAGGGCAACGTTACATCCCCCAAAAACCTGACTTAACCTTGAAAAATCTATAGATGGTGAGAAAACTGAGGAAGATAAATTCTCTTTCCTCCTTTGTTGCTGAACATTATGTATTTGTTCTCTTTACTGCCCAGGTTCAGGGGCTACAGTATTTAAAAGTTCTGTAAACCCAGGTATGTCTGCCTTGACTAGCACACTGAAGAGAGGAACACCAGCCCTGAAATGCTCAAAAAATCAGAAGCTTTGGGAAGGACTAACAGAGAGAAATCCCATGTTTGGGGAAAACCAACATTGACTACGCAGGAATATAGTGAAAATTTACGCAGGAAGTTTAAGGTGTGTGTAAGCCCAACACAACAGTGCACCAAACGTGTGCCTGAAAGCCATGCTGCCTTTGGGGGTGTATTATCTTTACGACTAAGCCATTGATAATCTGCAGTATCAGATTTTTTCCAATGCACTTAGCTTCTTTCATCAACTTCCTGAAGTTTCTTAGAAATCCCGATTGCCCAGTGCTCCTACTGAGGATAAATAAAAACCTTCTGAGCACTTTCAGCTATTTATTCAAGTATTTGATTTGGAACAGGAGTTTTCTGTCTTTTGCAATTCAGCATACAAAGTACCAAATGATTTTACACGAAGTGATGCGGTCAATCGATTTTAAAGCCAGAAGAGCCATTATTGTAATCCTACCTACTGCAGAACACAAGCCCAAAGAATTCATCCAGTAATTCAGAATTCAAGTATACCTGAACACATCTTAGTACAAGTCTTCTGTCCCCAAAATCAAGAGCTTTAATTTTTATCACATATCTAAATTTGATTATTGACCAGTTGAAAGCTGACCCCGTTACTTAATGAAATATTTCATTAGTCAAAATCATGAAATCAAGAAAATAAAAAAAATTATGCAGGAGAATTTCCAGTGTCCCTAAATATAATATAGAAAATGTTTAGATTTTTCCTGTGATTTCATATTTCAGTTAATATTAGATTTTAATTCCTTTAACAGGAAAAGTAAATGATGGTATCACTATAAATTACTGAAACAAGATGTTTTGTCTGAGCCAGGATCTTCTGGGAAGATTTATGTTAAAAATAAAAAAAAAATAATTGACATATTCTGATTGAAGCCAAGCCCATTTTTCAGATCCTTTAAAATCCTCATGAGAAGGAATCCTACCAAACATTTTACATCAGCTCCAGATGAAAGAGATTTGTACTTTTGAATTCATATTTGTGCTTCTGAAATTATATTTTAAACGAGCATTTACACAGTGTTTATAGTATAAAAGCATCACGTAGTTTGTTTGTTCTTTATTATTGCCATTCCTATAACATTGACTGTATCCACATTAGTACAATATTTTCTGAGCCCAAATTTAATCGCACTTCTACCACTGTAAGTATACTGACAAGAGATAAGAATTACTGAACCAGTATGCTCACAGACAACACTGATTATAAGAGATTTTTGCTATAAACAAAAATAATTAATGTGTGTTTTGTTATGAAGACCATACATGACATGGTTTAGTGCTGGACTTGGCAATGCTAGGTTAACGGTTGGACTTGATGATCTTAAAGGTCTTTTCCAACCTAAACAATTCTATGATTCTATATTCCACAGGCAGACGAATGCCTCACTGAAAGTTTGGTCTGGCCATGTGAAACAACAGTCCCGAGGACTGAATGGATTTTACTGCTTCTTTTGTAGCGCTGTGGAGCAGAGGCTGAAAAAAAAAGAAGCAAATGAGCAGAGACTGTCTGTATGTCGCGATGCTGTTATCAACCAACGCTTTGGAAAAAACTATCAGAAACTCCATATGTCCCAGCTGCAATGCAGAAGAGGGGAAAGCTGCAAGCCCGGATGAATTTGCAGTTTGACTCTCAGTCACAGAAGTTCAGAAAACTAGGTGAAGGTGAATTATGGTTATTTCAAAATTATATAAATAATTTTGAGAGGCTCATTTGAGAGGCCTCTCATTTCATCTTTCACTTATCAGTTGAAGAAATGAGTCCGGCCCATAATCTGACCGGTCCCTCCAAACCTGCCACAGGGGTGCTAGTTTCAGCTTGGGTGGCTGGTCTGCACTAGCAGTGCTGCTGATGGACACAAAACAGTGACAGCTGACTGAACAAGCACATCGGAAGGTAACATAACCCCAAAAAATACATAAGGCAGGGGATTAAAAAAATAAAGACAGGAGAAAAGCAAAGACCATGGCTGTTGTTAGGATGCAGCCAAAGCCAAGGAGGAAGGGACATCTTTTCTTTCATCTTCCCTGTCTCTGACATTGCTGCCTTCAGCATCAGGCAGGGATCAGAGTCAGCTGGGAACCAGAACGCAGAGAAGGGTCAGCAGGTGTGATGTGAGGATTGGCTTTGAGCTCTACCCACCTCGTTTCACTTAATCATATGCTTAAAATTAAGTGATTAAGTGAATTGGGCCCATGGTTGTGTCTGAAAGCAAATGGTGTTCAGCTCTATGGAAAATTATTCATGCAGTTTTCTCTGCTCTACTTCTTTAGAAAGCTTTTGAAAACATAAAACCGTGCAAACGATGGAAAAAGCACCATTCCCTTTGACTTTCAGAAGTTACTCAAGGGTCTCTGCCTGTCCCAGTGATAATCATGAAAAGAGCTTTTCAGCAGTTGACATGGGCTCTTTGTTACCCTTCGGTCTTTTTCCCAGAGATGCTTTAAAGCTCACTCTTCTGCTAAGTCTGTGTCTGTAACACTGCATAGTTTTCAAACCGTGGTCTTAAATTAAGCTCATAGCTGTCAAGGGGACAGTAACCTTTTAAAGGAAGCAAACAGACAATCAAACATGGCTACATAAACACAGTGTCATTATTAGCCAATACTTGGTGAAGGGTTGGCAGGCAGGGAAGGTCTACAGAATGCCTATTTCTTGTTCTGCTTCCTATTTCAGGGAGGACACACTTTTCTCCTGCCATAGGTTGTCTAAGGGCAGCATGCTCTGCCCAGGCAGCTGCCCCCAGCACTGTCCCCAGATGTCCCTCGCTCTCCAGGGCCAACTGGAAACATGAGCCTGCAAACAGCCAACAGCACAAGGGGTTTTGTTTCATTCTCCATGGGACCCCAGCGCCAGCCCTAAGAGCCAAGGTCCTGTACATCGCCACTGTAATGGTAACGAAGCTTCCTGGTGCCAACACCAACAGCCTTTCAGTCTGATGGGGTTGAACCTTTCTTGGGGTGAAATGGAGGGAGTTCTGCTCCCATGCCCATTACTGAATTCTGCACAGAAATTGCAGGCAAGGATGCCAATTAACACTAATTGGGATTTTTTTTATAGGTGGACACGTGTCCATTAGGAATCTGATTGATAGACTGAGACAAGTGACTCATTTTGCTGTTACCATAAAGTTACCATTGTACCATTTGGGCTTCTTTAAAAGGAAAATACAGCAGACCTCACCTGCAGCCATTAAAGCCAAAGAGTTTTGCCACCACTGCAGGAGAGAATTTTACCTTTGGATGCTGGACGTTTGACCTAGGGGTAAGTATTGCATTGCCTTGCAGTACGTTTATCCAGAAAGAACACCTTGCTGGATAAAAATATAGCGAGAAATATTGCTACTTAGCTTATCAACACCTCGTGATTTCTTTGTAAATGCTCTTCAAGTTTTTCCTCTTGATGCTCAGTTTCAGAATACCCAATTTGAGCTTTATGTCAGTACTAAAGCCTGTTTTGTTTAGGTTTCCTAAACACTTTCCAAACACCTGGCTATCATTGATTCACGGTGAGCTGAAGACCAAGGAAGTATATCAGCTTCTCTGATAGGAAACTGCTTGGTTTGGGCACAGGAGGAAGCTGACAGCTCCATTACGAACTTGTCAGAAATCAGCTGTGTTTAGAAGAGGACACCAGCCTCTGGGTCTCCAGCATGAGGCAATGAAGGAACAAATACGGACACCACACAACAAAGGTGAGGGACCCCAAACGCAATTTTCAGCTGCTCATCCAGAGAAGTAAGTAGCCAGCCTAAGGCATCATTCTTGAACAACTATCTTGGCAGGGAAACTGGTTTTGAAAAATGCTGCTCATTTGGTTTTTCTTTCCCTGACCCGGGGCCCCAACGTGTGGATCATATGCAAAGGCAAGATCAGAGATGACAGATCAGTTTTGCTCTCAGATACAGTCAGGTAGATGAATAAATTCATCTCAGTGAGTTTTGGCATTTAGGAGCAACAGCTGGAAAATTCCTTTTAGCACTTCCTTGACATAAATCGGTTGAAAAACAGGTAGGTTTTCTTTGAGGGCAATCGGCTGCGCTGGTGTCCCCGGTCAAGCCCCAGCTCTCCCCAGTGTAGAGCACAGAGACCAGCCTGCCTGGGAGAGCTCTGGAGACAAATCCAGCCCTTGAGTTTTCTTATGCATTTTGGTCATCAGAAGAAGGCGAGGCTTTGGAAAAAAACACCTTTTGATTTTATAAATCTCTTTTTGTCAGTCACTTGATTTTCACTTAAGTATAGTATTATGTACAGAATTCTAAGAAGTATTACTCAAGTCTTGCTTAATACCATCCCTGAAGAGAGGCTGAAATCTCCTAAAAAAAGCAGTGGAGATTGACAGACTGGAAACAAAACCAAGAGCGTTGACAACAGCATCCAGTGGATTGGGAAGGATCCCAGAATCCAGTGCTAGCTTTTCCTTCCTGGCTTGGAATCTCTTATCAGCAGAAAGGCTGCTAATAGAAAACAAATTTTCTATCTGCTAAAATCCCACAGGTATCCAGGCACGAGAAGGTATAGTGGAATTTCTCCACCCTTTGCCTCACCTAACCCTGTCCCAGCCACTGAAGGTTCCTTCTCACAGACTTCTGCAGTGGTTCACCCTCTAGTGAGTCCCCTCCCAGGCCAGCAGGATAAATTATCTCCCTACACCACTCTGATCCTTTCAGGCATATCAGTCCTCTCGAAATCTGGGCTGGATTACGTATTTACCAAGCCCCAGTGCCAATGGCTTTCCACAATATATAAATGTTATTTCAATGTTCCTCTTACAAGCCTGCTGACGATGATGTGACTCGATGGTTCAAAGACTATGAGCCAAATGATTTGAAATGATAAATGTCTGCAAAAAATACCCCCACAACTTTTTAAGTTTGCACCCTTACACAGTAGTGCCCCTCTAACAGATGGAGCACTGCTTTGCTGTGTACACTGAAGCAGAGGAAGAAACACGCTGAGTGCTCAGCTACTGAGAAAGGGAGTGCCTGCAGGTGAGGTTGGTAAGTAGGCATTTTTCTTTCTTTTATACATCAAAAAAAAAAAAAAGTATGAGAGAACATTTTTTTTCTTACACCCATTTTTTTTTCTTACATATACTATCAGGTGAGTGACTTTGTAACATATATTATACTATATCGATCATGAGCTTAAGAAATAACGCTGACTGTAAGATAGTTGGTAAGTCATGTATCAGAATAGGCATTTTTTTACCATTTGCACTGGCACTAACTGTTGATCTGTTGTTGCTAACACTGTAATTCCTAATTGTCATTCCTAATTATGCAGGACATAATCTTGCCAAACTAATCTCTTTTTTCTGTAGATGATCCATGCACGAGTTTATTGCATGCATAAGGATGCAGCAAGGTTGTTTGCTTCCCGAAATGGATGGTTTCCGACCCTGGCTGGGTCATGGTGCCTCCTAAAACAACATGTTCTTTAGGCCTGGGCAGAGCTTGCGGTTGCTGTGGGCAGGCTGATGGGGCAGTAACACCAACCCAAAACGCTCACCCTCAGCCCCATGAGGACAACACAGTGCCAACAGCCCATATAAAATAGTGAGACTATCCTCAGCTTTACTTAAATTGCTGAGAAACACTGATTTGTTCCAGGACAGATGTAGCAATGCCAATGCTTCATATTTGCAAATTAAATCCCACTGTGCTGGGTACGTGTCTGGTAATGAACTAGGACTAGCTGTATTTATACTACAAGAAATCAGAGTTTTCCTCTGTTTTTTGATCAGTGAGGTGGGTAGACAAAAAGTACATCGTGTTTCTGTCTTGCTGCACTGAGCTGCTTTCCCACTGGTAGAGCTGTGGATGCCCACGGGACCTGTAGCTGAGGGGTGAGCAGGGCTCTGCTGGGTGCCCCACGAGGGGAGCGGGCAGCCTGCCGTGTGCTTGTCTGCAGTGATGAAGAAACCCCGCCCTCACAGTACCCCTCTTTGGCATCTGGAAGGAGCTCATGAGATAAATCAAGCCAGAGGCACGAACCTCACTGAGCTGAGCGATACCCTCCGACACTGAGGTTGCCAACGGCTCATGGCCTTTGGGCAATGTCTTGTGTGGCTCTTACCATGTGCAAATAGGCCTGTCTGGCCCCTGGATAATGCCAGGCAGCATCCTTTGGGAGAGCCGGAAGAGCCCCAACCATCAGTATCTTTATCTTACCCATGATGATGCTCACGTGTGTGCGCTTTGCCCAGGTGGTGAGCAGCTGCGGGCATGCACTGGACCTGCTCCTAAAGCGACCACCTTTTTGCAGGTACAGCCACACGTGTGTTCAGGTGCCAGCCTGGGACATAAGACCCCCTTACTCCTGTAAGCCAGACCTCAGCCCAGGAGCTGCAGATACCCTCTAGGAGCCACAAACCTTGATTTTTACTTTGGTATAAGAACTATTTGGTGTCTTATGGTGTCCCCCTCTTCCTGAAGTCCATTCACACTACCTGTAAAGTATTTCTGTCAACGTGCCAAGGAAAGCCTTCAGACCTCTCTCTGCATTTCAGTCTGCAAACCACAGAGCAACCAGGTCAGCCATTAGGCGACTGAGTGTCTTCAAACGATGGAGGCAAAGGTTCAGGTGAGACACGGCAGTCGCTGCACACTGCTGGGCTATGGCGCTATGGATTGCGGACTGCTGTGGAGTTTCGGTAATATTGCTTCTAAAAGCAATATTACAGCTTCACTTTAATGACCTTATTGATAAGCTGAAGTGGCTCCCATATTGCATCACGCCCTGGGAGCGGTGCTACTTTGCTTCTTCACTGCTGAAATACCAACCATCCAGATAGTGAATTGAAGGGCTAAGGAGATTTTGTACTCTGCCGAGAACTCTGGAACGATTTAAATTGTAAATTATTGAGGGAATAAATGGTCTTTTTGTTCTGTGTTTGGATAGATATTAATGTCTTTTAACAACAGTGACTAAAAAACAGTCAGTGTATCTTTCAGTGAGAGCTATTGCATTAGCTCCGTTTGCTTCATCCCTTTTAGCTATGATGTAGCTAGGATACTATAAAGTATCCCCATAAAAAGGAAAAGCCATTTGCAACAAATTTCAATCTTTACAACATAATACATCAATGGACATTTTCTCCCTTCACAGAAAAAAGCCGCAGAATATTCCCCAAATCAGTGTATAAGTATCTGATTTCTAACAAACAAGAGCTGAATTTCAAAGAAAAGACACCCCCACTTTTTAATAATTATGATTTAAGCTACAGTCCAAGAATGTTTTCTACCTTCAGACAAAAATAATTCCCACTAAAATTTTATACTCGTGTAAAATGTCTCAAAATGAAAACCTACATAAACTTGTATTTAAATTGTGTGGAAAATTATCAGATCACTTCTGCTGTCATTTCAATAATATGACAAAACACTAATAATGCCATTGAGGTTGAGACTCACAGATTCAACAAAATTAATTTTCTGAATGGTGAAAGGTAAACTAAGATAAGAGGTAATGTAAACCAACACTAACAGGACAGAAAGAAAACAGAGTAATTCCCAGACTTTTTAAAAGGCATGGAGGTCATTTACATGCCAACTACAAATTCACAGCCAGCCCCTTCATAAAACATTTGTTTAGCCTGGAGAAAAGGATTCTCAGGGGAGTCCTTATCACTTTCTACAACTACCTGAAAGGAGATTGTAGAGAGGTGGGAGTCGGTCTCTTTTCCCAGGTAACAAGTGATAGGATGAGAGGAAATGGTCTCAAGTTGCACCATTTAGGGGAGGTTTAGATTGGATATTAGGAAAAATGTCTTCACTGAAAGGGTTGTCAAGCATTGGAACAGGCTGCCCAGGGAAGTAATTGAGGCACCATCCCCAGAGGTATTTAAAAAATGGGTAGACATAGTGCTTAGAAATACGGTTTAGTGATGGTTTTTGTCAGAGCCAGGTTGATGTTTGGTCTAGATGATCTGAAAGGTCCCTTCCAACCTAGGCAATTCTATGATTCTTGTGCATGATTCCAGTGGGACTCTTCACATAAGTAAAACTACTCTGATATATACGATATCTATGATATCCCCACCTGGAGTACTGCGTCCAATTCTGGAGCCCTTACTACAAGAAAGATATGGATGTGCTGGAACGTGTCCAGAGACGGGCCACAAGGATGATCAGAGGGCTGGAGCACCTCTCCTGTGAGGACAGACTGAGAGAGTTGGGGTTGTTCAGTCTGGAGAAAAGAAGGCTCCGAGGAGACCTTATAGTGGCCTACCAGTATCTTAAGGGGACCTACAAGAGAGCTGGTGAGGGACTTTTTAGGATGTCAGGTAATGGTAGGACTAGAGGGAATGGATTAAAACTAGAAATGGGATGATTCAGACTGGACGTTAGGAAGAAGTTCTTCACCAGGAGGGTGGTGAGACACTGGAACAGGTTGCCCAGAGAGGTGGTGGAAGCCCCATCCCTGGAAGTTTTTAAGGACAGGCTAGATGGGGCCCTGAGCAACCTGATCTAGTGGGAGGTTTCCCTGCCCATGGCAAGGGGGTTGGAACCAGATGATCTTTAAGGTCCCTTCCAACCCTAACAATTCTATGATTCTATGACTGTATGAAGCTGAGGATTTGTCCTGAGTTTAGCAGGGAAAGGAAAGCCTAGAAAAGCAGCAGCTCAGAAAGAGCGGGATGCTCTCGATAAACACAGCAAGGCATCAAGTATTGGAGAGAAGTACTTAAGCCAAAGAAACTCTTCAAGCATAGGAAAAAAAGCATTAGCTGTCCATGGATACATACAGGGCAGACTAGAAAAAAGATTCCTAGGCATTATACTTCTATCTGGAGCCACTCTTACCTGCATCTCTGACTCACTGCATCTAGAAAAAAAAAAGTGTTTAAATGAGTAGGTCAGGTCTTACCAAACTGGCCTGCCTTGGACCCTTCTGATATGAACCCTATCACTGACTGACATTCCATCTCAGCCAAATGCACCTGGAGGGATCCTGTGCCAGGAGTAGGATGATTTCTTCTCTTCTTCCCCTTGAGCCCTACTTCCCAGGTTCCCAATCAGCCAGAAGGTGCTGCTGAAGTCATCATAATTTTTTCTGTTAGATATCATTACTCTCACCGGTCATCCAGTTTTCCATGAAGAAACCAGTGATGTCACCATAACTTTTCCCTTACAAAATAAAAAAAATAACAACATCTGTGATGTTCAGGCAAGCTTTTCAATTTTTTTCCCCCCAAAAACCAATGTCAGGCCTTGCTCTGGGTCTGACTGAGGTGGAGTTAATTCTCTTCACAGCAGCCTGTATGGTGCTGTGCTTTGTATTTGTAATCAAAACAGCATTGATAACAGACCAGTGTTTAGCTATTGCCCCATCAAGAAGTAGGCTGGGGGTGGGCAGGGTGTTGGGAGAGGGCGCAGCTGAAAATCTGAACATTGACCAGAGAGGTATTCCATTCCATATAGCATCAAGATCAGCAATAAAATGGGGGATAGTTTTTCCAAAGAAGCTGTTGCTTGAGGACTGGCTGGGCATTATCTCAACCCATAAGGTTTTTTTGTTTTTTGCCTTTCCAATTCTCTCCCTCATCCTGCTGAGGGGGGGTGAGCAAGAGGCTGGGTTGGCACTCACCTGCTAGCCAGGGTCAGCCCACCACTGACCTTGGTTTTCCAAATGTGTCCAGTCTTAGTCCAGGTATCCCAAATGGGATCCTTAACCAGAACTAGCTCTCTCGTATGCCCTGCAGTTCTACGGCACAATGTTTCATAGGAGGTATAGCTTTCATTTGAACTGGGCCCATTTTTCACCAGGAAAAACATGTTAATTCCCATTTGGTAGTTCATTATATGCTTAGGTAGTTGGAACTTAAAATATCCATTTGAATAGGAACCATGTTTTTGCTCTAGGGTTTTATTTAATAATTTATTCTTATAATAGTTTTATTTAATAATTTATTCTTATAAAGTGCTCTTGGTAGGGTTTAACTACTGCAGTACCTGCCAGAAAGGCAACACAACAGGGTACAAGGGATTCTGGCTGTTTCCAAGGTGCATTAGTGATAACTCCCTGACAACTTCTTGGTGAAGGAGCCAATGGGAGGAGACACCCTTCTGGGCCTCATCTTTGGAAATGAGGAAGGACTGGTCAGGGATGACAGGGTTGGAGGCAGCCTTGGCTGCAGCAACCATGAAATTGTGAAGTTGAGGATCCTGAGAGGAAGGAAAAGATCAAATAGCAGGATGACAACCCAACAGACTTTGGCCTGTTCAGGGCGAATTCTTGGAAGAATCCCATGGGATATGGCTGGAAAGAAAAGTGGTGCAGGAATGCTGTCTGACTTTCAACCCCCTCCAAGCTCAAGAACAGTCCATCCCAAAGTGCAGAAAATCCAGCAAAAGCTATAGGAGACTTGCACGGATGAACAAGGAGCTCCTGAAGAAATTCAAACACAAAAAAGAAGCAAGGTCAGATGACCCAGGAGGAAGAGAGGCACTGTCTGAGCATGCAGGGATGGGACCAACTCCCACCTGAACATGAATTTGCCAGCAGGTCGAGGGAGGTGATCCTTCCCTCTGCTCAGCAATGACAGGACACATCCGGAGTTCTAGGTCCAGTTGTGGGCTCCCCAGGATTAGAGACATGGTCTTAACTGGCATAAGACTGGTGAAGATCCACAAAGATGATTGAAGCATCTGTCATATGAGGAGAGGCTGAGAGAGCTAGGACTGTTCAGCCTGGAGAAGACTCAGGGGTATCTTATCAATATGTGTAAATGACGCTTCTGTGAGGAACAGTGGTGTCCAGTGAAAGGACAGGAGGCATTGGGCACAAACTGAAATACAGAAAAATCCATTTAACTATATATACATACACAATTTCTCTCTCTCTCTCTCTAAATATATACATATATAAAAGTAATTTTTTTTTTTTAATCTGTGTAGCAGGTAAAACACAAGGTTGCCCAGAGAGTTTGTGGTGTCTCCATCCTCAGAAATATTAAAAACCCAACTGGCCCCAATGATGAGCAACTTATTCTAGCTGAACCTGCTCTGCTCAGAACGGCTGGGACAGACAATCTCCAGTGGGTCCTTCCAACTTTAATAACGCTGTGAGACAATACACATGCACACATATAAATATATACAATGTTACAGAGTAATGTGATCCAAATTTATGACCAGAGATCCCCAAACTCATATTAATACCAGAATATTAAATCTGATAAGGAGTCTCATTAGCACACATTAAAAAAAATCAGTGTAAGAAATAAAGGGAGAGGGGAGAAAAAAAGAAAAAAAAATTAAGATGGACAGAAAAATCTCCACAACCCAATGACAGACTTCACACTCAGGAGATCTTGGCTCCAGTCTTGCTTCAGTTTTTGCCTTTAGTTTTCCTCTTAAAATGGAACAGTGCTAACAAGAACTCCTCACCCTAGACCACCCCATAGTTAGCAGGGGATGCAAGAGCCTTCAATCCAGACCTGTGCTTCAATTCAAGCAGGAGAATCTGTGTTCTAGGTCTTCAAAGCACGCTTTAATCACTAAGCAAATGGGTAAAATACATCAGCTGTGTCAGACAAGACACATGAGGATAAAGGAGCCCCTAGAGATATCCCATATGGTATGGATCGTCAGGCCTGGCCTACTCCTGAAATCTTGTAAATACAAGATGGAAGCGTCTCCCTGATCAGTTTGTTGCTTTTCCCAAATGTCCATTTTTTTCCCGGGTGCTGGCCAGGGAAGTTGAGACTCTCCAATTTCTCTGAAGATACCTAACCCCAAACCAAGTTGGCAGCACTGCAACAGACAAATCCCACTGAGGACTTGGGCATCAGGGACAGATACTCGCTAAGGAGACAAAAGGCACTGTTCTGCTTACCAGCTCTGTCCTAACACAACTTGAACAGAAACCTTTTAAACATAGGCATTGGGATAAGCCCAATATTATTATTATTCAGAAATTAATTTAAAATCTTCATAGTACCAGCTATTTGAGAAGTCAAATATCACCACGTATTTCCCTGCTGACATTAAATAATGTAGGAGTTCTTAGGGAAGCATTCAGCCTGGTTTGGATTTGTGGTCTTACCTGGTAGTACAGAAAAGAGCAGCGCACTCATCACTGCATTTTGTTCCACCTCCCCCCAACATGTGCTTTACAACTTCCCATTTCAAGACAAAGTCGAGCTTTAAGGTCTAACTCTTCCCTTTATCAGCACAGTTGCTAATACCCAAAACATGCTCTAGTTTATCAGCACAGTTGCAAACGGACTGTCCTGCCCAGAGATATATTCCAGAAAAGCACCTCTGCAGATTTTTTTTTAATGGCCAGTTTAAAATGGAGATTAATTCTATTAATTTACCTTTTCCTATCTCATGAGGCTATTAAATCTGACAATTAACCCATCGCTTAGAGGGGTGCTTCTCCCTGCCTGGCTGAATTAGGCCGTCGCGTGAGAAGGCTCCAGCACAGAAACCCGCGTCCTCTGCAAAACGGGCAGCCCCGAGGTTTAAGAGATTATACTGGATGAGTCATTACACAAGATTTACTTCTGGCCGACAGTTTCGATAAATAATAATGCTTCCTCCAGACAAAATTACCCAGAAACTGGCACCTCGACATTTCCTAACCTCCTCCCAACGACAGCCCCCAGCAAGCAGTGCCACCAGGCATCGCCGCCAAGGGCTGGTAAATACCAGGATTTATAAACAGCAGTGAGAGGGAGCTGTAATGAGATCAATGTCGAGGATTGCAGCAAATGGCCTATAAAGCAATTTTTAAATGGGATTTCCTGCAACAAGAGCCAGCTCCCAATAACCTGTTCCAATAATACGAGGTGAAAAGGGTTGGATTTGAATTATAATACCCGATACTAAGGCGTGGACAGACAACTTTGTGCTCCCCTTACAGGCGACTGCTCAGGCAATTTGTTAATCTCTCATCAGGAAAGAAAAGGAAATCTTAAAATAAATTTATACGGGTACATCCAGGCCCAAATTACTGTGCCAGGGGGATCCAGCATTGTATAATCGAAAGGACACAAACTGTCCCGTCATTATTTGCTGTTATTACATGGACTATTAGATAGAAAGGAGGAATAAAGCCACAAATGAGAGCAAGCAGCGAGCACAGCCATGTTTGTTTCCTTTTTCCGATTCCATTCCAGATGTAGTTCATAAGGAAAAAAAACCAACACAAAACCCACAACAAAAACAACCAAAGAAAACGAAAACAAAAGCTAGTAAACTTCATGAAACTTATCTAAAATAGATGTTTTTCATTCAAAATTTTCAAGGCACTAAAGTTTCCCTACTTCTGCTTAGGCAAAGGATTTCTTACCTGGAAAAAGTCTCTTCATTTCTAAGGGCTGGTCTCTTACCTCCTCCTGCAAAACCCCACCACTTACAGACAAAACTTTGATACTTTGCCGAAAGATCATCGAGCTGGGGCGCAGGGACGCCGGCACCCCCTGCGCACGGCGCAAAAGCATCCTGCCAGCAGCCGCTGCCGGCCCCATTCCGGGCCAAACCCGGGCAGGTTCCCGCGGTGTAAAGGGGAGAACAACCACCCTGGGTCCCCGGACTGCCTTTTCCCCGGATACAGCGCTGCCCTAGAGGAGCGCGGCTCCTTTGCGCTCTATTTTCAAAGCCGCTCCCTCCCAGCTGCGCGCTTCTGCAGGAAGCACAGCCGCCTCTTTGCCCCGGCTTTTTGCAATTACATCCATGCCACAACCAAAAATCAAACTATTTCAAAGATTTTTTTTTTTTTATTTTTGCCTTTACTTTAAAAGAGAACATTTTAGCAGAGAAGGCGCCTCTTTAGGTACATCTGGTCGTGATTTTCCAGCGTTGCGTTCTCATGAGCCTCTAGTTAAAAATAAATCAAAGGCAGGAAACTCAGAGAAGGGAGTTTTCGTATTGCGCCGCTACCCGGGCTTTCTGGTCGTTAAACGGAATTTGTAACACTTGGGGATTTCTTTCCACGTGGGGGCGATTAGCACGGTATTTAAGGACTATTAGCGCGGGGTTTGTTCTTGTTAACGGTGATGCCTGTTTAAAACTACATGTGGCATCTCAAACTCTTAAATTACTAGCCCGCTTGTCCCAAAAGGAGAAAGGTGACCCTAGGAAAAGTAACTGTTAGCACTCACTGCTGCAGGTCTTCTCAATGCGGGGGTGCTCCCCCACGGTGATACGAAAGCGTGAATCCTGGTAGAGCTTTAATTCCACATATTTGGGGATTAATATATTTTTTTAAATTTATTTTAAGAAGAATGAGTGCCTGAATTGTACCGACCAGTACGAAAATTTCAGAAAGGCTATGGGGTAGGACTTACCGCTGCTGTCGACAGTACACCTGAATTTAATTTCGCAAGTGAACTAATAGCAAACTGAAGTGACAATTGCCCATCCGAGCTGGGTCCCTCTTTTCGTTTAGTTCTTATCTACCGCTTCCACTGGCATAGGGGCTTGTTGTTTTCTTGGTTTTACATCTCACCCAATCTGAACATCCAAGCGGCATTTCCCCAAGCGCTTTGGGGACCCTGTCACTGCCGGCGGGGCCGGGGCGGCCCGAAAAATTTACCATTTTACCCATCTACAAGCTGCAACCGCTGGTGCTCTCCCTGCCGTCCCTCGGGAGGCTTAGGGCTTCCTAGGGGTGACCCCGGTTCCTCCTCTCGAGGCCCCGGTCCCCGCCGGGACTGTCCGGATTGTCACTGACCCTGACTGTCAGCGGGTGTTCCTTCGCCCCCCCCTGAATCTCTGCTAATCGCTTCCCCAGCCGCCCTCGGTGAGCACGAAGGGCGCTGAACGAGGGCTGGCCGCTTTTCCGTGACTGAGACAAGGGGAGAAGGAGGAGGGCGACGGGTTCATCCCTGGAAAATAGCCGGGGGCTCTGGGTTTGCCAGGTTTGCGGTGAGCCGGGGTCCTTCAAGGAGCAGGGCCGAGCAGCAGCTCCCCTTCCCCCCCCCCAGCCTGCGAGAGAAACCGCCCCTTTGCCCCCCATCCCTCCCCCCGAGCCGACCCGGTTTGAGGATGAACAGATTAGATGGGGCAGAAAGGGGGGTTGGAAGGGAGCAAATTTGCTCATTAAAAAGGCTTCAGAGGTGACATAAGTCTGTCAACCCGCTGATCCCAGCCCTCTGTTCCGCTGGGGGGGTGGTCTCCCGGCCCCCGGGTTTATCTAGGGATCCCTGCAGGTGGCCCCGGTTGGGGCGGGAGTGGCCCCGGAGGGGCTGCAGGGCCGGCCCCGGGCAGCCCGGGCGCTGCGTGGAGAGGCTCCCGGCCTCCGGCGGCTGCCGGTGGAAGGCTCCTGCTCTCTTGGCTTCTCCCCCTCCGTTGCGATGTTCGGTGGACGAGAGCGCAGGGCGCTGCGGCACTTGCACGGTGCTGGGTGGGGAGAGGCCTGAGGGACTGAGACAGGGCAATAAACAATCAAACAAACAAGACTTAGGTGGAATGACTTGCACCCAGCTCGCCGAGGCCGCGTCTCCTCCTTTCGCCCTGCAGGGCTGGGAATGTATGCGGGGAGCGACGGCTGCGGGAGGAGCCGCCGGGAAACCCGCCGGGAAATCCGCCGGCGCTTCCCCGGCGCAGTGACCGGGGGGAAGGCGCAGACACAGGCACGGCCCTGCCTGACAACTAATCAATAAAGGCCCATTAACCAAGGCTTCCAGGAAATGGTGTGAATCCCCCTGTTTCTCCTTTCGCAACCGACCAGCAGAGCAAACACGAGTGAAATATTGCAAGCCAGCAGGGCGGTATTCGTACAAAACCAACAAATCAAACCTTCCCTCTGTTCGTTTCAAGAGAGAACGCCGAGAACTGCAGTGCTGCTGCCCCTGCCCCCCCCCCCCCAAAAAAAAAGCCCCACACCCAACCAACAAAAAACCCAAACCAAAAGAAAATAACCCCCCAATCAGCAGTAGATTTCATAGGTGCCCAGGGACGAGCGGGCTCTCGCACAGGCATGTTTGTGGCATGTCAACGCTACCAATGGCTTCACACACACACAGATGTGAGAAGAAGCCGGCGAAGTCCCACTTGGACCCACGGAGGGGCTTCAATCGCCGCCCGCCGGGTCCCCCCGTCCCGCGGGTCGCGCTTGTGCGGCGGCGGCCGCGGCCCCCGCGCTGCCTGCCCGGCTGCGCCCGGGGAACGACACAGCATCTCTGCTGGTGCTCCAAATGTCACCAAAAACCCTTTGACCACCTGCTTATTCCCCTTTCCTAAGAGAAAGGAACTAATTAATTGCGTATTTGTATTTATATGCTTTCTCTCTCTCTCTCCCTCCCTCCCTTCCTTTAATTTATTTTCTTTCCTTCTTCCTCTCTTTTCCTTCTTTCCTTGCTTCCTTCCCTCCTTCCTCCTCTCCCCCTTTCAGTCTTTCACCCTCTTTCTCTCTCATTCTTTCGTTCTTTCCAGTCGTTGGCTCTGGCTTGAAGGAGATCCGATGTGATTGAACTCACAGGGCGTTGGAGGGCAGAGGTAAATTAAGCCAAAGCGACAGAAAAGATGAAAGAGGTTTGCTCGACTCGGGTGCCCGCGGACTGCTGCCCTCCTCCTTTCTCCCCGGGGTCAAGCAAGCTCCCCGCCGCCTCCCCCGGGACCCTTCTCCCGGTCCTGCCCCGCAGCTGCTTCCTCCGACAGCACCGAAAAAGGATTTTTTTTTTTTTTTTCCTTCTTTTTACCTGTCGCCCCTCTGCCCGCCTGTGACTCACCGGTGCAAAGCGGGGAAACCGCAGGGAGACGATGGGATGCAGCGAGGAAGGGAGGGAGGCGACCTGCGGGGGACAAAGCCCTGCCAAAGGGGTGTCTGCCCCCCACCAAGGGCGAGGGGAGGGCTGGCCCCGGCCCGGCAGCACCGTGACCGGGCCGGTGTCTCTGGACACCGGGAGCCGCCGTCCCCCGCTCCAGGGCAGGGAAAGGCGGCCCGCGGGTCTGCCGTGGCTCCCCGCCGCAAAAAAAGGGGGAGAAAAGAAGGGCAGATACGGCCCCGATCCTTACGCTCCACCTGCAATTCGGACCTCGCATCAATACAGTTTAGACCTTATATTTTTATTATCGCAGAAAGTAATGATAATAATAGTAAAACCCCACAACCAGACAAAAAAAAAAAGCAGCGATCTACTGCAGTTTAACATTCCTTTTTGCAGACCAAGAAGTGAACGTCGGTGCTTTTTCGTCCAACAGGACCTTTTAAATGTTAAAGATGTTCGGGACCGTGTTCTGGATGCCTCGAAATGCAGCGACGGAAGAAAACAAACAAATCCGATTGCAAATCTTGGTGGGTCCCGGTTTATCTTCTGAGAAAACAAAGGAAAACACAAAATGCCGGGACCAACGAAACAACTGCAATCCCGAGCAGCGAAAACCCGAGGCATAAATAATTTGCAGAGTACTGGCACAGCGATAAAAAGTCATCTAAACGGACGTGCAGCTGCATTTTAAAGTTGGTCCGTACACAACCACCTGCTGAAGTGGCCGGTAGCTTTAAAAATATTCCGTGCTCTGTTCATTTCTCTAAAATAATGTATAAAGCGAGTCGTGAGTTTTCTTTATAACCGTAACGAAATTAAGCTATCGAAATGGGAGTGTTGGCCAAAGATGCTGGGATGCAGGACATCTAATATCAGCCCGAGAAGAAATACATCAAAACCGACGAACAGGAAAATACAGCGGAGATTTAGAGGAAGTAAAAACACAAAACAAAGCAAAGTACGTAATTACGTCCCGCCTTAACACCTATGTATTTCAAGCGACGAGACGAGAAATTGCATTTGGAGTGATCAATCCTATGTTAAAAAACCTCTGGCAGACACTTGCGGAGGGCTGAGAAATTTGGATCGTATCATGAATGTGTTTTAAACGGAGATGTGATTTTTTAGGACGTAAATACGCAATATTGATTTTATTACAGTCGGAGAGAAATAAACAAGCAAATACAAAATAGACTTAATACTTTAAACGCAAAAATAAATTAGTCGTGTGTGGGGTTGCTCGCATATTGATTTACTTCTCTGGTGGATCATTTCTCGAGGGACTTATCTACAGAAAAAAAATAAAAAATCAGGTGGATTTTTCCCGGCGCAAGAAGGTCTTCGGTAAAAGACACAGAGTTCTCCTCCCGAGCCCTCACCCCTCCCCAGACGCAGGGTTTTTTGGCTAGAAAAGCATGCGTGATTTGCAGCACACCCACAACTCGCTCCCAGTGACTACTCCTTCCCTGCCCGAGTCTGCTTAATTTGTAAATAAGTTTCAGGGCCCCTTTTCACAGAACCCAGTTGAGCAGGTAATTTGTTGTTAGTGCTTGTTTAAATGTTGTGAACCATGCACTCAAAAATAGGAAAACTATACACAAAAGAGGCAAACATGGGAACACAACTGGAAATTATTGAGTTATAAAAATGTCAAAGAAGAGCAATTTGCAAAGAGGCATCAGTAATTGTCCCCTACATTAACGGAAATGATTTGCCAAGCCCAACCCTTTTGTTCTCCCCAGGATGGACGGGCGCTTCGCCATCGACCTCAATGGGACTGGATCAGCACCTTTGCATCAGGCTCTCAGCCCAGGGGGGTGCTGAGGGCCCGGGGCCGGATCCTGCCTTTGCAGACCTGCACTCCTGCAGTGTGTTTTCAGGGGGAATCCGGTGGATTTACCGTAGGCTGCCTGGATGGTAAGGAGGGGTGCACATCTGAGCCTCGTGTTTGAGGGCGTCTCCCAAGGATACAAGGAAAGCAATCGCAGCTGCGTTAATAGAAGTGATGAATGGAATGCACAGATTGATGGGATGGTCTCCAGCAGGCCTGGGAGCGACACGCTGAGGCCCCTGCTCATGCCAGCGTGTGATGGTGTTCCCCCTGCCTGGAAGAGCAGTGCTTCCCCCCAACCCGGGGAGACTTAAGCAAGTCCATCACCTGCTGTTTTGCTCTATCATCTCCCCCAAATTGCATTTCATACATGAACTCCCATGGTAAAGACAGTCTGGCTTCTCCGTCTGCAAAGAGCCTTCTTCCCTGCAAGAGCATGGGGAAGAAATTTTTCGCCGCAGGCTCGTCCAGGGCAGAAATAAAGCACCCACTCGTGCTTGCACAGACAGACCATTGCTTTGTGGGGTTATATTTTGTTGCTTACCCTATTCTGCCTTATTTAGGACACCCCAAGCTTTGGAATTGATGTGCAAAGAGACCAAATCCCCATATTCAGAGCCATTTGCTCCAGATTCTGCCTCCCTGAACCCACTCCCCTATCATGAGCTTTTTTTTTTTCCCCCCAAAAAAACCCTTTCTTGTGCCCCCACAGTCTAAAAAGTAAACAAACAAACCTCAAAGCTAGAGGCTGATGTGGTCATGTGACTGAAGGTATCAGGGCTGTAACCTGTTGTATTTATTTGTTAAGCCAGCCCAGGTTCAGAGACGGTTTCTAACTGTTCACATTTACATCTGCAGGGCTCTGCCCAGGCCCTTGCTCGTGTTTTGAGAGGGAATATTTTGCACAGACTGTGACTCAGTAAAGTGTATCTGGTGTTAGGGCTGCCAGAAAGGTTTTCTCTCAGATCTGCTTACTATCTAGGGAAGCATAAAACCAACACCCACTATACAACATTGCACTGCGAAAAATGCACCTTATGAGTTTCAAAGCATTATGATAGTTTTAAAAGCAGAACTGCTCGTGTGATGTGTTGCTGGTGAGAGCTGCAGTAAAACCCCCACTGAATGCAGTGAGGCCAGGCTTTCGCTGAAGTCTCTGCCTCTGATTTCGTTGCTGAAGTATACCAGGCAGTCCTAACTAATCAACAGCAGGGAAAAAAGACAGCTCTAAGTGTATTTTCATAAGAGAATTGGCATTTACCTTCTTAATAAAGAAAAAAAGGAAAATAAACATACAAAGTTCAGACATAAAGTTCTCTTTAATGACTGGATTAGTATCTGGTATGTTAACCAATTTTAAAAAAAAATCATTATATGATAAAATTGCATTGATTTCAGATAGAAATCTCCTTTCCCCTTCTACCCTCTACGTCCCAGTGGATAATTTTGTAACTTAAAAGCAAAAGGAATATTTTGCACTTATCCTACAGAGGATTTTTTGTTAAGCTGATTTCTTGTATCCCATGAACAGTATTAGGCAACAAGATAATATGGATTTTCCTCACTGAGACCTATAAGATAGGATTAAAGGACTTCTCAGGGCCTGATCCTGTCCTCCTGCACTTTTCAGGCTGCTCTGCCTGGTACTGAGGAGCCAAGAGGCCATCGAGCCCCTGCCGAGCAGATTCCAGCTCTGAGTCTCTGAGCCAACAGCCGCTTTGCAGGTCTCCCCATGGTGAGCATCACGCAGCTGCCTCGGCCGAGCAGGGTGCCAGAACACAAACTCCACCTGGAAACACAAAGATTATTGCTTAGAAGAAATGTAATGTTGATTTGCTTCGATATGGGCTGCTCTTCTGCTTAGGGAATTCACGGAAGTCTGGATTTTGACATCCTTCTTCACATACGCTGCCCTTTGCCTTTCAAGCCTTTCATCAGTGCCAGCGGGATGGTTTGAAGAAAATTCCAAGCATACGAACAGGCTCATTATTCTGATCATATGGAGAAAATCCAGAATTGGGCTGGCAATTTTCAAGCTTGGCTTTTGATATTTGGCACACGGGCAAAGTCAACCTTACTCAGGATGACAAGTGTGTTAGGCCAGGATTAGGTGTTAGTGGGACCAGCTGAGGCAAAAGGAAAACTGACTTTGGTTGCTGTGCAGATGCTTTAAAAAGAAGAAATCCCAGGCAGGATGGATATGAAGACTAAGTTTGCCTGACATTTCCTTTTTTTTCTACAGCTCTGTGACCTGATGCTTAGGACTTTGGCCTGAATTTTACTTGACACAAAGGGAAAGGAATATTTTTGGCAGGGAGAACAGAATGTGTTGGATATCATTATAAACAGTGAGGATTGCTGCAAATGACCAAATGATTGCTGGAAAGATGTAGCTACATCTTCTGGGCAGACCCTGCAGTGGTGATGTAGCTCCCAGAAATATTTCGGAAGTAACAACAACAACAATAACTGTAAGAATAATTTACAGTGGCAAAAAGATCACTACCATCACTGCTAGCATTCACACTTCGCTGTCAGCAGCCAGGCAGCTGTCACACACTGATTAGAGATCCGCAGGTGAGAAAAACAAATGTGCAGAAAAACCCTAAATTATCCTGAAAACTCTTCTGAAGAACAAAATAATTCTTTTTGTACCACAATGAAAAAGTGTGCCAAAGCTTTGTAAGGAGGCAAAGGAAGTTAAGGGATTTAGACCCCAATGATATTCAATGACTCTCTTAACTCCTTTAGATATCTTTGAAAGTTATCCTGTAAATTTTGCAGCAATACCTTGATCAGACAAATACCTGAATCAGCAATGGGCCTTAATTTGAGGAAAAATTTCCAATTCTATATAAATTTGCTATTGATTTATGAAACCGGCATCTAATCCTTCCCAGTGTGCTTATATTTTTAGCTTCAGATAGGTCACTGCGTGTGCAATGCATTTACTGCACTGACAGCGAGAGTTGCAAACTTGTAACACTCTTCTGTTTCTATGAAAATGCAACAAAAATTTTTTTTAGAAAAAGTCTAGGTGAACTTAGAATTTAAACCTTCTTTTAAAAGAAAATTTCATTACCTCACACTGAACTTTCTAAGTGGAGGGAAAAATATATGGAATATATGTGTATATGTGTGTCAGTAGGAAGAAACCAGTTATCTTCTGCAGATCATTTGCTCAACGGGATTTTATTTATACAGAGTTTTTTAAATTTGGAATTGTAATTTGTACTCACTGATTAGCACAAGTGAGAAATTTACTTACTTTGTCCTTTTTCTAGCTTTTTTTTCATACCCTTTCAGAAGACTGGTCATTCCTTTTTCTACGAGATTTCTTACGGTTCATTTTTTGATCTACCAGTTTGCCTTGTAGTCACAGCAACTGGATCCAGCTGACAGAAGGAATTTCGATAGCATTGAGAGATTTTTAGGAGTTTTGGTACTACTGACATAATCCTCTCACAAGCAGAAGCATCTAACGATGAATCAGAACATGTCATGTCTCCTACCTTGTCTCCTGCTCAGGAGTAAATATGCACATGCTGCTGCCTTTCAGTTTGAGCCTGATCATCTGCTGTGACACAGCCGCGTCTGTAAGGTGCCTGTATTAGGCTGCCCTGGGTCTCTACAGCAATCTATGACTCCCCTTTTACATGAAGGTCTTTGTAGAAGGTTGGCATGAGATAATTACTAGGTACCAGAAACAAACTGCGATGCTCTATATGGTCTGACTCATAATAAGGTGAAACTCCTGTTTGTTTTTCAATAAATAATACATATATAAAACACGGCTCCCTAACATAATATTTACAGAGGTACTTCTGCTGTCTTGCTAAACACCTGCTTATTTTAATGTCTGAAGATCTTCCAGCATTCTGGCTTGTATCAGGAATAGCGTGTCCAGCAGGAGCAGGGAAGTGATCGTGCCTCTGTACTCGGCACTGGTGAGGCCTCACCTCGAGTACTGTGTTCAGTTCTGGGCCCCTCTGTACCAGAGGGACATTGAGGTGCTGGAGCGTGTCCAGAGGAGAGCTACCAGGCTGGTGAGGGGTCTGGAGACCAGGTCATATGAGGAGAGGCTGAGGGAGCTGGGCATGTTTAGCTTGGAGAAGAGGAGGCTGAGGGGAGACCTCATTGCCCTCTACAACTACCTGAAAGGAGGTTGGAGAGAGGTGGGTGTTGGCCTCTTCTCCCCAGTAAATAATGACAGGACCAGAGGAAATGGTCTGAAGTTGCAGCAGGGGAGGTTTAGATTAGATATTAGGAGGAATTACTTTACTGAAAGAGTGGTCAGGCACTGGAACAGCCTGCCCAGGGAGGTGGTTGAGTCACCATCCCTAGAGGTGTTTAAGAAACGTCTAGATGTGGCGCTTCAGGGCATGCTCTAGTGGCAGAGATTGTAGGTTGTTTGGTTGGACTCGATGATCTCAAAGGTCCTTTCCAGTGATGAAGATTCTATGATTCTATGATTCTACGATCTTCATTCCCACTGTTAATTTGCAGCTTTAAAAACTCCAGCTGAGACTGTAACTAGTTCTTCCTGACTTAGTACCATCTTCGCTACTAAAGTTCCAGATTTAAAAATGCGATCCGGAGCTGTAAGCTGGGTGACTCGACTTCCTATACAACATCCTCAGCTATGTCCCCATCTCACCCAGTCCTAGGATGCCTCTACGTAGTCATTGTAGTCTCCTGCTTGTAAACTACTTCCAGTACTTCTGAAGTACTATCTTTTTGAGATATACTTGTATTAAGCTCAGCAAGTATACTTGAATATGTGAAATGCAGGATCAGGAGGTTAGTTCTTTTCCAAATGCAAGAATTCTTGTTCTCTGATCTGTCATATGGGAGCCATTCTGGACATGCAATCGCCTGTCTTGAACTTTCATGTACCTTGTTTAATAAATCTTTTCTGAGGTGAAGTAGTTCCATAAAGTATTCAAGGAGTGTGTATGCATGACGGGTTTGTTAAAGTAGCATCGTTCTGTATATTGCTCCCTCTTCCTTACCTAATGTTTCCTAACACCCTATTTTTCCTTTTGACCACAGCTGAACACTGAAATGATTCTTTCAAAGATTTATGCAAAGTGATTCATCATTCCTTTGAGGATGGTGATAGCCAACAGTCCAGCACTGTGTACTTATATGTGTAGATATGCATTTATTCAAGTATGTGTATATACCTATATAGAGTTTCATTATTGGCTATGTGCATGGATTTTTGTTCTTTGGTATTGAATTTGTGTGTTTTTGTCCAATTTGTACCAAAAAATACTTCTGAAATGTTTCATGGATGGTTTTAATTCTGACCACTCCAGACAATTTCGTATCATTAAAAAAACCTGCTATCTCACTACTTACCTTCTTTCCAGACCATTCACAAATATGTTGAACATCTGGATGCCTGTGGGACTTCATTAGCAATTACCTTCTACCATTTATCACTACTTTTTGTTACAAATCTTTTGAGCAGTTATTAATCCACAGGAGGATCTTCCCTCTTATCCCATTAAATCCTATCTACTTTAAATGGTTCTGATAACTGACCTCATCAAAAGCTTTTTAGAAATCTAAGAACATTACATCAAGTATATGACCTTTATCCACAGGCATATTTTCTGCTTTGAAGAACTTTACTACACTTAGGAGACATAACTCCTCTCTAAGAAAGCCATTTCAACTCTATTTCTACCAATGCTCAAGGCAGAAGTCAGACATACTGGTTTCTCGTTCTCCAGGAGAGCAACAGATCCTTTAAAAACCGGGTGTCATGTGAACCTCTCTCCCTTCCTCTGGTCATGAGGCTGATTTTAATAACCTATTTAGGAATTTCAAATCTACATTTCTTCGGGACTCTTTGGCGAATGCTGCCTGTCCTAGGGATTTGTCACTATTTATTGTATTGACCTGTTCTGTAATTTCCGCTGGTGCTGGGGAGAGCCTACAGACTACGGTTAGGAATCCATATGCAAGGGAAGAAACGTGGTTTGAATTTCCTCAAGCAGTTGAAGGAATGGGATGTGGATCTCCTTCCAGCAGGAGCCTTAATCTCTATTAACTACCACTGTGTGTACGCTACATTTTGTGTTCTGCTGTGTCTTACTAGATCAAACCCTTTTTGAGGTGGATAGGCTGAGGAACGGGTATTTTACAGTTTTGGCTGAGTTTAGGTATGAGATAAAAAGCCCCGTCCTGTGAAGGCTGAGTTGAGTCTGGCTGAGCACAGATATGGAAGCTCTGCTGTACAGGGACTTGGATGTTCAAAGTGAGGTGTCTGTAGAGTTTAGCAGCTGCACACTTGAGTTCCACGTGTGTTATCCCCATATCTGCCATTTTATTTCCACACCTACAGCCAGCAAAGAGGAATGGTCTCATTAAATGCAAAGAGAATTTTTTTCATAGAAAAATCATTATTGTAAGGGTGTGCTTTGGTAAGCGGAGAAATTAAATTTTCATCATTAATACACTTCTCAAATACATCTCATACCTGCAACTTTACTGTTACAAAGAAACATACCAGTCACTCATTTCTACAGGAGTTCATGCCAGACTCCTGTTGAAACCTGGCCCTTGGACTTGCAGCGTTTCACTACCACGTGTAAATCAAAGCAGCAGAACGTCCTGGCTTTCAAACGCTTTGGGTGATGGAGAAGTGTCCAGGTCTTGTGGATTACGTAGGGGAAACATATTGTCATTGGCAGCAACATATTGTCATTGGCAGGCTGGGTAAACAGCAACATCCAAGATGCTTTCAGTAAACCAATACAAGGTGAAGAAATATACCTCTTTTTGTTTGTTTGTTTGTTTGTTTTTTCAGTACTGGAATTGCAAAGCAGTATCACTGTCTACCCTACAGCATTATACATACCAAAATCAAACCCCATGCATCTGCTATTAAATGGACTTTTGCAATAATTCCTATACATGTGTAACCAAGGTATTGCAGGGAAAGCCATCATGTTTTTGTTTGTTGGTTAAATGCTTTGTGTGATTTCTTAAGAAGCAATATTCAAGGTTATATCCAGAAAATTCCCCACAAGTTGTTTAAGCACGTAGAAATCACAGCATCATCTGCAATTTTATTTGCAAGGGGCACTGTAGACCAGTGAGTACAACGCAGCCAGACGGTGGATCCCGCTGGGACCTCCATGGAGTGACACGCCTGCCTGCTGCACAATTCCCATTTGGCTCTCTACTTTTGTCAGCCCAATGCAGATGGACAACTTCTGCGTCTGGCAAGAGTGCAAATGATTGCAGACCACTGAAGGTGACATTGTCAAATGTATTATTTCACACTTGATCTTAACGTACATGTAAAAGTGTCTCTTTACATGTATGTTTTAAAGAGCTTAATCAAAGAGGCAGCTTGTAACAACAGATTCCGTGGTCTCTTGCTACGGCTCTTTTGTAGTTTTACTAACTATGATCTGCATAATGATCTAATAACACAGTATTATCTTACTATTGTAACATAGACACAGGACATATTTGCAGTCATGGATATTCGTATTAAAAGATTGTGACCAATGTTTTCAAAAGCAGCCAGCATCATTTACCATCGCCTGAATTCCACCTGTTTCCTCAGGAATTAAGCTATCATTTCTCTCAGAACAACCTTTGCAGGTTTTTGCCTCTGCCCTCCAAACCCTAATGACCTTTTCCCATGAAATGGGGAAAACGACTTCATGTCATCCAACCCGTGAGGTTCGTAGTATGCCCATGCGGGCACAGCTTTTTCAGAGCTTTATGACCTAACACCGGGAAAGGTGACATCAGGGGATGAGGTGGGGATGCTGACAGAGGGAAGAGAAGTTCTATGCCTGGTAGCAGAACTTCTATTGTCACCATGGTGAATCATCCCCAGAGGAAATATAAACACTAAAACTGCAGATGTCCATGTTTCTGTCCTGTCTTAATCCCAAAACCAAAAGGGAGGGAACCTAGCTGGTACTTCACACATGTGGCGAAGTCTTAACTCAAGGTTGCTAAAAAACCATGGAGAGTCTCAAAGTTACACAGCCCTTCACAGCTTCCTTTCTCAAGAGAATGAGTCACGTGCTGGGTGGAATTGCCTTACATACAGAAATAGGATACACCCAAAACAAGAACAAAAGTGAGCGAGGACCTGAAGAGTTGAGGAGAAGAATGGAAAAGACAACATGACATTTTTGCCAAAGAAAATTCCGTAATACATATCATTGCGCTTGAAAAGATTAGTCTCAGGCTAAGATCTGAGTGTAATAAAGTGCAGTGTGGAGTCACTGTGCTGTGGAGGGTGAGGGGAAGGAAAATGCCCTTGTGGCTGCAGAACTCCCTGGACTGGTGCTGCATTCCCCACCGTGGTGTAAAATGTGCGCAGACAGATAACTGTGCAGATAATCCCGTAGATACTTGGGGAAATGATGTATTGCTGGCTCTCCTTAGACCAGCAGGGCTTTCATTCCATGCAGCAAGAAATCAGGGAAAACTGGGTGTTAAGGGAGGCATTTGTCCACTTCTTGTCATAAACCATAGGCAGGGTTTGTCTACTGTTTTGGCATGAATGGTATTCTGGGGAGCAAAAGTACTCAGATGCTACTCATAAAAGCCACTTCTGCTCTGTGTATGTGGTTTAATTTTAATTTAATACACTGTAAAATACAAATCATGGTAAAATACTTATGCACTGTGGAAACGCCACCCCAAATTATACAGTAATCACTGGAAATCTGATTTCTAACTGTGTGCAAACTCCTGAAGCTAAGGCTCATGGACTGGCACCAATCGGTTTATATGCTATGGGTGAAGGTGGATGATATTTTTCTGTGTGATTCTAGAAAGGTAGAGTCAGTGGCATGCTCAGTTTCACAGCATAATTGGGAAGCAGGTTAAAAAGTCTACAAAAGAACGTGGAGATATAGACAAATACTAAGATCGCTAGCTGAACAGTCTGATTTTTAACTGGTGGGCCACCAGTAAAGACCTACTAAAGTTAGGGATGCCCCTGTACGCACTGTAGTTTTTCAGACTAGGGCAGAAAATATTGATTTAGCCCAAAGAATGTTTGAGGTACAAGGCACAAAGGTGATAAAGACACAACCTGTCCATTTGTATCTCTGAAAATCTTGCCCCAAAACTCTTAACTCTGGGTATCTCTCTCTTTTTTTTTTTTTTTTTTTTTTTAAATGTTGACCTCACCGCATTCCAGGGACTCTTAGCGATGGATTAAGGGTGTATTTAACTGTGACCAATCCATTATAGCTGAACTCCTGAGTTGTCTGTGGTCTTCTGACTAGTGTGAATTGATGCTTGGCAGTGCAAATGTCTCTCTCTGTAACTTGTATTTGTTCTGTGATGTTCACTGCCTATTTCATTAAAGAGGATCCTGTTTTGTGAACACCTTCCCATTTTCCTAAAAAACTTTCTGAATTTTACTGACTGAAATTACAGGAAGAAAAAGGGTGGGCTTGTTTTCTTTTTCTTTTTCTTTTTCTTTTTCTTTTTTTTTTTTAAGCAGTTTTTGCAATGGTAGTTTTCTTTTTTTGACTCACTTCACCTGATTTGCATGTTAAAACACAAATTCTGGTCCACTTTGCTTCCACCATTCTCCTAAGCAGAAGGACAGTACAATTTTGATGAACTATGAAACTCCTATAAAACTTGCACAGGACTTACGGATTTATGGTCACATAATTAATCATTTTAAGAGAGAAATTGCATGCTGGGATAGTTTTCTAACCCCAAGGTTTTCTTCTCTGTAGGTAAGTGCACACAACCAGAACATGTCTGGTTTACAGGTACGTAACAGGCTACTACATTTATTTACTTCTTTGGGTGTCTCAGATAAATGAAAACCTCAGTGGCACCAAATGGAAAATGTTCAATGTGCTTATCATTAGCTAATAGCAGAAGAAATAACAACTCAGTTAAAAAAAGTCTAGCTCTTCACTTTCACTCCTGCTTTGGCACTTCTCTTTGTGAAAATTTGCCTTTTAATTATGAAAACGTTAAACGTGCTTTTTATGGCTCTCACGGGACTTCGTCGTGGTTCCCACATAATCTCTCGGATGCAAGTCTTGATAATGAAAAATATCAGAAATGCCCGTATTCCCAGAATTCTCCGGGGATTTGTAGGGTAATTTACGCGGGGAAAGCCCCCAGCCCCGTAGCACCGCTCCCGCGCTGAACTGCTCCCCTTCACTGTAACACCAATGACATCTAGCGGCTGACTCAGATTCTTCACGAAGTTATGAAATAAAAAAAATGAAGGGGGGGGGGGGGGAGGAGAAAAAGAAAAACATATCCTGTCTGTTTCCTCCAAGTATTTGTAGGCACCCCTTCCCAAACTTTGAAAAGCTTTCACGGCCATTCCCCCCCCCGCAACCCCAACCTGATCACGACGGCTCTCCCAAAAATGCAGTTACCATGTGAAATTTCACACTGTGTGCTGCATTTTAGGCCAATAATGTCAAAGAAACTCCTAACCTGCGAAAGCGAATCAATACACAGAGAGTTTAAGACAGTGCAGCTCCCTGATGCAATCTACTGATGATCAAAATTTGTCTTACTGAAGACTAACTCGATCCCTACAATAAAAAAAACAAAAAGAGAAGAAAGAATTGAGGACTTTGAGCTCCCAGCTAAAACCCAAACATTTCTCACTGAGAAACTTTCTAAATCTTGTACAAAAGCTATAGGAGCTTTAAGGGGCGGGAGGTAGGGAAAGAGAGAGAAGGGGAGATGGACCATCTAATCATAGGAGAGATGTCTGTTTCACTTAAAATTACCCTATTGATATTGCCAAGCACCTCTTCTGCCTCTGACACTGCTGGGCAGCGCCTCAAGTGTGACGCTGTGATAAGCGAGCTGGAGGGGCCATATCAAGTTCAGTGGCTTGCACCAAAGCCCTTATTTTCTCCTTTACTGTGAATAAAAGCTGGAAGCAGAGCACATGCAATTTATCTTTGCTATTCCATCTGAATATCTTTTTATCTCCTTTCTAAGTTACACCGTGGAAATAATTTATTTACCCCTCCCTGTGGACGTTCTTACTATTAATACAGAAGCAGTGCCCGGGAGGCCTAGCCACAGATGAGGACATGCAAGGTACTCTGCCGGCAGTGAAAGGCTGACCCACAACTACTTGAGTCCAAGTAAGAGGTTGGTCTCTGGAGCCCATCTTCCCAAAGGCTCCTCTTGCTTATTGCACTGCATCTGCCGCTATCCAAGAGCCATCAACGGTGTTGAGCTTGGACATAATGCCCTTTATTTGGCATCCCCTTCAAAGGAGTGTCTCTCTTGCCTTATGCTTGCTGCAGTCACAGTACATAGGACAAGAGTCATAGGTAGATAAATAGATAAAAGTATGAGAGAGAGCAAAATAAAGTAGTGGGGTAATTCCTTCAAGTTGTCAACTACGCTGGCTCAAAATTTTCTGATAGATTAAGTTCTCTTGGGAAATATTGCTTTGACTGAAATTAGTGACTGAGAGTGAATAATTTACATCCAAATTTGACCCCAAAATAATTAAAAAAACTGTATGTCATATAATTTCTAAATGTTGTAGCATCAAAGGGGAAACTATGATGATGATATTCCCCTTTTTTTGGGATTATAGTTTGTTAGATAATGTTGACTTTAAATTTTCAGTTGGGACAAAAGAAACATTTCAGAACGTCTTATTTCTCCATGAAGCAGGAAACCTTAGTTTCAGCTGGACTTCACTGAAACTAATAGTGGATATAGCAGTTATTTTGGATTGCTTTGTTATGTTTTTATAAGTAGCAGCTTCACTGAGTAGCCAGAATGTATTCCTCAAGAGCAAGCTGATAACACCAGCTGAGATTCAAGACCATTTTCTTCTAGAGCATTTGCAAAAGTCACATATGTTCAGGAAAGAAAAAGGAAGCATGATCTTAATATATAGAGAGCTAAGAGAGATCTTTGAAGAGATTCGAAAACTGCTGTTTGATTTTGAACTCTGAAAGATTAATAGGATCGTTTTATGTGCCCAGTCCAGCAATGATCACTAACCTAATTGATGACTGAAGGAGAATAACAATTCTCAGGCTTTACTCGTTCATGTACTACCTCCAATAAGTTGTTGTGAGGTAGAACAGTGGAACATTAAACTCATCCATCATTATTAGCTCCTGTACAACAACTTGCAAACTGCTGAAATGGAATCACGCTCAACCTTCCTAGCATGATTTAAATGCTCAGAGCAAGTTCCTCTTGTTATGTGACCCTAGATAAGGAGTAAACAGGGAATTTTAGGCTGGAAAGTACTGCTGCTTCGAAACAATCAACATCCGCATCTCTCTACAGTTAAGTATGCGGCAGTGGAGCTGTCTCTGGGGTCTGCTGGCCATGAACAAGTTGTACTCCAGGTCTTCTGCAAGGCTGCCTTTTAGTTAGATTTATACCCCCCTATTTCTCCTGCCCCAGCCCCAAGCTCTTCAAAATGAATTTACTGGCAGCAGCACCTTCTCTAATCAAAGTGGGAGGACAATATTTTTTAATTTCTCGACAAGTGCATGAGTAGTAAATGGAATTATTTTTAGACGAGAGATAGAAGAGGAGGAAAAAGTGATGGGACAAGATGAGCCCTGGGCACAGGAGGAATTAGAGTTGAAGTAATATAGTCCAGTTCTGCACAGACTGTACCTCATTGTTGCATTTAAAGAGGAGTCTTGGAGCGCAGGCTAGACAAGAGCCAGTGCTCCGGCAAGTGGTACTGCAATCTCTGTTATTGAAAGTGAAGCAACTCTTGGAAGCAACTTCTGGATGATGACTATTCATTTATGAAGAAAGAGAATCTAGGGTTATCGGATGACTTCAGCTTTGCATAAATAATAGAGATCACCCCTAAATTCTTGTTGTGATTTTGGCACGTTAGTTATCCGGACAGCCATGAACATGGAGAAGAGGTTATTCCCTTTGTTTTCTTTGATAGGCTTTTCTGTATCTGGCTGTGTGTGTGTGTCTCAGTCCTCCTCCCAGCTTTCTTTCCTTCAGGCTACCTAACCTCAGCTCCTCCAGCCTTTGAGTCTGTTTTCATGCTTCTGAGTGAATTCTTACTATTTTCACCCAGACTGTTTTCAAATAGGTCACATTCAGCACATAAATCCAAGAAGAGTATGGAGCAAAGAAGAATACTCCCTGTATTTCAGGCTAGATTGTTTACACACTTTGACACGTTGTTGATGTAGCAGGAGGTTGGTAACCCAGATTCTCCCTGTGTTGCACCATCATCCCATATATTCTTTTCCAGCCAGTTTTACCCACCCACCCGCATCTCTCTGTGCTTTGCTGAGATCACACTCAGTTCTAACCCTGTCCTCCAACTTTCTGATGAACTGCAAACTTTGTGCGGTCTGCAAAGCATAGACTTACTGAGCAGAAAAAGAGACAGGTTGTACCTCTTACATTTTGACAGTAAACTGCTGAGAGATACTCAGATATTTTTACTGACAAGTTTCACATCTACCCATGGAAGTTCTATCAAGACTAAGTTTCCTTTGCTCGTTTAGAAAACATGCAATCCTTCCACTGAAGTTCATCAGTCAAGAGATATCATGTCTACTGCTTTCTTATCCATAAGGCCTGCTGTTCTACCACTAAAGCAAACCAAATTAAATTGTTAAGCAATTTTTTTTGAAACAATTTGCTTATACACAATATATTAAGACTCAAATGGTGGAAGGCAAGGAACATTTAGGAAGCTGTATCCAAAGCTTTTAGTGCAATAGCAAACTCGTGTAACCACATAAAAATAACATCAGATACATTAAGTACATTGCACAGTGACGATTCCCACATCACACCTCCTTACACTTGTTACCCTGGATGACACGAGATGGACATTTATTTCTACCTGTATTCCTAGCCTGAGCCTGTCTCCAGAGTTTAGCTAGAGTGCTTTCTGGTTGCTTGCACTATACTTATAATTTACTGAGTGTTTATCCTTAATAAGAGTTCATTTTCAAGAAGGGCTCCAGAGCCCAAACTGACTCAGCTCAATTAATTTATTGACGGAGACTATAAGGACCTTAATCAATCAGGCAGACAGTTGCTCATTAGAAATGCAAAAGGTGCTGGGAGTCTTCTGCAGTAACTGCAGCAATGTGATGGGGCAAGTTCAGTCAGGTTTTAACACCTCGCTTGCTTCTATAAATGAACCAGCAGAAAATGGTTTATGTTAAAAGAACCTTGCAAAAATGTTATTGTTGAAAGTATGTAAAACTGTGACTTGTTTTTTTTTTTTTTTTAATTCTTATTACTATAATGGCAATGAGAATGTATTTTCTTAGGCGCCTTTTCTTGTCTTTCCTCTCTGGCTTGCTTGTATAAAACGTGAAAAGCTATTCCAAGCAAAATTAAAGACTCTGGCTAAACAGACAAACATTAGGTGTTGCAGCTTCCCGTGAACTCAACATTTTAGTACATGAATGTGCTTGTGTGGCCAAGGATGTAGAGGAGTAAAGCTGTGCCCTTTATGGCTTCCTTTTTGGACTGCCTGATGTCTCTGCACTTCTATGCAATCCAGCCCTAGGCTTAATTGTCCTAGCTCTTTTGATTAGCCCCAATTGTGGCTCAGTCATGATCTGAAATTTGTAAGCAGGACAGTGTAGGAATATTGGGTCAACACATAAGCTCTCCAAGATTTTCACTGTATAATGCACTACTTTTTACTCTCGTAATTCAGGTATATGCACAGTACTCAGATATATATATATGTATATACAGTCTTCTATTGTTTTCTAAACTTAAATGCTTGCCTCATCTGAGGCTACTCCATTGTTATTTGCTACTTCTTGGCGATTTCTCCACTTCTGTTCATTTGCAGACTAAGTTCAAACCAGTGATTTTAAATCATACACAGCCAAAAAGTCAGTCTTGACTGAGGAGGAAGCAACTGCCAAGGAGCACAGTGCCTACTCGCTACCAGCTGAAATATGTGCCTGTTCCCTAATTTGATAAATAGGTCTCTAAGGCCAAAGCCCCCAGGAAGATTGTGCTACACAAACTGCGCAAACAAACACCCACAGGTCAAAGAAAGCTATGGAGCATGGGGAGTAGTTATTAAGCAAGTTCTGGTTGTTTCTGGGCCCTTCTTACAGTTTTCTGCTTTTCTTTTGCACACAATAGAAAACATGAAGCACAAGAAGCTGTCATCAAAAAAAATCAGTCCTTCTCATGGTTTTTACTTATGCTTAAGGATCTTCATGGCTAAAACTGAAATGTTTGGGACCAGTTTTACATGTAAGTGGTGAACTGAGATCTTGGTCAAGGGCAATCATACAACACAACTGAAATTTTAATCATCACAAGATGCAGTTAACAACAGAAGTAGCAAGATGTGATTAAGAAGGTGAAGAAAAGCAGTAAGAGGTATTTTCATATATTCAACCAGTTATACAGATGATGCTTTCAGAATGGCGGATGGCTCTGAATATATTTAGTTTAGCATGACAAAGGATTTATTGTCCTCACGCAAAATAAAAAAAACCCAGAATCTGAAAGCTGGAGTTCCTAGTCCCTGTACTGCCATTAACCGCTTCACAAGGGGCCAGAGAATGAAAGTAGGACTCTGCTTTTAAACTGAGAAGGTAACAGAAAAAAGATGGCTATTCAGAGGGAGAGTAATTCATGAGGTCTCGTAAAGGACAAATAAAAGGGTTTAATATAGAGTAATGACAAAGCAGTGTCTGATTAGATACCTGACAGTGACCCTCCAGTAGCTGTATCATATATTGCACCATCCAGATCAGCACAGGGCCAGTGGCACCCGCACACAGGCCTGTTTCTAAGAAATAGTCACCGTAGACCAGAGGAATTGTTTTCTGCAGCTGAGCCAAGAGCCCTCAGTGTCCAATATGGTGTCATCCAGATGCCCACAGAAGATCCTCTCGTGGGACTGCGCATGGATGCTTGTGGCATGTGAAGAATGAAGAGCAAAAGGAGCTGTGCCGAGAGGTGCTTTGTGTGTTGCATTCGGTGGAAATCCTGTGGATTATCGTTGCTTTAAGCAGCATTGGTTGATGCTGAGCCCAGGCACACGAACTTGGCATCAGGCAGACTGCAATTTTCGTAGCGTCTTCTTACTGCAGGGAAGTATGGCTCTAATAAGCAGTCAGAACATTTGGTTTAAAACTGGTTTTAGATTTCTCAATTTTCTATACTTTGGTTTTCCTCTTGTATTTGGAACTCAGTTTGTAAAATGTTAAGTCCCAGTCATTTCTAGTCGTCTTCTCTCTGCAGAATTACAGGTTTGTGAGTGGGAAAGATTTCAATGACACCTATTTAAAGACTTCAGTGAAAAAGCAATTAAGTAGATGACAAGATTTTTTTTAAAGAAAGGAATCAAACTAATTCCTTCTGAGCAATTAAACTGTAAGTTTGATCTGCCCAGACAGGAACGCTTCTATTTAATTACAGATCAGCTATATTGATTTCATAAATCCTAGAGTCCGAGAGGTTATTTAAGGATTATACATACCGTCCAGTGAGTAAATCCACCAGTAAGTAGGAAACTCAGTATTTTTCAAGTTTACAGAAATTCCTCTAGAAGTGATTCTGTGTTTCTTCCTTAAGGAGAAAGAAGAATATATGACCCTGTTGGTACCAACAGCACAAATTTTGCTGCTACCTGTTTTCTGCTTACACATGGTCTGCCAAACTGCTATAGAATATATCTGGGAAAGGGCTATTGAATGTTGAAAACAACAATAATATTTCCATGGATTTCCAATCTTTGCATTAGAGCCGTATCTCTAAGAAGATAAACTGCAGATAAGCACCTAAAGACTGAACGCCTAATCCTATGCTATCACTGGCAGTCACTATCACCACGGAAATCCCATTTTAAGGGATGCACAAAGATAAGCAAAGAGTAATCTCCTGAAAGGTTTTTTTTTTTTTCATCATCATTTAAACCGGTGTCAGCTTTCATTGTCTCTAGATCTGGGATTCTGCTCAAGAACTGACTTGTGCCAGACAGAAACTTCAGGATCTTCACGCGTGTGCAGAACTTGCTGCTGGACTTCTGCATGTCCCCTTAGCCAGAGATGCAATACCAAATCAAAGTCATAATCCCACCAACATCAAAGGTTTCAGTGTGTTAACAGCGAACCAGCAGCAAAGCCTTTGGCTCAAGATATGAACAGCTATGGGTGGATAATTAAGGAAGATCTTCCTGGATTTCAGGAGCTGTTGTAGAAAACAAAAAGACAACTCCTTAACCACCACTCTTTTTCAGTACGCTGACACACGCTGCAGTCTCAATAACGTCTCTGTGCTTTCCAGCAGTAGCTACATAAATATTGAATCCATCTGTTAAACGCAGGCCTTGCTCATTGTTCGCCTCGTTACTGTGCCAGGATATATTCTTGCTTTGACAGAGACTTTAACTAGAAGAATTTTTTTTTGCCAAAAAGTACTTTGCAATTCAATATTGTAAACAACGGGTCCTATTTATCTTTCAAGACAGATTGGTGACACTCGTAAGAAGGGTGAGGAAAGTGAGTCTCTCTCTGCCTCAACAACTACAAAGTTGCTGTAAGCTTCGAGTTTGTGCTTTCTGAGACACCAGCAGGAGGTTTTCTGTCTCCTAGAGGCAGTATGTTTGTTATGTACTTAATTCATTGCTAAGAACCTTCTAGTTGCATGATTTTGCTTCCCAGTTCACAAAAACCAAAGTCCAGTGGTGAGGGCATTCGCTCCTGCTTTTCAATATGACAAAACTGCGCAGCAGTAGTTTAAAACAATGTTATTTGCCACAGGTATTGCATAAGCCCCTGTATGAACAGAGCACTGTTATACGAAACATTACAGACATAGTGAATAACATTACACACCATTCACAAATGCGTACACCCATTTTATTGCTTTCTATAAAGAGAAGATAACAAATGATAGGGTGGGCACGGCTCCAGGCTTTTCACAATAACAATAGCTGTATCCTCTTTAGCCAGTATTATTGAAACGCAAGACATACATCATTTCATGAATTGCACTATGAAGGGTCAAAGACTAAGAAATAAACATCCAAACACATTTACATGACCTTAGCAAAGTTCTTGAAGACTGAAATAAAATTGTCATGTATCATGTTTAACACAACTGACCAATAGAGGGCAGCAAATCCCTTGCAAAACGCAGGAGTGCAACAGATTTAGGAGATCGGATGCACAAAGTATGGCAACGATTATATTATTTAGATTCAAAAAGCAAATAGGGAAATACCTGATTTACAAAGTATCTGCTGTTAACTCAGCAAGTCCCTAAGTGTTCTGGTACATCAGCAGTCCTTAGCTGGTGAAGTATGAAGGCTCCAATTCCATAGAGCACTTCCCAACATGCTAAATGTCTGCTTAATGACATTTCAGTTTGATAAAGTGCCTGCTTTGCTTTAAACATAGATTCCTGAGACTGGGACAGAGTGAAAGGATGGGAGGAGTTTTGGGAGTTTATGTTCACTATTGAGAAATATTAACCTCGGTTTCACATGCAGTTCTTGGGGTTGGAGTCTCAGTATCTGATATAGTGCAGATGGAAGATTTCCCTGTCAATGGAAAATCCCAAATACAGTTTCTTTGATGTATACTAGGGAAGGAGTTCCTGCTGCATTCTTTCACTCCACAGAAATTATAACAGTTTGGGTTTTGGTTGTGTTCCCCCCCTCCACATTCAACTGCCTGCCTACTTAAACGAAACCTGGAGAAAATGAGAACCTTTGAATCCTTTAGCACTCAGTTCAAATCTGCTGAAGTTAGGCAGCATGTTTAAACACCCAAAAGACCTCAACCCTATATTCTAGGGGGTGGGAAATAGATCTGACAGATTGTGGACAGTATAAACTCAATTTTCTTCAAAAGAAAGCCTTAGACTTGCAGAATCAGAATATTTTATTTTCCTCACTGGGAAATAAGTTTAAGTTTAAGAGGCATTAAATATCTGTAGATGAAGGCTAACATTCTTGAGAAAATACTTCTCTGGTTTTGTCCTACATGAGATGGTAGAAAAAGTTTGAGAAAAAAGCCAACCAACAAAACCCTTCAAATGAGGTAAATTTACCTTTTTACTGAATTATATTTATTTGGGGCATCATTGCCTTAACAGTTCAATATTTATCCACTGTCCCTTTTCTCTCTGCATCTTGATAAAGGGGAAGTTTGATCTCATCATAGCTCAGGAAAAGTGTTATCTGCTAGCATAACAGGCTTGAATTTACCCATCAGAACAGAAAAAAGCCATAGAATAGAAAGACTTGAGAGACTCATTTAAATACTCAAATGGATAGAAATAATAAGGTATACAAGTACAAAAATAATGGTGGAGACTATACTGTGTATTTTCAAAGAAGTGTAATATATACACATGGACAATTCTCCATTCAGCTATTTATAAACCACCCTTCCTCTCACCAAACCATTAGCTATCTGTAAGGTAGGCTGGGAAAGAGCAGATTTTGGATTTATTTAGGCACCTCGACATCATTGAAAGTCTATCCTTGAAGGTGTGTTCTTACTCATTCCTATAGCTTAAGTATTATCTTTTAATCAGATTTTTTATGACAGTGACACAGAATTAAAGACTAGAACATTGAAAATAATAGATCCTTATGTATTTAAACAGCAGCTTAGGAGGAATAACAAAGGCAGCAAATCTAAGTACTTCTATCTGCCGCAGGGTTTTGGGTTTTTTCCTTCTTTCATTAAAGCATTTTAATGACTCTTATTTATCCCAGTTATACCCTCCTGGCGGACATCTTCGGAAGGCCCATATCACTTACATAGAAGGGTTTCTTATTTTCTTCTCTTTCTCTTGCACAAAACCCAAATCAGGCACGTGGCTTGATTTTGTCCCTACTGACACCACTAACGTGCCATGGCCTATTGCTCCAATGCACCAGTTGTTTAACAGCAGCTTTAACAATCCATTACAAAAGCTAGTGATGTTGAAAATGCTGAAGATACTCTGACAGGATATCCCCGAGGAAATGTATTGCAGAGCTATATTTGTTATTCTCTGTTCAATTCACCACAGATAGATGATGGTTTCATTCTTACTTTGTTCGAAAACTAAGTTTATAGATGACAGAGTCCAAACTCATCCCTAAGCATTTTGCTGTATTGTTTGAATCAAGCGACAAGAAAATACAGCAAAGACTTCTTACCAGGGCCTATCTTCGTTCTCCTCCTCAGGCACTTCCATCCCTGCCTATTCCTATCTCTGGGCAGTTAAAGGAGGGGGCTACATCTCTCAGCATGCCCAGAGAATCTTCTTGACCTTTCTTCAGCTTAATTAACATGCAAGAAAACAATGCAAGTTTCAGACAAATTGGGCAGCAACCCATAAAGATAATCCTATCAAAATGACACAGGAACAACAAGAAACATACCTGGAAACCACATCTTTGAACAGTAACTAGGAATAGAAAGCAAATTAAGTGAAACTCTCACAGGCAAAAACCCCAAGAGCTAAATAAAGCATGGAGAAGCAAGGAAGCCAACATTTGGGAAACACGTTAAGCTGATGTGTTCGGGTGAGGCTGCGCAGCTACAGGCTCTCACCTTTGCTACTGAGCTCTCTGAAGAACAGGATCATAGCAATCACGTAGCTCCCAAATCCAGCAGAGGTAACAGCTGCTAGAGACGTTCCTTTACCCAAAGCAGAGCCGAGATCAGAGACCTGTTGCAAGACAATGCATTTGACTAATGCTGCATACTACAAATGCACAAAACAGTTCCTCTAGCTGTAGCACTGCTGAAGGAGAAACATTTCTACAGTAATCGTGAGAGATTTCCTGGTAAAAGATCCTTTCTAGCTGAAGAGTGGGAGGGTCAGGCCCAGCAGGTGATGGAAAGTCCTAGTTAAGCCAGCTGGAACAATCAGGTGCAGTAGGGCCTCACAAAAGTCGGTCTCTTAAAATGAAGGGAGGTGAGCACAAAGTGTTCCATCTTGAGGAGAAAAGCAGAAGTGAATAGCTGTCTGAGTAAGCCTGGGTTTCACTTGAGCTTTATTAAGGTAAGGATGCTGTATAAAGCAACTATTTTATTAGGAAATTTGATCTGAAGTTTCTGATTTGTGTGGGTTAAAGTCATATAAAGAAGCTGGAAGTCTTTCTAATGCCTGCAACAGGCAAAGCTTTTATCAGAGTATCTGTAAAAATTTTAATTTCATTTTTCTCTTTCATTATTTTGAAAGTGAAGTTGGATCCTCATATTGTGGGTTTCTGAGGCTAAATTTCCTGCAGTGAGGTAGTGTTTTGCACTTAAAATGGATAGTCTGATATGGGGGTTGTTGAATGTGTTGGTAGGTCACGTGTGAGACAACTTGTTAAACCATTGAGGTACCTGTGTTTAGCGCTTGGCTTCTTGCATTTAATTTCTGTTTTTTAAATGCCTAGTAGCTTTCAGTTACTGGGGAGCAGGGGGGAACCAGTAAGATTGAAATAAGGAAAATAAAACCTTGATCCAAAGGTCTTACTAGAGGAGCTTTGAGCATGCTTTTAGAAATACTTTTTTTTTTCTCCTTGAGTATTAGTGTTTGAGCTTTATCATATGTCAACTATTTCATGTCTTTAATTGTATCTCTCAGCTACTTAAATGATCATTCTCTAGGGAGCTGAAGTTTTAGAAGAGAAACTTAAAAATTATATCAAATGTATTCAGCATAAAATCTGCTAACCTGATCAGCTCTTTTGACTGTAATGACTCACACCTCACTTGATAGAGAGCGCAGTGCTTTAGGCCCTTGCTGCTGAGGCAGTTCCCATGTAATTCCAGATGCCTCTGCCCCTTTTAAGGAACTGTGTGTTAAGTGCATACCAGCCTGTGTTGGTGATCAAGTGAGTGAATCCCTGCTGTTCTTTTCTCCTCTGTTATGTATGGGTAAAGGGCTACGTGGATTATGGTAGTGCTAGTGAGAAAGGACAGGTGCACAGCCTATGTAATTGGAAATGTGATGAAATAGAGACTGTATCAGTGAAAGAGTGAAGAATCACGTTTAGAGTAGAAGGAGAGGGGAATTCTGGTGTGAATATGAGGATCGTACATCCACCAGTTCTTATGCTGTTGTGGAAAACCTGAGGACTTGCTAACAAAAAGGCTAGCCAATGTCTTATCTGGGTGACTGATGTACACTTTGTCAGTGATATAGTTATATGTTCAGTTATACAATGCCATTAAAATAAGATACTGAAGTAACACTGCACCTAGTTCTGGACCTAGTTAGACATGGTAGGAACATCTCTTCTGAAACAGGTATCAGTAGTGTTCCACCTTGATCTAGTTAAAATATATCCTCTCATATATCACACAGCATCTGGAAAGGGGGAGAGAGAGGAGAGCACTGGGGTGATGAGGCACTTGGGACTGGCTATATGTCCCTCTGAGAGGGATCTTGGATCTAGGTCCTCTACAGCCCAGCCTGGGTGGTTGCGTAGCTGGGCTGTGCACACCCTATTCTCCTGAGTCACTGGGGTGGTGGAGCAGGAAGAAGCAGGTTTCAAAGAGGTGCTGTCATCTTCTGGTGAGCTGACACTGCAGTATTCTTCTGAGGCCAGAAAGAGTTTGAGCTATTTTTGGAATATCCTACTCGACGTAAATGGGTTCCTGGTCCTTGCAGCAACTGGGCATTTTATGTAGCTCCTTCAGGGGTATGAGAAGTGACTGAGTTTTCACAAAATGCTGAGTGAAATAAGGGCAAACTTTATCCCTAGTGACTGATACCTCTTGTGAATGTAGGTGTATTTGATATTGTGCAACACGTGGTAGGACCCAATCCTGCATTTACTTAGCCAGATACACCACTTCAAGTAGCATACCTTGAAAGAAACGCTTAATCAGGCAAAGTAAGGATAGCAGAAGTCTTACAGCCTGGGTATTTGATCATTCAGCACTCATAGGAGAAAAAGCTTAAGCACGTTACCACTTACAATGCTATTTCATTATCTTTAACTTTCTTTTAAATTTATTGACATTTAAAAACTCGTTGCTCTTCATTTCCCGCCCCCCCCCGCCTTTTTTTTTTTTTTTCTTTTGCCCCCAACCCTGTTCTGGCCACATGTACATCTGGGTGGTACCATGTCAGGCTGGTGGGTTATGGTGCAGGTGCTTTGTATGTGTATTTTGAAGTACCCCTCTTACTTCCCTTTAAATCTGTGCGTAGGCTTGCATGACTGAGCAATTTAGCCTATTATATCTGTAGATTGTTCCTCTTCATTACTTAGGTTTTCAAGGATAAAGAACAAGAAGTTAAGATCAGAGTAACAGAACGTGCTTCAACTCTCCTTTCTCTCTGGTGGTCAGCGTAGAACGAATGATTAGTTACACTGTACTGCAGTTTAGTTGGGACCTTATGTTCAGTGCCAAAGCACTTTGTCTTCATTTAGACCTTGAGCATATAAACACTTGAGCACATATCTAGAATTGCTCACATGAGTAAAGCTATTGACTTCAAAGTTATTGACTACCCATATGAGTAAAGTTCAGCTTTCATAAAGTCCAAGGTCTGGAGCCATTATTTCTTGCTTATGCAAGAAAAGGAGGCTAAGAAAGCTGTGCCTTTTGTACTGTTAGCAGATTTTTCTCACAGAGAAAGATCTAAAAATATTTTCAGTATTGTTATTCTGGAGATGTCGGGAATAGAAGAGTGAAGATATCTTCCCCTTCCAGAGAGCTGGCTCAGGGTGTTCAAGTCACTGTATACTATAACAGAGTTTTTTTTCAGTCAAACTCTTTCTGAAGGTTCTTCTCTGCAGGCGTGGTGCACTGGTGCTGGATCCAAACCCAGTCAAAGCCAGTAGAAAGGACTTTCCCTCTTCTGTGGTCCCCCCCAATGACTGTGTTTTCTGGCAGTATGCTGTGGTGCTTCTCAGATCCTCTGCAGAAGCAACAAATATCTGGATTTCTCCTGTGTAGCGTAAGGAACGTGTGGGTCATGTTTGACACAACTAACTTTGTGTTGCTGAAAACAAGCCCAAAATGGGACTTCATCACTGTCTAGCATGATGTGTCACAAGCCCTGGGTAAAAAACCCTTAATATCTTCTATAAAAAGCTTGCCTTTTAAAGAGTAAAATCCCAGCTTTCAGCACATAATGCTATCTGAAGTATCCAGCTCTGTGTGACTAATAGATTCCATTGCTACCAAGAGCCACAGCCAACATGATGGAGACTTCTGTCATGAGATCCTCTTCGGAAGACCACTACAAACTTAAAAAAAACCAAACCAAATGACCCAAAAAACCCACCCAAAACCTACAAAACAAAAACCACCCGTACCCCTGTAACCAACCAAAACACCCCCCATCCCACCCTCTTTTTCTGGGTGAAACACTCTTCACATAATGAGAACAGTATTTTTTTTTTTTTTTCCCCCACCATGAAAAAGGTCAAGAAATGGTTTGAGTTGAGAATCTGGAGGAGGGGAGAATCTGCCAAGCTCAGAGTGAAGCGTCTGTAGTGGTGCCTCATGGGGGGAACATTGCTCTAGTTTTACAGTTTTTGCCAAAGACAGAGGATTTCAAGAGGGTGACATTCCTGTGTGCTCAGAGCTATTTTTCCCTCTTTGTTTGTTTTGGTTTGCGTCTTCCTAGAGATAGTAAAGGATGTGGAACTGAGAACTCCCTTCAGAAAAGGAGGCTGTTTGGGGGATTATTTCCTCAGTTCACAGCTGTCTTGATGTCCTTTGTGAAGCTCTCTGCAATGAAGTGCTACCGCAGGTGGGGCAATTGCTGAAACAGGCAGAGCTCTGTCAGCGGGATGCTTTTGTTTCTTTCCTGTCTGCTGTCCACTGAAACCACGGCTGCTACAGCTGGTCTGGAGTTGTATGTGGGATCATGGAGAAGGAGAGAAGTTGTGGTTTGTGTCGCAAATGTGCAATACAGGAGGAGTGAGACAAAAAGCAAATGGTTAGCTCCTAGGTAATGTGTGAGACCCACCCTGGTCTCAGCCTGCCCATGGTGACAGATGTTGCTCTGCACTATTTCAAATGCATGTAAATGTAGCTGCTGAACAACTGGTTACCGCAGACTCAAAAAGCCTGATGGCTTACTTGAGTCTTGGGGGAAGCCCTGGTGCTCCTTCGTTGACACCTTGCAAGGTGCCCCTTCTCTATTTCAGTCCTAATGTAACCCTTTTAGCTCCTAATGGGAATTATTCTGAATATTCTGATATTCTTACCTCTGAGCCCTGCTCAATGAGGTGCGTTGCGTGAAAGCTATATACCATGTACAGGCAGGACTGTCCCTAGTTTCTGAACAGTTTTCTGTAACTGTCCATGCATCTTTTTACTTCCAGGTAAGATTTCCACTGGAGATCATGCAAAAAATGATAGATCCCTTCTTAAGGAAGCCAGATAAGTCATTGCAGAGGTTAACTGTGTATCTCAGTACAGTGAGGTTGAGATGCTTGTGCTGATGAGCACATCAACCTAATTCAAAGTTGTATTATCGTTGGTGTTACATAATATCATTGTACTACTTGCTTTTGATAGGGCTAAAGCCTTGTGGAAAGGGAGACGGTATCTTGAAAGAATCCAGAACTAAGAATTCTGGCTAACATAGAATAAGTACAGTCAGACTCTGCTGCTATTTCATTGTAAGCAGAGAGCTTGGAATAGATAAACAGGTATAAATTAGCAGCAGCTGATGAAAGCAAAATGCAGCCCAAAATAAAATGTTACTTGACTCATTTAAGGAACATAACATGCTCTATATTTTTCCGAGGATTAATTGCTGCTTACTTTCTAGAAAAGCTGTTTTTCGCTCTACTGAAACTATTGTAGAGCAACATCATAACTTGACTCTCTTGTGCATACTGCTGATGGTGTTATCACTGTGTGGTGCCTGTTAATCAGCGCTTCCTCCACTGTGTAGCCAGGCTAAAACTGGAAACCAAAGAAGCTCTTCTGATGACCCAGTAAGCTTTGGATTTAAAAAAAACCCAACAAAACACACACAAAAAAAAACCCCAAAATGATTGTTGTAGTAACAATCTCACTTCTAGACTATTTTTTTCAAAACCTTGTGGCCATGATTTATCAGTCTGATCAAATAGTGCTAAGGAAGCCTCACTTGCATGGGTCTGTGAGATGCTGAGAACCACCCTTCAGCCCTTGCTTCATTGAAACTGGGGAGTACTGATGACTGTAACACTTTCCCTTTGGATATACGGACCTGA